>NC_133658.1:533462524-533810615 GCF_037893015.1 Macrotis lagotis
GAGTTCCATCTTCCCCTATTTTTCTAAAGTGTTTATATGGAATTGGAAACAATTGTTCCTTATGAATCCATCAGGCTCTGGAGATTTTTCCTTATGGGTTTCAATGATGATTTGTTGAATTTATTTTTCTGAGTTAGGGTTGTTTAGGTATTTAATCTCCTCTTCATTTAAACTGGGAAATTTATATTTTTATAAATATACATGCATTTCCCTTAGGATGTCAAATTTATTGCCATAGAGTTGGTCTAATCAATCTTTAATTTCCTCCTCATTGGTGATGATTTCATCTTTTTCATTTATGATACTAGCAATTTGGTTTTCTTCCTTATTTGTTTAATCAAATTGACCAAAATTTTACCAGTTTTATTGGGGTTTTTTTCATAAAACTAACTTTTGGTTTTATTTATTAATTTGATAGTGTTTTGCATTCAATTCTATTAATTTCTCCTTTAATTTATCGAATTTCTAATTTGGTATTTAATTGGGCATTTTAAATTTGCTCTTTCTCTAATTTTTTTAGTTGCATATTTAGTTCATTGATTTCCTCTTTCTCTAATTTATTCATGTTAGCATTTAAAGATATAATATACCCCCTCATGCTTTCAGTGAATCCCATAGGTTTGGTATGTTGTTTCATTATTGTCTTTATCTAGGATAAAATAATTAATTTTTTCTACAATTTGTTCTTTGATCCATTCATTCTTTAAAATGTGGTCATTCAGTTTGCAATTAATTCTAGGTCTATATCTCACTGGTCCAATATTCATATGACTTTTATTGTATTGTGATCTGAGAAACATGTATTCACTATTCCTGCCTTTCTGCAGTTGATCATTAGGTTTTTATGCCCTATACATGTTCAATTTTTGTATAAGTGCCATGTACTTCAGAGAAACAGGTATATTTCTTTGTATCCCAATTCAATTTCCTCCATAAGTCTATCATATCTAGTTTTTCCTAACAATCCTCAATTTTTTTCTTGTTCTTTTTTTATAATTCGATTTATCTAGATCTGAGTGGGAGCTTGAGGTCTCCCACTAGTAGAATTGTGCTATCTATGTTTTCCTGTAGTTCTATCAGATTCTCCTCTAAGAATATGGATACTATCCAATTGGGTGCATATGTATTCAGGATTGAAATCACCTTGTAGTCTATGGTATCTTTTAGGAGGATATAGTTTCCTTCCTTTTCTCTTTTAATACTATCTATTTTTGCAGCTGCTTTGTCTGAGATAAAGAATGCTACCCCTCCTTTTTTCACTTCAGTTGAAGCAAAATATACTTTGCTGCATCCTTTTACCTTTATGCTATATATAGCTCTTGTTTCAAATTAGTTTCTTGTAAGCAGCATATTGTAGGATTCTGGTTTTTAATCAACTATGCTATTTGTTTATTTTTTTAAAAGAAAGTTCATCCCATAAAATTTGTTGGAAAAATTTGAAAATAATATGGAATATACTTGGATTACACCAACTGGTCACACTCTATCCTAAGATAAGATTAAAATGGGTACAGGATTTAGACATAAAAGCCAATATTATAAGTAAACTAGGAGATCAAGGAACAGTTTACCTCTTAAATATATAGAAATGGAAG
Source organism: Macrotis lagotis (assembly GCF_037893015.1). NCBI lineage: Eukaryota > Metazoa > Chordata > Mammalia > Peramelemorphia > Peramelidae > Macrotis > Macrotis lagotis. The sequence goes on from NC_133658.1 coordinate 533,464,120, forward strand.
CAGTTTAGGAGCAGGAAGAGATGAAGAACATCACTGAAAACAAACTAGATAATTCTGACAACATTAACTTTAAAAAGATATTGCACAGACAAAATCATTGTAACCAAGCTCAAAAGAAATATAGTATATTGGGAACAGTTTTTACAATTACTATTTTTCTGACAAAAGAATCATTTCTAAAATATATAGAGAACTAACTGAATCAAATGTATAAAAAAAATTCAAGCCATTACCCCATTGACAAATGGTCAAAGCATATGCAGAGTCAATTTACAGATGAGGAAATCAAGGTGATCCATTGTCATAAGAAAAATTGCTCTAAATTATTACTAATTAGGGAAATGCAAATTAAAGTATCTCTGAGGTACCATCTCACACCTGTCAGACTGGTCAAAATGACCAGAAAGGACAATGATCAATGTTGGAATGGAAGAACAAACACTCAAGAACTTCTTAGGTTGTCACAGAGAAAGCATGAACTTTAACTCTCCTAACATTATCCTCTTAGAAACATTGACATAATCATTAAAATCAAATTATGTAGTGGTAGACCCGACAAAAGTTCAAAGTCAAAAATTTTTCAGCCTAAAATAATTCAAAGTTCAGAAAAGAGTTCTGTGACAAAGGGCAGGAAATTGGCCTAGTGCTAACATCAATGAAACATGAGTTGTGGGACTATGGTGGAGAGAGAAGTAGGAGCAGTTTAGTTAGCTCTCAATAGAGATAGTAGGAGGACCTAACAACTTGTCAGAAAGAGCTTATAGGGTATCCCAATTCTACCATTGGATGCAAGTTCAGAAAATTTGTAGCAGTTCTCTTATTTATATTCAGTACTGGATCATAGACCAAAATAGAAACATAGTGTCAAGAGATAGTTGGGAATATCACTTCTAGGTCCAAGAGATCAGGAAATCTCACAAAAAAGCACTGATTGCCATCCACAGGGATCAAGGATTTTCCTGGATGAAAACTAGTGTACCCTGGATGTAAACTAGTGTGTAGACCTAAACATAAGTGGTCACAACTCTACCCAGAACACAGAAACTAGGTGGCACTGAAATCTTCCCAAACCTCAGAATAATGTTTGAAAACAATTGACTAAAATGTGTCAAGTTTCAAAAAAGAGTCTCTTGCTCTTTCAAACTTGGAAGAGCACAATATTAACATAAAATTATGAATTAAGGCAAAGGCTAAAAAAGAAAAAATAAACATCTGATCAGAAAAGCTACTATGGTGACAAGGAAAATCAAGACACAATTTCAGAAAAATTATGAAATCAAAACGTCTACAAGCAAAGTCTCAAGTGAAAACAAAATGGAACAAATATCTGCCATAATTGTGGGAAAAACAACATAAAAAGTTAACTTCAAGATCAAAGTAGATATTAAAATGAAAGCAAAAGAAAAATGAAATTAAATAAAAAATACATTAAAAGACAAATAACTCCTTGGTAAAAAAATGTACAAAAATTTGAATAAAATATCACCTTTAAAAATAAAATGACCCAAATATGAAAAGACAAAAAAATTCGTGGAAATAATTCCTTTAAAAAAAAGAATTTAAGCAAGGGAAACAAAAATTCACTAAAGAAAATTTCCTTAAAAATTAGACTTAGATGAATGAAAGTGAATGTTATGGGACATCAAGAAACAATAAATCAAAGTCACAGGAAAGAAAACTTAATAGAAAATGTAAACAAAATACAATCAACCCCAAATATAGGTCATGAAGAGATAATTTAAGAATTACTGGTTTACCTAGAAGATTAAGGACTAGTTTATCTGTCAGATCTATGGAAAGGGAAACAGTTTGTGACTAAGGAAGAGATGGGGAACATCACTAAAAACAAACGAGATGATTTTGATAACATTAAATTAAAAAGCTACTGCACAGACAAAACAACTGTAACCAAGATCAACAGAAATGTAGTAAACTGGGAAATAATCTTTACAATTCATGTTTCTGAAAAAAAAAGGCTTGTTTCTAAAATTTACAGAGAACTGATTCAAATTTTCAAAATAGCAATACCATTCCCCAATTTACAAATAGACAAAGGATATGCAAAGGCAATTTACAGATGTGGAGATCTAAGCAATTCATAATCATATGAAAAATTGTTCTAAATCATTATATATTAGAGAAATGTAGATTAAAGCTTCTCTAAGATACCACTTCACACCACTCAGACTGACTAATATGACCAGAAAGGATAATGATCATTATTGGAAGGGTTGTTGGAAATCTGGGATATTATTGCATTGTTCGTGGAGCTGTGAATTCAACCAACCTTTCTGGAGAGAAATTTGGAACTACGCCCAAAGGACAACAAAAATGTGTATACCCTTTGATCCAGCAAAACCACTACTGAGTCTATACCCTGAAACAATGATGAAAAAGGATGAAAATATCACTTGTACAAAAATATTCATAGCATCCCTGTTTGTGGTGGCAAAGAATTAGAAATCAAGTAAATGTCCTTCATTTGGGGAATGGTTTATCAAACTGTAGTATTTGTATGTCATGGAACACTATTGTTCTATTACAAACCAGGAGGGATGGAAATTCAGAGAAACCTGGAAGGATTTTCATGAACTGATGTTGTGTGAGATGAGCAGAACCAAAAAATAAATAAATAAATAAACACTGTAAACCCTAACAGCACTATAGGGGCAATGATCAAATTTGATGGACTCACTCAATCCATCAGTGCAACAATCAGGGACAATTTGGGGCTGTCTGCAATGGAGAATACCATCTGTATCCAGTGAATTTTGGAGTTTGAACAAAAACTAAGGACTATTAACTTTAATTTAGGAAAAAAAGCTGATATCTTATTGTCTGATCTTGCTATCTCTTATACTATACATTTCTTCCTCATGGATATGATTTCTCTCTCCTTGCATTCAATTTGGATCAATGTATACCATGGAAACAATGTAAAGATTGGCAGATTGCCCTCTGTGGGGGTGGGAGAGGAAGTAAGATTAGGGGAAAAATTGAAAAACTCAAAATAAAATCTTTCAAAACAAGAGTTACTGGTTCACTTGAAATCTATCATAAAAAAAAACTGGTAAACATACCATATGAAGAAGTTATGAAAGAAGGCTACTGGAGGGTAAAATAGAAATGGAAATAAATATCTGGTCATTATGTGAAAGAAATTGAACATTCTTAGGAAAATTATAGCCAAATTTTAAAGCTCACAAGTCAAAGTGGAAGCCCAGCCCCCCCAAAAAATATTTATCATTGAGTTCCAGTCAATGACTTAGCATAGAAGAGCCCCAATATATATGAACAGTTTCCATGTTAAAGTTGTGGAGAGCTTGGATTATGTTATTATGGAAGGAAAACATTTGGGATTATAAATTAATGTCACCTCTAAGTCAAATCTAAGTATAGTCATTCAAAGGAAGAGATAGATCTTCAACTAAATGGAGTACTTTCAAGTATTCTTAATCCAAAGACTAGACATGATATAAAATTTGATTCCAAATGCAAGAATCAATAGAAGGGCTTCAATAAGGTGTGTGCATGTATACACATTTACATATGTATATACAAATACATGTACATGTATATGCCTGTGTGGGGGTACACAGGCTATTCTAACAGCCATGACACAAATCATCTCCAAGTAAAACCACCAGCTGGACAATCTCAGGAGCTGGCATGCCTCCCTGAGAGATAAAGTGAGCTGGAGTCCTTGGGAGCCAGAATCCTTGGGAGCTGAACATTCTGCCCCACTGACCAAGGGCACTAGACACAGCTGTGCCTTATCATCTCCTCCCTAACATACCCCCCCATCCTGTAATGCAAGATGCTGCATGTACACAACACTTGCACCCCCATTCCCTCAATATTCTTTGTTCTACCCCAGAAGACCTAACAGTACATATATAATAGCTAAGCAGTAATAAAATTGAGCTGGAGGCCTAAGGCAGTAGTGACTTGACTCCTTATTCTCAGCTTCCCTCCTGGAGGGAGGTCACCACTGTGGGCCCCAAAGAAGCAAGCCACAACATTGTGTAAATGTTTATTTGCATATTTATATGTACACACATGCATACATACATGTACTTTAGAGGTGGCTTAGGAAAGAAATGGGGACAGAATAGGGAGAAAAATAGATTGAAAGGAAATGAACAGTTAGTAATAGCAAGCTTTTTTAATGTGAATATGATAATCTAACACTAAAGGAAGTAGATAAAAGAATGGATCAGATTTCAGAATTTAGTAAGATATTGCATTAAAGAGGTATACTTTAAACAAAGAGTAACAGACAAAATTAAATTATTAAAATAAAATAAACATAATCAAATATGCTTCAGCTACAATTAAAAATGCCATGGTGTCAATTATGATATTAGATAAAGGGAAAGAAGGAAATAGACCTAATTTAAAGTGATAAACCAGGAGATTATATTTCTTGAATAGTAACCAGAGAAAATGAAGCAATTTGAGTAGTAAAATATTTCCACAAAATGACATAACATCCAAATTTTTAAAAATAAAGGTTAATGAATTATAGAAGAGCACATAGGGTTATCTACTATAATAGAAGAAATAGAAGATGTCTTTGACTTTTTCTTCTAATAACTATATAAATCTATTTTAAATTAAATAAGAAAGATGTCAAGGAAATTAACAAAATCTTAGAAAATCTAACACTGATAGAAATCTTGAGAAAAAAGAATGGGAGTAAGTATGAGCCATCTCCATTTTTTAAAAAACATTCATATGTTAAGGTATAAAATATTTACAAACAAATAAAAAAGCACAATTATCTAAAACATCTCTTTTTCACATTATGATTTTTATTAAATTAAATTTAGCAAAGGTCCATGGAAGCACAGAATAAAATTAATTGAAAATGTTATACAATCTTACATTATGATTGGATCGAAGAATGAATTATGGAAAAAATAAATTCTTTGCAGAGGATGACAAGAGTGAAACAGGACAATAAAAATCTGTGATATACCTTTAATTTATAAATGTATAAAATGTATGTCTGTAAAAACATATATCAACAAAAGAGAGAAAGAGTAAATTAATGAATTCAGCATGCAACTGAAATTGGAAAAAAACAAATTAAAATCATTCAGGAAATTAACAGTGTGAATATCTTAAACATCAATGTAGAATTTATTAAAATTGAATAAAATACTGCAAATCTAGGAACTTGTTATTGACAAAAAAAGAAACAGACCAATTTCCATTTAATTTGATTTTAAAGGGAAAACCCATTTACTGGCATAAAAATAAAAAGGGTGAATTCACCATGAATGAAGATGAAATTAAAGCCTTTCTTGGGAGCTATTTTGACCAATTTCACATCACTACAATTGAAAAATCTCATTTAAATGTATGCATTTTTTAAAAATTAACTGCCCAGATTTAAAGAACTAGAAGTACAATACTTAATTTATTGCATAATAAATTAAGTGAAATGAGTAATTAATGAACTCACTAAGGAAAAATAATCCTGTGACAGAAAGATTCATATACATTCATTGTACATTTAAACAAAAATGGGCCCCAAAACTATGCAAATTATTTGTAAAATTAGTTGAAGTCCTACAAAATTAGCTTAATGATAAAAGTATGGTTTTGCTACCTAGCTCAAGGAGAAGAAAAACAGAGAAGGAAAACAAAAATTTTCTTTTTTTTTGTTTTTTTTTTGTTGGGGTTTTTTTAGGTTTTTGCAAGGCAAATGGGTTAAGTGGCTTGCCCAAGGCCACACAGCTAGGTAATTATTAAATGTCTGAGACTGGATTTGAACCCAAGTACTCCTGACTCCAGGACTAGTGCTTTATTCACTGTGCCACCTAGCCACCCAACAATTTTCTCAATGGACAGTGATACAAAGAATTTAAATAAAGTTTAACAAGGAAATTATAGAAATACATCATAAAGATCTCACAACATGAGAAGGTATTATTTTTACCATGTAATAAGAGCAATATTACATATTTTTAGGTTTTCACAAGGCAATGGGGTTAAGTGGCTTGCCCAAGGCCACAGAGCTAGGTAATTATTGTCTGAGGCAGTATTTGTACTCAGGTGCTCCTGACCCCAAGGCCGGTGTCTATTCACTGTGCCACCTAGCTGCCCCAAGAGTATATTAAGAAAACTATCAGCACAATTGTTCATATTAATAACAAAAAATTAACTTGAATTTGTCAATAGCTACAAAAAAGGATTTGACAAAATGCAACAGCTATTTGTTACAAACTCCAGGAAGCTTAAGAATCATCAGTCTTTCTGCAAGTTATAAAGAAGATCTAGCTAAATCCAATAGTATAAGCATTATCTATCTGTAATGGGAAAAAAATGAAGCCATTTGAATAGCATAAAGAGTGAAGAAGAGATGTGCATTTTCATCATTATTATTTCATTTTGAACAAGAAATTTTAGCTATAGTAATAAAACACTGAAAAAAAGAAATTGAAGAATCAAAAGCAGTTTATGATTAAATAAGGCCATCACTCTTTGCAGATGTTATATTTCATTATAATATAATGATATACTTCAGTAACCCCAGATATCTATTTTAAAATGTAATTAAAACAATTACTAATTTTATCAAAGTTTCAAGATATAAAGTAAACCCACATAAATCATTGAAATTCCTATATCCTATTAGCAAAATATAAAATTCTCATATTCTATTAGCAAGAAATGAATAGAGCAAGTTCATTTAATGGAATTGTAGGAAATATAAAATATTTTGAAATTTACCTATCAAGAAAAACTGATTCAATATACAAATACACCAAAAAAAAAACCACTCTTCATACAAAGAAAAACAGCTATAAAATTGCAGAAATTTCCTTTGCTTATGTGTAGATTAGACCATATGAATAAAATGATAAATCCACCTATGTTTATTAATATCATACAAATCACACTACAAAAATAATGTTATAGAGCTAGAAATAATAGTAAAAAACATCTAGTTGATGATCAAAATGTTAAAAAAAGATCAAGGGAATTAATAAGGGGAAAAGAGAAAGAGGGTGATAGACCTGGAGTATATTTCATACTCTAATATAAGCTGATAACCATAAAATAGAAAAGAACAATCAAAGAAATAAAAAGTTGGTATTGACTAAGAACTAAAATGTTGGATGAGTAAAATAGATTAGATTCACAACACATTGTAGTAAATGATCATAATAACCTAAATTTTGATAAATACAAAGATTAAAGATTTGATAAACTTTGATATAGCAAAGAAACCAAAATGACAATATTTTTGAGAAACCTGGAATACAGTTTGGCACAGAATAGGCAAACATTAACATTTCTCACCATATAGCATAATAAAATCCAATTGATAAATGATTTAGACACAAAGCATGGTATCATTAGGAAATTAGCAGAGAATGAGAAAAGGCACATATGATGTCTATGAGTAATAAAGGAGTTATTGATCAAGCTACAGATACAAGGTATTAGAGAAAGCAAAATATATGATTTTGATTACATGAAATTACAAGATTTTTGCACAAACAATATTAATGCAGCTAAAATAAAAGGAAAACCAAACTAGGAATTTTATTTTTTAAATTTTTCTGAAAAAGTTTCATTCTTCAAATACATATGCAACTGAACCATTTCTTTTAACAATTAAAGCAGTGTGTTAACAAATGGTTAAATGATATGAACAGGCAGTTTTCAGAAGAAGAAAATCAAAATCTTAATAGTCAAATTAAAAAGAAGTATTCTAAATTACTATTAACGTCCTGCTCTTGATCATTTCAGTTATGTACAACTCTTCATAGCATCGGCTGGGATTTTTCTTGGCAAAGATACTAAATTGGTTTGACAATTCTTTCTTCAACTCATTTTGCAGCTATGGAAACAGACAACAGAATAACAAATTTAAGTGTCTTGCCCAGCATCACATAATTAGTAAGTGCTGTGACCATTTTGAAATCAAGAAGCTGACAATCTATTTACTACGCAATGTAACTGCCTCTAAATATTAGAGAAATGCTACTTTTAATTAAGCATGGTGTTATCATTTCATGTTTGTCATATTGATTAACATTCCTGAGAAAGAAAATAATAAATGTTAGAGGGGACATAAAATTGGGATATCAATGTATTGTTGTTAGAGTTGTGAACTACTTCAAATTGTAGAATAAACATCTATAATGAAGAAATACCACTACATGGTCTGTATCCCAAGAATAACACAAAGGATATCCCCCCCCAAAAAGGGAAAGCATCTAAAGATACAAAATATTCATAGCAGGGCTTTTTGTGGTAGCATAAAAGTGAAATTTGAGGAGATGACCATCAACTGGAGAATGGCTAAAAAAGGTGTGACATATGAATATTATGGAACAAGAGTTTGGTATAAGAGATTCAGAAAAACTAACAAATGAACAAACCAAAAAAAAAAAAGAAATCTTGGAAGAGTTATAAGAACTCTTGCAAAGTGAAATGAGCAAACCAGGAATACAAAAACTTTGAAACAACTGGTAAATTTCAAAATTGCAGGATTCAAAATAAACTCACATAAATCATGAGCTCTTCTATGTAATAACAGCAAAGCACAGAGGCAAGAGTAGAAAGAAAATTCCATCTAAAATAACTGAAGACATTGTAAAATATTTGGAAGTCTACAAGATAAGACAAACATTTTTCACCTAAATAAATTCAGATCTGAACAAATGGAAAAATGTTTAAGGGAATGCAAAGTTAGTATAGTAAAATGATAATTCTAAATAAATTAATCTACTTATTTCCTTCAAAACCAGATTACCAAAAATTATTTTGTTGATCTAGGAAAAAAATAATATCAGTACTCATCTGGAAGAGCAAATGTTCCAGAAAAGGAATCAATGAAAACATTAAGGGAATCAATGAAAAAATGAAAAATAAGGTAATTTAGTCTTGCCAGATCTAAAACATGTTATAAAACAGCAATTATAAAAATTATTTGATATTGGCAACTTAATAGAATGTGGATTAGTACAATAGGTTGGATGCACATGTCACACTTTTCAACAATCATAGTGACCAAGTGTTCTGGAGTAAGAGGAAAAATTGTTGGGAAAACTGGAAAATTGTGTGATCAAAAACAATGTATAGAACAATATCTCACACCTTATATGAAGACAAGCTTGAAATGGGCACAGAATTTAGAAATAAAGGGTGATATCATTAATCAATTTATTAGACTTAGAAAAAAGTTTACCTTTCAGATTTATGGAGATTGGAAGTATTTGCAACCAAAGAAGAGATAGAGAATATTATGAAATACAAAAACTAAAATTTTATTACATTAAATTAAAATGGTTTTGTATTAAAATGTAATCAAAATTAGACAAAAAGTACAAAGCAGGAAAAACATTTTACAGACAAAGCTTGTGTTAAAGAGTACAATTTTCAAATATTTAAACAAATGAGTCTTATTATTAAGAATGCAATTCAGTCCCTAATTGTTAAAGGGTCCAGGATATGAACAAGCAGTTAACAGAGGGGAAAAAAAATAAAGTTATATAGTAAGAATGAGACAAAATGCTAAAATAAATATTAATCTAAGAAATGGAAATTTAAACTATTCTGTGGTACCACTTCATATTGGTTATTATCAGAGAAAAGAGAAATCATGTGTGTCAGTACAAATGTGGAAAAACTGATATATTAATACATTGTTGGATAAATTTTGAAGCATTAAAAAAAGGAAATATATTTATTTTTCCAACTAAGTGCAAAGATAGTTTTCAACAGTAATTTTCAATAATTTCATGTCAAAAGAAGAAAATAATGTCAAATAATTTACATGGGCAGTCTCAAGGCATTTATGAACTGAAGTCAAATCCAAAGTCTCATGGAAAGCTTAAAAAGATTTTAAAAGCCAAAGAAGAAAGGAAGAAGAAAAATGCAAAAAAAGAAATGATAGCCATTCAGGAGGATAATGAAAACTTTTCTGAAAAAATCAACTCCTTTAAAAGTAAAAAGTACCAAATGGGAATTACATGAGCTCATCAAAAAACTTAATTTGACCTACTGGAAAATGAGAGTAAGTCACCAAAAAGTAAAAATAACTAACTGGAAAAGGAAAACATCTCATTTAAAAGTAAAATCAATCAGTTGCCAAAGGAAACACAAAAGTTAATTGAAAAAAATAAAACTCTAAACATTAGAATTGGGCAAATAGAAACTATTCAGTCTATGAGAAACCAAAATTCCATTAAACAAAATCTAATGACTGAAAAAATGGAAGAAAATATAAAGTATTGTTTAGCAAAAAATAAATAACATGGAAAATAGAACTTGGAGAGATAATTCATGAATTATTGTTCATCCTGCAACCTAGATATAAAACAACCTGGCATATATCTTTCTTGAAATTATCAAGGAAAATTTTCATAATATACTAGAAGAAGAAGACAAAATAGTCCTTGAACGAATACATAGAACACCTATAATGAGTGACTCCACAATAAAAATTCCAAGGAGTGGCATAGTCAAAATCTGGAATTTTTATCTGAGAGAGAAAATACTGCAAGCAGAGAAAAAAAAGCAATTCAAATAAAAAGAAGTACAATCAGTATTATACAAGTCTTATTAGCTTCAACATTAAAGGACTAGAATGTCTGCAATATGATATTTTAGAGGGCAAAGAACCATGAATTGTGTCAAAGAATTAACTATCCTTCAAAATGTGGTGTATACTGTGAAGGTAAAAGATGGATATTCAATGAAATAGAGTACTTGCAAAATTGTCTGAAAAAAAGACCAGAACTGATCTTCAAATTCAAAACTCAAGAGATGAATAAAAATGTAAACATTAAATTATATAAATTTCTTCAAAGGAAGATAAAACATGTGTCTCTTAAGAAATGTATTTCTCTTATCATTGTTAAAGGGTTGATTATAGATGAAGGGATTATACTTAGAGTATATGAGACATAAAGTGATGTTGTATATGAAGCTACTATTTCATATAGAGAAAGAGGAAGGGATAATACTTAGAGACTCCATATTACTTAAATCCTGAAGTAAACTTACTTTATTAGAAATTTTAGTTAAAAAGGTTGTAGTACAATAGGGACAAAGGGTGGAACAGTACTTAGAAGGGTTGGACGTATATTAATCAAGAAGTGATCTTGCATCAGTTCCTACTTTATTTCATAGTGCTCTGACTGGAGTACTTAAGAACAAAGGGAGAGAGTGTTCCTGATACTTTGAATGAGAAGGATTACACAGTTATGATTGGAGAACTTTAGCGATGGGAGGACAGACTGTACATAGAGGGACTGTACAGGAAAAGATCATGCAGATACTTCCCTTTGATTGATAATTTGACTATAATTGGAAGGAGTGGGCTGAGGGAGGAGAGCTATAAATGATTAATGAAATGATTTGACTTCGCATAATACTTTGTCGAATAAGAGCTGTGTGTCTTTGAAGGGTACTTGAATAGAGGGAGTGGTACACATCAAGTATACATTGATGTGATTTATGGCTCTAAAGAAGTGTTTTTCTAATGAGACATAAGAGGGGAATGTACTTAGTGACTATAGGGCAATATTATTAGCAATAAATCAATCAATCAAGGTTTTATAATGGTATTTTTATCAAGACAGTTAAAGACATAAAGTTTGTAGTAAAAGAAAGGTTAAAACAATAAAGACAAAAAGAAGAACCATGCTTAGAGAAAACTAGGCATTAGATTTCATACCAGGTAGAGGAGTACAAAGGTCTATTATACTAGAGGAAAAGAAGGAAAGGTGTGAACACTGAGTAAATCCTATTCAATATTTTTGGTCCAGAGAGGGACTAACATATATTCCCATATCCTACCCTGCTGGTAAGTAGGGGGGGAGGGAAAGAAAGGTGAAGAAGGAACTGATAAAGGAGAAAGTGAAGTAAATTTAAAGGAAAAGTTAAGGGGGAAAGGGAAGCAAGCATTCCTATGAAGAGAGAAGAGAAAGGAAATAGAAAAATGTAAACAGGGAAAGATAGCACCAAGGGAAATAGATAATTAATAATCTTAAATGTAAATGTGAAAGGGATAAACTAGCACATAAAACTGTAGCAGATGATAGAATGAGATTAAAAATCAGAATTCTACAATATTTAATAATTCTTTTTTAAATGAAATTGATCAAAGGTTTATCAATTTTATTGGATTTTTCATAAAACCACCTTTTGGTTTTAGTTATTAATTTAATAGATTTTTGCTTTTGATTTCATCCTTTAATTTTTAGAATTTCTAATTTGGTATTTATTTCATGATTTTTAATTTGTTCTTTCTCTAATTTTTTTAGTTACATGTTTAGTTCATTGATTTCCTCTTTCTCTAATTTATTCATGTAAGCATTGAAAGATATATCCTGTGAGAGCTGCTTTGAGGGAATCCCAAATATTTTGGTATGTTGTTTCATTATTGTCATTATCTAGGATAAAATAGTTAATTCTTCCTACCATTTGTTTTTTGATCCACTCATTCTTTAAAATAAGGTTATTCAGTTTACAATTGGTTCTGGGTCTATATCTTCTTGGCCCAATATTGCATATGACTTTTATTGCATTGTCATCTGAGAAAGATATATTCACTATTTCTTCCTTTCTGCAATTGATAATTAGATTTTATATGCTAGTACATGGTCAAATTTTGTATAAGTTCCATTTACTGCAGAGTTGGAGCAAAAATAGATGGCATTAAAAGAGATAAGGAAGGAAACTATATCCTCCTAAAAGATACCATAAACCATAAAGTAATTTCAATACTAAAAGTAATTTGCTCCAACCTTTTACCTTTACTCTATATGTATCTCTCTGCTTCAAATGTGTTTCTTGTAAGCAGCATATTGTAGGATTCTGGTATTTAATCCACTCTGCTATTCGCTTACATTTTAAGAGAGAGTTCATCCCATTCACATTCAAAGTTATGATTACTAATTCTTTATTGCCCTCCATGCTATCTTTCCTCTTTTTTTTTATTTTCCCCTTCTCCCCCTTCATCCATATTCCTCAGTATTTTGTTTCTGAATATCACCCCTGTCAGTGTATTTGCACTCCTATATCACCCCCTCCCCTTTCATTCACTTTTCCCTTTTCCCTTCCCTTCCTTTTGTTAGTTCCCCTTTATTCACCACTCCCTCTCCCTTACTACATCCTCCCTCCCCTTTTCCCCTTTTAATATTTGAAATGTTAGATGTTTTTTAAGTTAACTAAGTATTTGTCAGTTCACTTTAAGCCAATTCCAAAGAGATGAAGATTAAGGTGTTTCTCATCTCCTCCCTTCTTCTCCTCTATTACCATAGGTATTTTGTACCTCTTAGTGTAATAATGAGATTTACCTCATTCAATCCCCTCCCTCCTCCCATCTCCTTCCTGTCCCCCTTTTTAAGGGGGTAGTGTTTTTTAGATCATTCCATATGAGTCATAGAAAATTCTAAGTATCCATCATTTCTTGCTAAGTTCATTCTATCTAATAGATTTATAATTCTTGAAAGTTATTAGAGTCTTTCTCCCAAGTGGGGTTAAAGCCAGTTACATCCCATTGGATAGAAGTCACACGAATAGGTCATGAATGTCCATCACTTCTAGCTAGGTATATTCCCTCTGTTAGATTTGCAATTCTCAAGATTTTTGAGAATCTTTTTCCCCATGCTGGGATACTGCAGGTTTCAACTTATTGGATAGCAGTTTTTGTTTTCTTTTATGCCCCCCCCCCCCACTTTTTGTTATCTTTTCATGTTTCTCTTGAACCTCCTGTTTGATGTCCAAGTTTTCTATATAGCTCTGGTCTTTTCATCAGGAATTTTTGGAATTCTTCCATTTCATTAAATTTCCATCTTTTTCCCTGGAAGAGGAGGCTCAGCTTTGAAGGATAGTGGATTTTTGGCTGTATTCCAAGCTCTTTGAAATATCTGGTTCCAGGCCCTTAGATCCCTTAATGTTGATGCAGCCAGGTGCTGCATAATCCTTACTCTGGCTCCTTCATATTTAAATTGTTTCCTTCTGGTGGCTTGCAGGATTTTGTCTTTTATCTGATAATTCTGGAATTTGGCCACAACATTGCTTGGTGTTTTCGTTTTACGATCTTTTTCTGGAGGGGATCAATAAATTCTTTTAATAACTTCTTTGCCCTTTGGTTCCATGATATCAGGGCAATTTTCTATCACTAGATCCTGTAATATTAAGCCCAGGCTTTTTTTTCTTCAGTGTTTTCAGGAAGACCAATAATTCTCAGGTTGCCCCTCTTCAACCTATTCTCAAGGACCGTGGTTTTGCTTATGAAGTATTTTACATTTTTTCTATTTTTTTCTAATTTTTGATTTTGTGTAACTGGCTCTTGCTGCTTCATTAAGTCATTAGTTTCTTCAGACTCCATTCTTTTTTTTTAGGGAGGAGATTTCTTCATTAACCTTTTGCAAGTCCTTTTGCAATTGGTCAGTTCTACTTTCGAAAGAGCTTTCCATTTGACCAATTGAGGTTTTGAGAGAACTATCTTCTTTGTGCATTTTCCCAATTGAGGATCTGAGAGAATTATTCCCATGATATATTTGTTCAATTGATGATGTAAGAGATTTATTCTCATTTTGTATTTGTCCAGTTGATGATCTGAGAAATTTATTCTCATTTTGTTATTATGCAGTTGTATTTTCTAAGGATTTGTTTTCTTATTGCAAGGTGTTAATCTTCTTTTGGGTTTCTTTTTACAAATTTTCCAGTTGATTTTTAAACTCCTTCCTTCTTTCTTCAAGGAAGTCTTTCTGTGCTGAAGACCAGATCATATTCTCCTCAGAGTTTCTAGCTCTCTGAGTTAGGGTATTTTCCTTCCAATAATTTTTCTAAGGATCTACCTTTCTGCTCACCCTTCTTCATTTTGCTAAGACCTTGAGTTGGGGAGGAGTTGATTCACAGGGGATTGGGATCACTAGAGGCTTTACTCACTGAGTGCAATTACTTGGCTGGCCAGGAGAAGGTGCTGGTTGCTTTCTCTTGATTGTCTATGACTTTGATTGAGGCCTTCTCACTTAGCTTGAATGGAGGGGTTGAAGCTATTGAATCCTTTTGCCTCCAATCAATGGTGGGCTTTAACCTGGGGTGAGGTCATTCCTCTCCCTATTGTCAGCTGGGTGGGTTCTTCTGCTCACACACCTGTGCCTGAAGTAGAAGTAGTCTGCAATTGTTTATTCTAGGAAAAGACTTCAGCCACAATGGAGGTGTGGACTCAGATTTCATCAGACCAGAGGAGACCAGGGATGATGGCCCCAGCTCTCCTGCACCAGAACTTCCCCCTCCCAGCCCTGTCAACAAGCTCCAATGTGTCAGTTCCACTGACACCAGTGCCTCTTCTCCCTAGTTGACTCAAGCTCCTGCTGCCTAGCCCCACTGCTGATCCACCAGGTCCGTCTCTCGGGCCCACAGACTCCTTGGTTCCAGTACAGCTGCTAATCTGACTGATTCGGGACTGATCCTCCCTCTTGGCCGAGACACACCCTGGATTTGACCAAGGCTGCTCTGGGAGATAAATCCTGAGGTATATGTTCTTTCTCCTCGCTTTTCTTTCTGGGTTTTGTTGATTGGATTTCTGTTAAGAGGTTTGTTTCATAACACAGATGGGGCAAGATCAGGGGACTTTAGATCTGTGCCTGTCTTCTCTCCACCATCTTGGATGGAAGTTCAGCATCCAAAATCTTAGGGAAGATGATGAATGAATTGCAAGGAGACATAGACAATAAAACTGTAAGAGGGAAGGAACTCAAACTCCTTTAAGAATGAGATTAATCTAACCACAAAATAAAAAATTTAGAAAATCAATAAGGTGAATAAAATCTTATAAAACAGATGTCATAGAAATCTGGAGAAACTGAATAGGGATAGAAAATAATATATTTTACAGGCAGGACATAGCATCTATACCGAAACTGACGAAACTGCTGCCTAAGTATGAAAATATTGACCATCAGCATCAAAACATTGGTCACTTTGTGATGAGCACATATTTTTATTATTGGAATAAATTTGTTTGTCTAGTTCAGCACATGATAAATACTAAAAATAGAAGGTGACACCAGTTCTTGGAATCCACTTTAAGATTCCACAATAATAGTGTCAGAAAGTGGAAGCTGGAATATATGCTAAGAATACCAACATGGGTGGAGCCAAGATGGTGACAGGAGAAGAGCCTCTCTTAGGTACTCTATCTCTATATTTCAAAACTCTTAAAATAAAGACTCTAACTAAATTTTCAAGAGACAGAAAACCTACACAGGGATCCAGTGAGGCAGTTTTCCAGCCCAAGGTAACCTGGAAAATAGTGGAAAGGCTCTACTCCATTGGGTTAGAGGGGCAGCCCACCAGAGTGAAGGAACTTCAGGCTCCTGGAGCCAGCCCCAGGGTTCTTGGGAGCTATGGCTCATGGCAGCAGTGGCAGTTTCCTGCCCTACACCCCAGGGAGCACTGGTCATAACTTGGGAGATCAGCAGGGGTTCCTCTTCCAGAGCAAGCACTTGAAGCCCAGGCCTTAGGGGACTCAGCAAGGAGCTTGAACATTGCAGCCCTGATCCAGGAACTGTAAGCAAGCCAATCAGGTAAGCAGGAGCCCCCAGGCAACTGAACCTTGAATACCCAGGATACCCAAGGTAGGGTAGTAGAGATTCAGAAGTCTTTCCTCTGTACCTGGAACAGGACTCTGGGGCTCTGACCACATTCAGATCCTGATTACAGTCTAGGTCCCCCATGGAACAGCAGGTACCCCACCCACCTCAGCCCCATGGCAGAGTGGTGCACTTGTGATCATTCACAGAGCAGGAGGGAAGACAGAGCCTCACACTGAGATCCTTGTGGGTTGGAGTGTCCCAACAATACTCAAAAACTCAGGAAGCACCCCAAAACCAGCCACAGGCTGGAGAAAATGAGTAAACAAAGAACAAATAGGAAGACCATTAATAAATACATTGTCTACAATCCCAAGAAGGATCACAAGATTCAATGTGAAGATGAGGAAGTACAAGCTCCTCCATCTAAAGACTTCAAAAAAAAAATGGAAATTGGGATCAGGCTATGACAGAGCTCAAAACGATTTTGAATATCAAGTGAGGGAGATGGAAGAAAAATTGGGAAAATAAATGAGAGAGATGCAGGAAAAACATTAAAAAGAAGTCAGCAGCTTAGTCATGGAGATCCAAAAAAAATGATTAAGAAAATAACACGTTAAAACCCAGCATAGGTCAAATGAATAAAAGAGTTCAAAAAGTTATTGAGGAGAAGAATTAGTCGCATGGAAAAAGAAATAAGAAAGCTCTCTAAGGAAAACAAATTCTTCAGATGTAGAACAGAACTAAAGGAAACTGCTGCCTTGATGAGAAGTCAAGACAAAATACTTCAAAACCAAAACAATGAAAAATTAGAAGAAAATGTGAAACATCTCTTAGAAAAAACAACTGATCTGGAAAACAGATTCTGGAAAGGTAATTTTAAAAATTATTGGGATTCCTGAAAGTCATGATCAGGAAAAGAGCCTTGACCTCATTTTTAAAGAATTCCTACTGGAAAATTGCCCAGATATTCTAGAAGTGGGGCAGGGGGAATAAAAATTGAGAGAATCCACCAATCTCCCCCAGAAAGAGATGCAAAAAAACAACTCCCAGGAATAGTATAGCCAAGTTCCAGAACTCCCAAGTCAAAGAGAAAATATAACAAGCAGCCAGAAGGACACAATTCAAATATCTTGGAGCTTCAGTCACGATCACACAGCAACTAAATTAAATGTGTGTGGGATTTGGAATATAATATTCCTGAGAACAAAAGATCTCAGAATGCAAGAATCAACTACCCAGCAAAACAACGTCCTTTTCCAGGGGAAAAAGATGGACTTTTCATGAAACAGGGGAATTTCAAATGTTCTTGTTAAAATGGCCAGAGCTGAACAGCATGTTTGATCTTTAAATACAGGATTCAGGTGAAGCATAGAAAGTGGAGAAGGGTAAAATATGAGGGACTTAATGATGATAAACTACATATATTCCTGCATAGAAAAATGACACTGATAATACTTATAATGAATTTCTCATTTATTAGAGCAGGTGGAAGAAGTTTTAATAGATGAAGCACAGGAGAGAGCTGAATTTGAAGATATATTGTAAAAATGGAGTCAATGACTAAAAGGGAAATGTAATGGGAGTAAGAGAAAGGAAAGGAGGAATAGGCTAAGATACAATGAGCTATTGCAATGATATGGACGGGGGAAGGTGGGGGGATGAGGAAACCTTTGCTCTCATCAGAGGTGGCTTGGAGAGGAAACAGCATATATATATATATATATATATATATATATATATATATATATATACTTATTAGGTTGTAGATATCTAAAGTAAGGAGAGAAGCAGGACAGGGGGAAAGGGGGAGGGGATGTGAGTGATGGTGGAGAGTGTGTACCATGGGGGAGAGTGGGGTCAGATACAACATATTTTCTTTTTTATTTTTCCATGGGGCTGGTATTGGGTGATCTGTTTAGGACCACAGGGCTCAGTGATTGCTGGGCCTTAGGGATGGTATGTGGACTCGGGGCTTCTTGGCCCCAGAGCCAGTGATCAGTCTGCTGCACCACTCAGCTACCCCACAGCACATTTAAGAAGAAGGAAAGAGTGAAAGGAGAGAGAAAATATAGTATATGGTAGTGGGGAGGTATAAATGGAAGGGGCTGCGATCAGCAACGACAGTGGTGGAAAAGTATAGAAGCAGCTTTTGTGATGGACTTATCATAAAGAACATGATCCACCCATGCCAGAGTTGGTGGCGTTGGAACACAGACTGAAGCACATTTTATCATCATTATTGTTATTATTATTACTTGGGGTGGAGGTTTGCAGGGCAAGTGGGGTTGGGTGGCTTACCCAGGGCCACACAGCTAGGTGACTGTTGGGTGTCTGGGGCCAGATCTGAACCCGGGTGCTCTTGACTCCAGGGCCAGAGCTCTGCTACCTGCACCACATGGTTGCCCCTATTACTACTACTACTACTATTACTATTATCATTATTATTAGTAGTAGTAGTAGTAGTAGTAGTAGTAGTAGTAGTAATTTTATTTTGATTTTTGTGGGGCGATGGGATTGGATGTCTTGCTCAGAGTCACACAACTGGGTGATTGTTGGGTATCTGAGGCCAGATTTGAGCTTGGGTGCTCCATCCACTGTGCCATTTAGCTATTGCAATTATTATTTTTTAATTTTTATTTTAATTTTTTTCTCTTCCCTTTATTGCACATAAGGGTCTATATTTTTTGGGGGGAGGGGGTATTATGTTTGCTCTTAAATTAGGATATTTGAGTAATTTATAAAAAAACATCATTTGCACAAAAAATAAAATTAAATATTACAGAAAGAATAACAGCAATTTTATATCATCTTGCAAGCATTAAGTTATCTAAATGTATTCTATTAACATAATAGCTTTGCTCAGTGATGATTACTGAAAGTATTCAATATATAAATGTTCTCATTTTAAATGAAGTAAAAAGAGAAGAAAAGTTTAAAGTACATGGAAGTATTACTCACTGATTCTTCTAAGGTAAACAGGTAGAGGTGTCAGTGGAGTCGATTTTCAGAGTCAGAATCACTGCATAATTTCATTGAAAATTCACTCATATTATTCAGTAAACATGATTATTATTGAAAAAGTTTGCAGTAAAAATAATTGCACCAACATATAATTCAGAGAATGAAGAAGTGGATAAAATTTTGGGAATTAAGTAAAGACCATACAAATTAAGCAAGTTGTTAACATCATTGTAACATCAAAATAAAAGTAGGTTTAAGTTAAGACAGGGGAAAAAAAGAAAACAGGGTATTCCTCATCTATTTAATTAAATAATTTCTCCTGGGTCATTTTTTATCAAATGAGAATAACTTCAATTTACTTTCAAAATCAAAAAAAAATCAAAAAATAAATTGAGCTTAAAATAGACTTTGAAATCCCTTCTGAATCAACAAATCAATTAAATGGAAAAACTAAGTAGCTAAAAAAGTCCTTAATTTAAGAAGATTGAAATGTCTTTGTTTCATTGAGTGACAATAGTCAAAATCAGACATGAAACATTTTAGGATTGTTCAAATGTTGTAAGTTTACCCTAGGCATTATGGGTTTAACAGAACAGACCTGTATAGAAAAGAAATCAAGCTTCAAAATATTTTGAGCAAACAAGTTCCCTTTCTTTGAATGACTAGGCTACAGTGTAGGAATTTTTAGAGGTGGGATTTAAAAGTAAGTTTTATATTCCCTTCTTTTGGATTCCCATCTATGTATAGCATTTGACCTTATAAATCTTCAGAAGGTCTGGTATTAATAGCAATGTCACTGCAGTGGGAGTGGACAGACAGGATAAAAACAACTACATTAAGGAAAATACATGTGTATGATAAAAGAAAAGAAAAGAGAAAAGAAAAGAAAAGAAAAGAAAAGAAAAGAAAAGAAAAGAAAAGAAAAGAAAAGAAAAGAAAAGAAAAGAAAAGAAAAGAAAAGAAAAGAAAAGAAAAGAAGAAAAGAAAAGAAAACAAGCAGTCCAGAGTGCCATTTGGAACCCAATAGAATTTTCCTAAATGAATCTTCTTGTAATTGCTGTGAGATGAAAAAAAAAAAAATACAACCAAAAATGCAAAGTTGTAAATGCACCCTTCTGCAATACAAACACTAACTTTGAGTCAACTTTACTCAAAACCTTTCTATGTGAAAGAGGAAACTTTCCATTTTTTGGTAGAAGAGGAGCTGTTTTTATATTAATTATTCTTACTACCAGACCTTAGTAAATATATCTTTCTAAAAGTTAGTTTTGCTTGATAAATTGATCATCAGAGAGGAATATGACATAATTGATTTATATCAGAAATATCCCAATCCTTTATCATTATTCCAATAGCCCCCAGGGTCTCAATATTCAATTTTTTTTCTCATGTGGAGACATAACTTTCCATCACAACTGGGAGTTTGAAAGTGCATTTGGAGAGAACTTCAATATGTATATTAGAGATTATATTTAAAAAATACTTAACGATTGAGGTTAGAGGCTTATAGGTCTTGAAGAGACCCCAAACCATTATATGACAAATATTTTCTTCATTTAAAGAGCAGGTGCTATGTGGTAAAACACTATACCTACTTCACTGAAACTGGTGATATTTTATGAATGAAACAACTCTGGACTGAAATGGGAAGTATTTATAAATGATCTCTTATTAGATTTAGACAGACAACTTGTGAGAACAAATATCAAAATTAATTTATCTAGAAGAAATAATAAATTTAGAAAGAGATAAATGAAACAACCCAATTTATTAAATTAGTTATGAATGTTGGAAAATTAGCAATGACTGAATAAAATAACTGACCTCATCACACAACTTTACATGAGATTTAATTGATCTAAATCCATTTACAGATTTAGAAAAAACAAAAAATACTAAAATTCATGTTCCCTCTATAGATTATTAAAAATAAGAAATATTTACTCCAGAAGAGGTAAATATGTATTTATACCTCATTCATTTGAGTCATGAAATGTATTAAGTATTTAACATATTTTGAGAATCATCTTATCCTCTGTATTAGATAAATATGGGAAGTTATAGGTCTCTTGGTCTTTTTCTGTCTGTGTGTGTGTGTGTGTGTGTGTGTGTGTGTGAGTGTCTCTATAAGACATATAGGCATATATATAGGCATATATATGCCTATATATATATATATATATATATGTAAAAATATAGACTTATACATATATGAATATAACTGAGTATAATTATAAATATATGTGTATGCCTAAAAAGGCAGATACAAATAAGTGTACATGCATATTTAAGATAATGCATTTTTATAATCATGTAAAGAAATCTTTATACAAAGTATATCTAAAGAGAATTACTTAAGTAAATATAAAAGATTATCAGACAACCTTGTCCATCTTAAGTGCACAGTCTTTTAGTGGCTTTCTCCTTCTTTTATTTTGCTTCAAGAAAGCTTAATGTTGGACTTCCTGGAAGAGTCTATATCTTGGCAAGAAGCTTGGAAATCCTTGGAACATTTCCCTAGAATAATTGAAATGAAGACTATAAACAGATCATAAAGCAACCAAACCCACAAGTATAAAACAATTTTTCAGCTAAGGATACTTTGGAGCAACTTTGGGAAAGGTCTGTTTCACATGCATAAAAGGTGAGCACAACCCAAAATAAATAGGAGACCTGTTAAGGGAGCCATAGCCAAGCCCAGATTCCAGGTTATCAGGTCAGCAGACTAATGTTCAGGGTCCCAATCTCAGCACAGAAGGACAAGACTAAAACTTGGATCACTAACCAAAGGGGTAGGACTGGGTCAGGCTACCCTAAGACAGGGAATAAACTATGAACACCTAAGATTCCAGAAAGGCAAGTTAGAGACCAAACCACCAGGATTAGTACAAAAAGCTTGAAAGTGATGTTGCTGTCTCAGGAGAAAATTGAGCAGTGAGAGAGGAGAGAGAGAGAGAGAGAGAGAGAGAGAGAGAGAGAGAATGAAATCTTTCACAAAACTATTAAGGAAAACTCCCTAATAGGAAGGGGTGGGGGGAAGAAAAATGTTAAATTCAAAACCTTGCAAAAATATGATTGATAAAAACTACTATTGCATGTAGTTGGAAAAGTAAAAGAAATACCTTAAAAATACAGAAGAGATTAAAAAATAAAACCTCTGAGGAATATTGTAGCTGAATTTCAGAATTCTCATCTAGAGGAATAAAATACTAAAACCAAACAAAAAGAAAAAAATAAATACTAGATGGGCCACAGTGAAGATTATAAAGAACCTACCACCATCACCATTAAAGGCCTGAAATATGACATTGTAGAGGGCAAAGGAGCTTAGATAACAACCAAAAATCAAGTACTCTGCAAAATTGAGTCTATATATTTTCAGGAGAAAAGATGAATTTTCAGTGAAACAAAAAACTTTCAACTTACCTAATAAAAAGAACTGAACTTAACCAAAAAAAAAAACCCTTATTTCCAAATACAAGACACAAAAGTTATAAAATAACTAAATGGAAAGAAAATTGCTAGGCAATTAGGCTAAACTATATACATCACTACATGAGAAGATAATAGTTGTAACTATTAGAAACTATTTTTCCTAGCACGGTTGAAAGAAACATATTTAGACAGATGATGTGCATATAAAAGGACTATGATTTGTTGAAACTAATAAATACTGAGATTTGTATCTCTATTAGTAGAGGTGAAAGGAGATACTTAGGCAGAGAGTATGTGTATAAGATATGAAGAAAAATAAGATATGAAAAAGATTATATTGGAAGAAGAGGGGAGGAAGAAGAGGATAAACAGAATAACATAAAGAGGTACAAAGTACATGGTAGATAGAAAAAGGAATCATGTAAGGTTTGAGTAAATCTTGCTCTCAACAGATTTAGCTTAAAGAGGGAATAACATACATTCCCTATTATATTTAGAAATTTTCTTATTCCTTAGGGAAGCAGGACAGAGGGGAAGGAAAAATGAAAGAAAAAAAGTTGATAGAGGTAGGGAAAAAGTAAAATGATGATGAAGGAAAAAAGGAAGGAGACTGAAGGGAGGATAGATTGAGGGAGGTGGTGGTTTCTGGTAAAGCATAAAAGATGAAAAGAGAGAAATAAGTACAAACAGGGGGAAGAGTATATTATATTAGGTACAAAAGAAACAGTATTTTTATTTATTTATTTAAAATTTTGAAATTTTTCCTCTAATCTTACTTTCCTCCCTCCACTCCCCACCCCCCACAAAAAGCAGTCCGTTAGTCTTTACATTGGTATACACTGATCTAAGTTGAATGTGAGGACAGAGAATTCATATCCTTAAGGGGGAAAAAATTAGATGCTGCTTATCATTCTGAGGAACAATTCATTTATTCCTATGCTTTCTAGTGTTTTTAGTAGGAATGGGTGCTTTATTTTGTCAAAAGCTTATTTCAGCATCTATTGATATAAACATATGATTTCTGGTAGATTTGTTAGTAATATAATTAATTATACTAAAAGTTTTCCTAATATTGAACCAACTATGCATTTCTGGGATAAATCCTACTTAGTCATGATGTATTTTCCCAGTGATAACTTGTTGCAATTGTTTTGCTAAGATTTTATTTAAGATTTTTGCATCTATATTCATCAGGGAGATATATCTATAATTTTCTTATTCTGGTTTTAACTCTCCCTGGTTTAGGTATCAGCATCATATTGGTGTCATAGAAAGAGTTCAGCAGAGTTCTGTCTTCACCTATTTTTCCAGAGTTTATATCGAATTTGAACCAATTGTTCCTTAAATGTTTCATACAGTTCACTCATGAATCCATCTGGCCCTAGAGATTTTTTCTTAAGGCATTTCAATAATGGTTTGGTGAATTTCTTTTTGTTCTGAAATAAGATTATTTAGGTATTTACTTTTCTCTTCATTTAACCTGGGCAGCTTATACTTTTGTAAATATTATTCCATTTCATTTAGATTATCAAATTTATTGGCATAGAGTTGGGAAAAATAATTCCAAATTATAACTTTATTTTTCTCCTCATGGGTGGTGAGTTCACCTTTTTCATTTATGATACTTGCAATATGGTTTTCTCCTTTCCAAAACAAACAGTTTCAAATGACTATAGAAATCCACTACTTGATGAATCCAAAAACTCCATCTTCTGGAAAAAGAACTCACTATTTGACAAGAATTACTGGAAAAACTGGAAATTTTGCAGAAACCAAGTATAAATCTGCTCTTCATGCCTTATACCAAGATAAGGTTGAAATGTGTATAGGATTTAGCCATAAAGAGTGATACTATAAGACAATTAGATGAACAAGCAATAGTTTATCCATCGATATTATGGAGAGGGAGAGACCCAATAAGAGATAGAGAATATTATAATATTAAATTAAATTGAAAAGGGTTGCCACAGAAAATCCCTATTCAAGTAAGATGAGGAGGAGAAAACAGAAATCAGCTAGTGTTTATGATAAGGGACTTATTTCTAAAATATATATAGAAGAACTGAGTCAATTTTTTAAGAATATCACTCATTCACTAGTCAAAGGATATGAAAAGCCAATTTTCAGATAAAGAAATCAAAGCTTTCTATAGCCATATGAAAAATGCTCCAATTCATTAATTATTACAGAAATGTAAATAAAAACAACTCTGAGGTATTACTCTACATCTATCAAATTGATTAAGAAGACAAAGGAAAAAATATCATGGTTGGAAGGTATATGGGAAAATGGGAGCACAAATGAATTGTTAATGGAGTTGTGAACTTAATCAATCTTTCCAGAGACCAATTTTGAATTATGACCAAAGGACAATAAAGTTGCACATTCCCATTAATCTTGCAATACCACCACTAGGTTTTTATCCAAAACACATCATTAAAAATGGAAAAAAGATCCTATGTGCAAAATGTTTATACCAGCTGTTTTTTGTTGGCAAAGAAAAGGAAAATGAGGGATGTTCATCAATTGGGAAATGGTTAAAATTATGGTATGTGAAAATAGTGGAATACTTTTGTTCTGTAAGAAATTATGAATAATCATACTTTAAAAATCTTAGGAAGTTGTACCTGAAATGATGAAGAGGGAAATGAGTAGAACTAGCAAAATATCATATACATTAATGAAACATAATAAGATAAAATATAATGGTCTCAGTTCTTCTCAGAACACCATTGTCCAAAGACAATTCTAAAAGATTTATAATGGAAACTGTAATGCACTAACTGAGAAGAAAAAAGAACAAACATCTATGAAGTCTGAATGAAAAACAAAGCATACTATGTCCAATTATTGAAGCTTATTTATTCATTTCTTGTGTTTTTCTTTCCTTTGATTCTAATTCCTTTTTCACAACATGACTGATATGGAAATATTTAAAGCATAATTGTACATGTACAACCCACATTAGAGTACTCATTGCCATGAGGAGGGGAGAAGGAAAGAAGTCATTGAAAAATGTGCAAGTCTAACCCTGACAAAAAGATGCATACTGAAAACTATCTTCACATGTAATAGGAAAAAATAAAATGACAGAAAAAAGAATGTTTAAATATTCAGAAGTTGATTAAAAATTTTTGGCTTGTCATAAAATTTTCTGGTTGAACATTATTTTACTCAATCACAGACTATGAATGTTACTAGCTCAAATTATTATACTCAGATTTCATACTAATATATAGTATAATTTATACAAAACATTTGTTCAAAGAGATGTGGTATTTAAAAACAACATTTTATGGTAACTATGTTATACTTAGTTCCTCTCAGTTAGTCAATAATCAAAGAGTTATGAACAATTTGTGATGGAAAATGCCATCCATATTGGGAGTTGGAGTGGGGAACAACTTTGGAGGCTGAATATAGACAACAGTATACTGTTGTATACACACACACACACACACACACACACACACACACTCACACACACACACACACACACACACATAACCTCTATCCAATTATTCACTGACATAGAGAAAAGGTAAGGGAAAAATAGAGATAGAAAAAAAACTGTGCACTTTGCAGATGCTATGATGGTATACTTACTTAGAGAACCCAAGAAAAATCATCAAAAAAGTCTTTGAAAATTAGTAAATTCAACAAAGTAGCAGGATATAAAATAAAATCAAATAAAAAATCAGCATTTCTATATATGAACAATAAAGCCCAAAAGCAAGAAATAGAAAGAGAAATTCCATTTAAAGTAACTATGGACAACATTAAATACTTGGAAATCTACCTCCCACGATAAAAAATAAGAAAGTGAATGAAGATAATTTTAAAGTACTTCTCATTCAAATAAAGGCAGACCTAAATAATTTGAAAACTGTCAATTACTCATGGTTAGGTCGAAATAATATAATGAAAAAATGACAATTCTACCATAATTAAATTACTTATTCAGTGCCCTATCAATCAAACTACCAAATAACTACTTTACCAAGCTAGAAAAAAAATTGTAACAAAATTCGTCTGGAGTAACAAAAGGTCAAGAATAGCATTGGAAATGATGAAAAAATAAAGGAAGGTGACCTAGCTCTACAAGATCTAAAACCATACCATGAATCAACAGTTATCAAAGCAGCCTGGTACTGGTTAAGAAAAAAGTAATGGATCAGTGGATTGGGATAGGTTCAAAAGAAACCCAAGTAAATGACTACAGCAATATACTATTTGACAAAATTTGTTGGGGACACTGGAAAACAAATACATTGAAAACTGGGCATATACCCACATCTCACATCCTATACCAAAATAAGATTAAAATGAGTACATGATTTAGATGTAAAGGGTGACACCATAGCTAAATTAATAGATCAGATCTATGGAAAGGGGGGATTAATTTAAAATTTTTGCACTAATAAAATCAATACTGACAACATTAAAGGAAAAGCAGAAAGCTAGGAAGCAATCTTCATAGGTAGGACTTGCGATATATATACAGAATTACATCAGATTTATAATGTTACAGTTCATTCTCCAATGGATAAATGGTCAAAGATTGTGAATAGACAGTTTCCAAATGAAGAAATATTTTTACTTTTTTAAAATTTTTATTTATTGTTATCCATTTGTGCATGTATATTTCCAGGTTACAAAGTTTCTCTCCATCCTTCCTTCCTACCCCACTCCCCTCAGTAAGGAACAGTCAGGTTAGCATTTTACATACATTTTTTGTTAAACATAATTACAAACTAGTAATTTTTGGCATGCCTTTTTGTGTTCATCAGATTTGGTAGGGGTATTTTTTCGGTATGTTTTTTTCTGTGTTTTTTTTTCCTTCCTCTGATTGTGGGTAATATATATCATTACCAGTCTAATACAGCTGTCCTAGCTCTCTGGACTGTCAAGAGGATTTGCTTCCATCAAGGTTGTTCATCTCATAATGTTGTGGATGTGCATATTGTTCTGTTGTCTCTTCTCCCATCACTTAGCATTAGATCCCATAAAGTCATTCTATGTTTCTCTATGGTCTGACCATTTATGGTTTCTTATACAACAATAATATTCCATAGTATTCATGTACTATAAATGATCAGACTCGGGAGATGCATGGAATGACTTTATGGGATCTGATGCTAAGTGACTGGAGAAGAGACAAGAGGACAATGAAGAAATTAACAATGACGCTGTGAAATAATCAACTTTGATGGAAACAGATCCACCTCAGCAGTTCAAAGAGCTAGAACAACAATTTTAGATTGGCTTTTGGCAATGTTATACAAATCCAAAGGAAGGAAAACAAGACAAAACAAACAAATAAAATCAGTCCTTCATGATGAACACATTTTAAAAACTATATCTTATGCTTCTCTTTCCTTTAATCCTAATTCCTCAAACTGAAAATGACTAATTGAACATATTTATCCAAAATATATATGTACAATGCTAATTTGACCATTCACCACTGAGGGGAAGGGATTGGAAAGGGAGGGTAGAAGGAGATTTTGTAAATTAAAGTATACATGTGCATATAGATGAAAAACTAAAACAATGAAATAAAAAAAAACAAGATAAACTAAAAAAGTTACCTTCAAAAAAGCCTAACTTTTGCAACTCAAAAGCCTAAACAAAGATGAATGTTGAAAACTATCTTTGCATATAATTCAAAATTAAAATAAAATTTTAAAAAATGACTCAGTTTGCAGAGTCAATATAAAGATTTGTTTTGCTTGAATATTTGTTATTTGTTTATTTGTTTGAATATTTGTTTGTTTGCTTGAAAATTTGATTTGTTTTATGTTTGGAAAGGATGAAAGGGAGAAAACCAAAAATAAATAGAAAATAATTCAAAAGAGATCCTGCTGTTTACTAGTACATAAATTCATTGGGAATATTAACCAAATATTTGATATATTGATATTTTGGTAAATCTCTTCACATGTTTGATATTTGCAACTTTTTCACCAATCCCATATTATGTGCCTTTGGGGATTTTCCTCAAAAATATATTCCACTGATGAAATATCCAATGTGCTAGTATCTTTAAATGATTCTTTTAGTTTCTCTACAATACCAATTTACCCTCCACTATGATCATTATCTGTTATTCTTGAAATTTGTGTAGTTGATATTTTTCCCCATGCAACAGATATCCATTATGTCTCAGGAATAAGGGCTGTCAAGCATGAATCTTATTGAAAGATATTTAGTGATAATAAAGATTTAATTGATATGATCACTGTTTACTTGAAAAGGATGGCATGGAAATATAATTTCATTTAAATAAATTGGTCATACTCCCTATTGACTGTGTGATAGATGCAATTGATTCCTTTAAATGAATTATTAAAGTGAATATATACTTACTACTAAATGGATAATGGCAAGGATGGTCAGATATTTCCTGAATATGCCTGGAGAAAGATACAAAATATTTCCTATTGACTAGAATCTCTCATATAAACTTTCATCAATGGGAAATCTATATTGTCTCTAAGCTGAAATAAACAGGATGAATAAAAATTAACCTTTAACTCTAAAACAGCAAGGATTTGAAATACTGTATTGAGGACTTATGGGGTGGAACCATCATGGCATGATAAAGCTAGTATACTCCCAGAGTTTTTCCCTACCTAATGTTCAATGAAACCTCTACACAGACATTAATACTACAGAGATAACAAAATAAAAGATCAAAACAAAGTTTTCAATTTTAAACAATGTTGGAGACTCTCCAGAGAAAGTCTGTCTTTTTCTGGGGCGGGGCGGGGGAGGGGGGGGGTTATGAAAAGGAAGCCATACCTTTCTAGGTAGGAGAGTGGAAAAGTCAGTGGGAGACTATGAGTCACAGTGCAGCCCAGGTCCCAAAAGCTAGACAACAGCCCAGGTCCTGGTAGTTAGACAGCAGGACAGTAGGGAAGTTTCTAATCCCAGACAAAGTCTGAACACTGGACAACAGACAGGACTGGATTGAGAACAAACCACTGCATAGGCAGTTACTGGGAGTATGAATATCATCTTGACAAGCAAAAAACAGAAATAAAACCTAGTTCCAACACAAACGGCACTAGACTGTGTTCCTTATATCCCAGGAACAGAGCTCAACAACAAAAAGAGCAAAAGAACAAAAAGAGTAATACCATTGCAAGCTACTATGCAGATAGAATTGACAAAAATGTCATCTCAGAAGAAGAAATAAGTGAAAATTACCTACATGGGAAGTCTCAAAGGAGTTTATGAATTGGACTCAAATCAAAAATTTCATGGAAAAGCTTTTAAAAAGATTTGAAAAACCAAAGTAGAGACAAGAAAATAGAAAAAAAAGGAAATGAGAACCATGCAGGAATAATATGAAAAATTGATCAAAGAAATCATCCCCTTTGGAAGTAAAAGTATCCAACTGGAAAAAATCTAACTCATCCTAAAATAAAATCAACCAACATAAAAATGAACTCATCTAAAAAGTCAAATTGACCAAGTGGAAAAGGAAAACAACATATTGAAAAGTTAAATTATCCAACTAGAAAAGGAAACACAAAAATTTACTGATGAAAATAAAACCCTAAAAATTCAAATTGGACCAATGGTAACTGAGGAATCTAGGAGTCACCAAGATTCCATTAAACAAAATCAAAAGTATGAAAAAATGAAGAAAATTTTAAATACTTTTTAGGAAAAACAAACTGGAAAATAGGTCTAGGGGAGACAATATATGACTTATTAGGTAACCCAAAAGCCTAGACCAACAATGGAGGCTGGAAAATATATTTCAGGCAACTATCATGGAAAACTGTCCCAATAAACTAGATCAAGAAGAAAAAAATAGTCCTTGAAAGAATACACAGTACACCTCTAGAAAGA
This sequence comes from Macrotis lagotis, assembly GCF_037893015.1. Taxonomy (NCBI): domain Eukaryota; kingdom Metazoa; phylum Chordata; class Mammalia; order Peramelemorphia; family Peramelidae; genus Macrotis; species Macrotis lagotis. Next base: position 533,494,959 of record NC_133658.1, read on the forward strand.
GACCCCTAGAATAAAATCCCCAAGGTCTATCATAGCAAAATTATAGAATTCTCAAATAATGGAAAAAATGCTTCAAGTAGCTAAAAAAAGCAATTTAAATACAAAGGATGCACAATCAAATTACATGGGGCATATCAGCTTCAGGGTTTTCAGTGTGGAAACTAGTAAATTCTGTGGTATTACCTACAGAGACAGAGAGAAAATACTGAAAAGAATTACCTAGCTGTGTGGCCTTGGGCAAGCCACTTAACACCTTTTGCCTTGCAAAAGCCTAAAAAAACAAACAAACAAAAAGGAAAATACTTAAAAGGTCTATACATAATTAAATCACAAAGTGACTTTACTTTAATAAATACTTTAGGTAAAGTAGGTTGTGCTACAACCAGAACAGAGGTTAGAGGCATACCTAGAAGGATTGAATATAAAAAAATTAGGGAATGGTACTGCCTTAATTCAAAATTTAAATAAATAAGGATTATAATGCTATGGTGGAGTGCTAAAGGGACAGTGGGGGAGAGTGATCTTTCAGTTGGGGAGGGTTGTAGGTCTATGAGCACAAGTACTATTGAGATGGAAGGAAAGACTTGTTGGGATACAGAAAATGAAATGTCAAGGGATGTATTCCTTCTTTAAATGGTTACATGAATAAGATAGGGAAAGAGGAAATCAGTGAACTAAGCATGCAATTAAAAAAATTAGAAAAAGAACAAATAGAAATTCCCCAACTAAATACCCAATTAGAAAGCCTAAAAATTGAAGGAGAAATTATCAAAATAGAAAGCAAGAAGACTATTATATAGATTATTGATTTAACATATAAAAATTGTTAAAATATTTAAAAATTAAATGAAATATTATTGATAATAAATAAAAATGAATAAAAACAACAATAAGTTTTATGAAAAAGTCAATGAAATTGATAAACCTTTGCATAATTTCACAAACAACAAGAAAGAAGAGAACCAAACTGCTTGCATAATAAATGAAAAAGGTGAACTCACCACCAAGGAGGAGAAAATTAAAGTAATAATTCAGAATTATTGTGCCTAACTATATGCCAAAAACTTTGATAATCTAAGTGAGATTAATGAAATTTACAAAAAATACAAATTGCCCAGGTAAATACCTAAGCCTTATCTCAGAAAAAGGAATTCAACAAGCCATTATTGAAAACCCTAACAAAAATTCTCCAGGGCCACATGGATTCACAAGTGAATTCTATCAAAAAATTAAGGAAACAATCGATTCCAATTCTATGTACACTCTTTGGAAAAATAGGTGAAGATAGAACTCTGTCTAATTCCTTCTATGACATGAATATGGTGCTGAAACCTAAACCAGAAAGAGTCAACACAGAGAAAGAAAAGTATAGACATAATTCCTTAATGTATATAGATGCAAAAATCCTAAATAAAATCTTAGCAAAGTGATGACAGTAAGTTATCACTAGGTTATTAGACTATGACCACACAGGAATGCAGGATTGGTTCAATTACAGGAAAACTGAAAGAATAATTAATTATATCAATAATAAACTTTTCAGTAATCATTTGATTTTGCCTATAGATGCTGAAAAAGCTTTTGACAAAATATAGCACCCATTTCTAGTACAAATATTGGAGATTTTAGGAATAAATGAATTATTCTTTAGAATAATAAGCAACATCTATCTGAAACCATCAAAATCCATTATATTCAATCGCGATAAGCTAGAGGCTTTCCCAGTAAGATCAGGGATGAAACAAGGATGGCCATTATCAACAGCATAATTCAATATGATATCAGAAATGTTAACATCAGTAATAAGAGAAAAAATAGAATTGGGAAGAATTAGAATTGGGAAGGAAGAAACAAAATTATCATTCTGTGTATATATCATGATTGTTTACCTAGAGAATTCTTTAAAAAAAAACACCTGAGGGGCAGCTAGGTGGCAGAGTAGATAAAGCACTGACCCTGGAGTCAGGAGTAGTACCTGGGTTCAAATCTGGTCTCAGACACTTAGTACTTACCTAGCTGTGTGGCCTTGGACAAGCCATTTAACCCCATTTGCCTTACAAAAAAACTAAAAAAAATCATTTGAAAAACTACTAGAAACAATTAACAACTTTAGCAAAGTCACAGAATATAAAATCCTAAATATTAGTGACAAGATACAGTAGAGATAGCTAGAAAGGGAAATCCCATTCAAAGTAACTTCAGAAAATATAAAATACTTGGGAGTCTACCTACCAAGAAAGACTCAGGAAATCTATGAAAACAACTATAAAACTTTTCTCATGAAAATAAAATCAGATTTAAAAAAACTAATCAAATATCAGCTGCTCATGGATAAGCCAAGCTAATAAAATAAAAACAACAATTCTGCCTAAATTAAAATACTTATTTAGTGCCCTACCAATAAAACTTCCAAAAATTCTTTTAACAGACTAGAAAAAATTGTAATTAAATTCATGTGAAGAAAGAAAAATATGAATAATATCCAGGGATTTAATGGAAAAAAGTGCAGAAGAAGGTAGCTTAGCCTTACCAGATCGAAAATTACAACAGTCACCAAAATTATCTAGTATTGGATAAAAAATAGAGTAGTGGATCAGTGGAGTAGACTAGGTATAAAAAAGATAGCAGGGAATTATTATAGTAATTTGCTGTTTGATGAACCCAGAGAGTTTAGCTTCTAAGATAAGAACTCTCTCTTTTTATAAAAAACCATTGGTAAAATTTGAAATTAATGGGACAGAAATTTGGACTAGACAAACATCTCATACCCTATAGCAAGATAAGATCAAAATGTCTGTAGGATTTTAAGATAAAAGTCAATATTATAAGCAAACTAGGGAATGAAGGAATAGTTTACCTCTCAGATATATGGAAAGAGAAGTAGTTTATGACCAAGGAAGTCATGGAGAACATTAAAAACAAAGTAGATTATTTTGATTACATCAAATTAAAAAGCTTTTGCAAAGATAAAACCACTGTAACCAAGATCAAAAGAAATTTAATAAATTGGGGAAAAAATTACAGCTAGTATTTCTCACAAAGGATTCATTTCTAAGATATATAGAGAACTGAGTCAACTTTATAAAAAAAAAAAAGCAAGCCATTCTCCAACTGACAAATGGTCAAAGGATATGCAAAGGCAATTTACCAATGAGAAAATCCATAGTCATATGAAAAATTGAAAAATATGAAAAAAATCATTCCTGAATAGAGAAATGCAAATTAAAGAGCTCTGAGGTCCTACCTCATGCCTCTCAGATTAGCTAGTATGACTAGAAATGACAATATTCCATGTTGGACAGGATGTGGGAAATATAGGATACTACATTGCTGGAGCTGTGAATTAATGCAACTTTTCTGGAGAGTTATTTGGAATTATGCCCAAAGGGTAATGAAAATGTGCATACCCTTGATCCAGCAATACTACTATTATGTCTATATCCTGACGAGATCATTAAAAAGGATAAAAACAGCACGTGTACTAAAACATTCATAGCAGCTCCATTTTTGGTAGCAAGAAATTAGAAATTTAATATATATCTATCAACTGGGGAATGCCTCAACAAACTGTGGTATATGTACATTATGGAACACAATTGTTCTATTTAAAAGCAGAAGGGATGGGAATTCAGGAAAGCCTGGAAAGACTTGCATGAACTGATGCTGAGGGAGATGTGTAGAACCAGAAGAACATTTACACCCTAACAGGAACTTGGGGGTGGTGATAAATCTTAATGAACTTGCTCATTTCATCAGTACAATAATCAGGAACAATTTTAGGGTATCTGCAATAGAGAATACCATCTTTATCCAAAGAAAGAATTGCAGAGTTTAAAAAAAGACTGAAGTCTTATTACTTTCAATTGTTTTTTTTTCTTTTAAATCATCTTATGTACTAAGAAATTTTGTTATCTCTTCTATTTTATTTTTTCCTCAAGGATAAGATTTTCTATCAACACATTCAATTTTGATCATTGTAAAGAATGAAAACAATTAAAAGATGATCAGATTGCTTTCTGTGGAGACATAGGGGACAGAAATGAGGCTGGAGGAAAAATTGTAAAATTCAAAACATTACAAAACATGATGGGTAGAAAATAGTATTGTATATAATTGGAAAACAAAATATTTATATTAAAAAAGAAGGACTTGTCATGAAAGTATTATGAAAAGACTGTTTTAATTGATGCTTTGGCTACAATTGGAGAGAGTATGTTGTAGCAGTGGGGGGTACGAAGTATAAACATTTCATGAAAAAGAAAAAAAGAAATAATAATTTTATTGGTTACTTTGATAAAAGGACATGACACATTTGATCATTCAAAAAGGCTGAACTAAATATCAGGTAAAATATATTATCAGAACTTCTGCTTCATTTTAGAATGTTTTCAGTTTTTCTCAGAGCAGACTTATGCCTATTTTAAGACTTCAAGAGAATAAACACAGCAAATAACTACTTTCAGGAAGAAAGATGTAAGGGAAAGAATCACTAAATAAATAGAGTCTTCACTTGGATTTAAAAACCAGTGAAGGAGTAGAATATTTATTCCAAATAGCCTGCTGTTATACACATGGGGTAATAGTAGATAAGGGACTGAGCACTAAGTGAAACACTTTGAACATATGATGTTATTAAAAGGTCATATGAATTAGAAAATGGAGCATTTGGGCTATGAAGGTGACTAACAGATCACCAAGATAATTGCCTGGTTAATAGATGAACTCAGAACAAATGGACTAGGATCATCAGACCTACACAGCATAATATGAATAAAAATAAATAAATCATCAACAATCTTTATTAATTCTGAGGGGTTAATAACAAATGGCTGGGCTCTGAAGAATGATGATATTGTCAAATTATTTTTTTATGTCTATCCCTCCTTTTCCTATAATATTTTCCCTACTGATCTCTGCCTCCTGGCTTCCCAGTCTTCTTTCAAAGCACAACTCAAACATCACCTTGCACAAGAAATATTTTTCCCAATTCTCCCTTATCGCTAAACCTTTACTTCTGCTAATTATCTCCAAATTCTTCTGTTTCTATATATTACTATCTTGTTGGTACCTACTTATTTTCACATGGTTACCCCCATTCAAGTAGTGAATCCCTTTAGAACAGGGATTGTTTTTTTGCCTTTCATTGTTTCCTTAAAACTTACCATAGTGCATGGGATATAAGAAACACTTAACAAATCATTATTGACAGACTGACTGATTAACAAGCTCTGGCACTTTTAATTATGTTATTTTAAATAATACTAAATTTCACTGCACCCCAGTTTCCCCATTTACAAAACAGAGACTTAGAGGTTGAGGACGCATCTAGTCTAATTCTATCATCTATGCACTATAACCAAGAAAGTGATATTACTTCTTAAAGTTTAATTCTTTTAACAATGCTAATCTCTTTACATTTTTTTATTTATCAGATAAATGTCAAAATGAGTCATATTAAATGTGGTATAGTAACCTTGTAGTCTGAAGAGTTGTTCAAAATGTGTGGAAAGGAAAAGTGTTCTGACTTAAAAAGAATTCAGTTATCTCTGGATTGGAGAGGGGGATATGGAGTAAGAGGAATTCATATCTTTGTATTATTAGTATTAGAAGAAAACAAATTATTCCTTTTTTATGACTTGACAATATTTCAAGTTTTTTTTTTGGTCAAAGGTGCTAGAGTGTCTTCTTCAGCTCATTTTGCAAAAGAAGAAACAGATGAAAGCAGGGTTAAGTCACTTACCCTGGAACAGGTTTCTAGTAAGTGTCTGAGGCATAATTGAATTCAGATATTCTTGACTTTAGGTTTGACATTACATCTACAATATCAATTTGACATTAAATCTACAATAACAGGGATGATGATATACCATTAATAGTGGTCCTAATTGACATAAGTTTTCTCAGCTTCATTTTTGTATTTATGTAGATATTAGCTAGTATAATTTTTGTGTATTTCATTTTTCCCAACTGCATAGTTTTAAACATTCTTATTTTTTAATTGTTTCATTTATTTTGTTCTAATTGCATGAAAAAATAATTTTTCTACATTCATCCTTTTGCATGATTTCAAATTCCCCATTTTTCTATTTTCCTCACTTCCCTCCCCTTTTCCTCTGGAAGTAAGCAATGCTATATATATAGCACTTTTACAGTTGTGTTTAACATATTTCAATATGAGTAATAAGCATTCATTTTTGTAAGATTTATGGTTGTACATTTTTCTGCATTCCCCCATTCCCAGGAGAGGAAGTAATCTGTTATACACTATAAGCGTATAACCTTATTAAATGTAGTTAAACATTAATCATGTTGTGTAAAAAGAATGTGAAGAAAAGAGAAAAAGGTATGCAATAGAAAAAATAAAAAAATTGTAAAAGTAAAGATAATATACTTTGTTCTACATTCAAATTCCATAGTTAGTTCTCTACATTTGGATGATATTTTCCATCATCAGCCTTTTGCAATTCTCTTTAATCACTGTAGTACTGAGAAGAGATAAGTCTGTCCTAGATGATCCTCACAGAAGTGTATTTGGAAAAATGCCAATTGCTCATGGAAAAATTGAACTAATATATTAAAAATTACAATTTTACCTAAGTTAAATTACTTATTCAGTGCTATTCCAATCAAACTACCAAAAACAATTTTACTGAGCTAGAAAAATTGGTAACAGAAAGTTTAATAAAAAGTTTAAAGTAACAATGTTATTCTGGTTTAACTAAAAGTTAAGAATAATAAGAGAACTGAAAAAAATGTAAAGGAAGGTGTTCTAGCTCCACCAAATGTAAAATTAGTCTATAAAGTGGCAGTCATCAAAACTGCCTGGTACTGGTAAATAAATAGAGTGATGGGTCACTGGATTAGGATACGTTCAAAAGAACTCACAGTAAATGACTACAGCAATCTACTGTTTGACAAATCAAAAGACATCACCTTCTCAGATAAGAACTCATTATTTGACAAAAATTGTTGGGAAAACTGGAAAATAGTATGGCAAAAACTAAACATAGATGCACATCTCACACCCTATACCAAAATAAGCTAAATGTGGGTACAGGATCTAGATATAAATATTGATTCCTTAGATATATTAATAGGTCAAGAATTGCTCTAGATGTCATTTATGTAAATGGGACAAATTTATGATCAAACAAGAATTAGAGTCCCCCTATAAAATGCACAAAGGATGATTATCACTATATTAAATTAAAATTATTTGCACTAATAAAATCAATGCTGCTAAAATAAGAAGGAAAGCAGATAGCCTGGAAACAAACTTTACACTCTAAGTTCAGATAAAGGTCTCATTTCTGTTTTCTTCAAGGTCTCATTTCTAAAACATATGTGTATGTATGTATATATATATATATATATATATATAACTGCATCAAATTTATAAGTTTATAATTCATTCTCCAATTGAAAAATGGTCAAATAAATGATATGAATAGGCTGTTTTCAAATGAAGAAATTAAACATATATATATATATATATATATATATATACATATATATATATATATATATATTATGAAAAGTGCTCCAAATCATTGTTGATTAGAGATAAGCAAATTAAAACAACTCTGAGGTATCACCTCACTCATAGCAGATTGGCTAAGAGGAGAAGAAAGGAAAATGATTCATGTTAGAGTGTTTGAGGGAAGATTGGGACATTGATGCATTGCTGGTGGAGTTGTGAATTGATCCAACCATTCTGGAGAGCAATATGAAACTATGCCCAAAGAGCAATAAAACTGTTCATTCACTTTGCCCCAGCAATTCCAATTCTAGGTCTTTATCCCAAAGAAATCATAAAAATGGGAAAAGTCTAATATGTTCCAAAATATTCATAGCATTTCTTTTTGTAGTGGCAAAGAACTGGAAGTTGAAGTGGAGCACATTAATTGGGGAATGGTTAAACAAGTCATGTTACTTGAATATCATGGAATGCCTTTGTTCTATAAGAGACCATAAATGATTGAACTCTAGACAATCATAGAATGAATTTCAGGATCTGATGCTGTGTAAAGGAAGCAGAACCAGGAAAACAATGCACACTTTAAGAATAACATTATGGGATGATGGACCCTGAAGGTTGGAGCTGCTCTCAGTAGTTCAGAGATCTAGGACAGTTATACTAGATCCACTATAGAAAATTATATCCCCATCTAAAGGAAGAAAAATTAAGCAAAACAAAAATAATCCTACAGAATCTGAAGAACACCACATTCATTTTTTAAAAATCTGTGCAAAGGCCTCCTGCATTTACCTCAGAATTAATATGAATCAAGCCTCTTAATTGAATTCAAATCCACAGAGTCCAGAAAGAGCAAAGGAGGAGAACATCTACCAACAAGTTCTGTCTCAGGGGAACTTGGTTGAGGGGGGAGGGGGAGATACATGACTAACCTCAGTATAGCTTTGTAAGCCTTGGATGTGTACCAGACATGAGAGAAGCACAGTCCACTTGGGTGCAGCAGGTACACATCAATATGGCCAGCTTCACTGTCCTGAAAGACAAGGGTATTTTCAGTGGACTCCCCTGTTTACAATTAAGCATCCCCCCATCCCTGTGAGAGAAAGGGACTCTTTGCAGAACAAATAGTAACAACTTCCACATACCCTCACCCACCCCAATATGCTCTCATGTAGGCAACATTTCTCTCTCAGTACTGAGATTAACTAAATTGACCAAGGACCCAGTCCACATCCTCCAAGGAAAATACATACCCTGCTGATCCCTTCACCCCCACAAAGCCTAAGGAGTGGACCCCAAATCAAGTTCACAGAAACTTCACAGAATGCCTCTAGCACCCCCTACTGGCTGGCCCACTTGGAGTTCCTAAGCCTTCTAAGCAAAGCATCTAGGATTGTCAAAACCAAAAGTCTATGAACCAGCTCCTCCCGAAAACAAGATCCTAGGAAAATAAAGAAAGACAGTAGAGAGGGGGCCCCATTGAAAGATAATTTGAAGCCAAACATCCTAACTCAGAGAGAACCAGAACTCCTGAAGAGAATATGAATTGGTCTCCAGCCCAGAAAGTCTTCTTAGAAGAGTTCAGAGAAGAGTTTTAATATAAATTGGAAAAACTGGGAAAAAAACTCAAGAGAAAATTAACATCTTGCAACAAGAAAACAAATCTGTGGAAAATACAATTGAAAAATGCAAAAAGAAACTAATTCTCTCAAATCTACTATTGGGTGAATGGAATTCTTCTCTAAAAGAAAGAATGGAATATATGGTAACTAATGACTTCATTAGACAACAATAAGATTTTAAATAAAACCAAAAAAATCAAAAAATAGAAGAAAACGTAATATATCTCATCAGCAATACCACTGTCCTCGAGAACAGATCTAGAAGAGATAACTTAAGTATCATTGGGTTCCAGGAAACAATGAAAAAAAAAAAAACTCTGGACTCAGTATTAAAGGATTTAGTGATGGAAAATTGACCTGACATCAGAGAAATGAAGTCAAAATAATGATTTGAAGAATACATCAATCCCCTCTGAAAAGGGTTCAAAATAAAAATACCAAAAATACTTTGGCCAAATTCTAGAACTTTCAGATAAAAGAGAAAATCCTGCCAGCTGCCAGAAAGAAATAATTTAGATACCAAGGAGCCACAGGAAGGGTTACACAGTACCTGGCTACATTGTAATTAAGGGATCAAAGGAACTGGAATTCAATATTCCAAAGAGCAAGTAGGCTTGTAATGCAGTCAATAATCCACTATCGCACAAAAATGCACCTTTATTTCCAGGTGAAAAGATGGATATTTAACAAACTTGGGGTCTTCAATTTCTTTCATGATGAAAAGATCATAGCTAAATAGAAAATTTGGACTTCAAACAGGAGACTCAAAAGACATATGAAAAGGTAAATAAAGGAAAAGGAAAATAAAACTACTGTCCAATAAGATGAAACTAGCTATATCCCAAACTGGTAGAAAGATTCTCATGACTTTTGAGAACTGTAACTCTACCTATCAGAGAGAATATACTTAGCCAGAAATGATGGACACACATGACTTAATAGTGATTCTGATAAAATGATTTAAAAACAATATTTCCTTAAAAGGTGGGGGCGCATTGAAGAGATGGGAGGATGGAGGAGACTGAATGGAATAAATCACATTACATAAAGAGTTGCAAAGGGCCTATTTCAATAGAAGGGAAGAAGGGAGGATATGAGAATTGTGAGAATGTTACTCTCATAATAATGAGACAATATATTAAAACTTATGGGATACAACAAAGGCAGTTGTCAGCATATAAATTACATCTTTAAATGATTACATAAGTAAATTAGAGAAAGAAGAAATCAAAGAACTAAAAGTGCAATTAAAAAATTAGAGAAAGAACAAAGTAAAAACAAAAATTAAATACCAAAAAGTTAGTTAACTTATACACACACTCAGCTAAGAGTATTAAAAGGGGAAAGGGGGAGAGGAGGAAAAAAGGAACTAACAGAATGAAGGAAAGGAAGAAGGGATAAAGGGAAAGGGGGAAAGAAAGGGGATGGGTTGGATATAAGGGAGCAAACACATTAAAGGTGGTGGTCTTCAGAAACAAAATACTGGGGAATAACATAAAATGACAAAAGGAGAAAAATACAATCAGAGGGAAGATAGCATGGAGGTCAATAAAGAGTTAGTAATTATTGCTTTGAATGTGAGTGGGATGGATTCTCCCATAAAATGTAAGCAAATAGCAGAGTGTATAAAAAACAAGAATACTACAAGATGCTGCTTACAAAAAACTCATTGGAGCATAGAGATACATATAGTGTAAAAGCAAAAGGTTGGAACAAAATATATTTTTTTCAGCTGAAGTGAAAAAGGCAGGGGTAAGAATCCTTATCTCAGACAAAGCAACTGCAAAAATAAATACAGAAGAAAACTATATTCTCCCAAAATGTACCATAGACAATGAAGAAATTTCAATAATAAATATCTATGCACCAAATGGTATAGCATCCAGATACATTTAGCAGTAGTTCAATGAGTTATAGGAAGAAACAGAAAGCAAAACTTTACTGGTGGGAGACCTCAACTACCCAATCTGAGATTTGCAAAAACCTAATCATAAAATATACAGGACGGAAGTTAAGAAGCTAAATAGAATATGAGAAAATCCCCAGATGATAGACCTTTGGAGGAAATTGAATGGGGAAAGAAAGGATTTTTTTTCCTGCAATAAATGACACTCACTCTAAAATTGACCATTTACTAAGGCATAAAAGCCTTATAATCAGTTGTAGAAATGCAGAAATAGTGAATATATCCTTCTCAGATCATATTGCAATAAAAACTACATGCAAAAATGGACTAAGGTGAGACAGGCTTAAAATTATTTGGAAACTAAATAACCCCATTTTAAAGAATGAGTGAATCAAACAACAAATTACAGGAAGAATTAATGATTTCATCCTACTTAATGGCAATAGCAAGACAACATGCCAAAATTTATGGAGTACAGCAAAAGTTGTTGTCTGGGGATGTATTATATCTTTTTTTTGCAAGGCAAATGGGGTTAAGTAGCTTGCCCAAGGCCACACAACTAGGTAATTATTAAGTGTCTGAGATTGGATTTGAACCCAGGTACTCCTGACTCCAGGGCCAGTGCTTTATCCATTGTGCCACCTAGCTTCCCTGATATATCTTTAAAGGCTTACATGAATAAAAAAATTAGAGAGAAAAGAAATCAATGAATTAAACATGCAACTAAAAATAGAGAAAGAACAAATTAAAAACTACAATTAAATACCAAAAAAAATCTACTTAAAAATTCTATTTAAAGGAGAAATTAATAAAATCAAAAGCAAGCAAAGTATTTAACAAATAAATAAAAGCAAGAGTAGGTTTTATGAAAAAAACAATAAAATTGATGAACTGGTTAATTTGATTAAAAAAGAAAGAAAGAAGAAAACCAAATTGCTATCTAAGTGAAATGGATGAAGCACACCTAAATGAAATGGATGAATGTTTACAAAAATATGTTACCCAAGTTAAATGAAGAGTAAATTAAATACCTAAATAACCTTATCTTAGAAAAAGAAGTTCACTTTTAGCCAAGATGATGGAGAGAAGATAGGCACTGTGTTAAGTGCTCCTCTTTCTGCTGAAAAACAACATGAGAGAAAATTCTTAACAGAAATTTGATAGCCAAAACCCAGAAAGTGAAGCTAAGAGAACACCTACCAAGAAGGTCTATCTCAAGGGACTGTGGGTGAACTTGGAGACAGGAGCAGAGGGTCAGCTTGGGGATAGCAGCTGGGGGAAGCCAGAGGGCCAGCCTCAGCTGTAAAGACTTTGATGAGTGGCAGGTGGGAGATCCAACTTCAGCTGCAGAGTCTTTGGCCAGGGGGAGAGTAATTATGGGATGGTGAAATCTAGCAAAGTGTTTCAGAGCATGCCTGGAGAACAACCAGCTGGGCCTGGGATCTGAGCTCCATAATTTCAATGGAACCCTTTGCCCAGAACAAACAATAAACAACCTTCCACCCCATCAGCCTAAGGTGTGGGCAACAGAGTTCACTCCACAGAAAGAGATTAACTCTCTCACCCAGGGCTCAGTACATTATTCAAGGTGAATTCAGACACTGCTGTGGAGGGCCACAAAAACTTCTGCAACCAGCACTCCCTACTGGCCTGCCCTTGGAATTACTAAATCAAATGAACAAACCCTCCAGGTTCTTCAAAAGCAAACCTCTGAGAGCCAACTCCCCCCACACACAACACAAGATGCTAGAAATATGAAGAAAGCCCAGCAGAAAGGGAGGGCATGTAGAAATATTTAGATGAATTAGAATCTAATCCAGACAGATCTAACACTTATGAGTTGACTGTGAATTGGTTTCCAGGCCAGAAACATTTGCTTGAAGAAATCAGGAAGAAGTTTAGAAATTAACTGAAAAATTGAGAAATGAAACTCAGGAGAAAATTAACAACTTGCAACAAGAAAACAAGTCCTTGGAAAATACAAGATACTCAATTGGGAAAATGAAAAGAGTAAATGATTATCTCAAAATTACACTTGGGCAAATGGAAAACTCCTTCAAAAAATAGAATTGAACAACTGGAAAAAGATAAATGAAGAAAATTATTCTTTAAAAAAAGAAAGGAATAGGTGGAAATTAATGACTTTATGAGACAACAAGATTCTGTGAAATGAAACCAAATTATCAAAAGTAAAGAAGAAAATGTAAAATACCTCATCAGCAAAACCACTGACCTAAAGAACACAGATCAAGAAGGTGCAACCTGAGAATTATAAGCCTTCCTGAAAACACTGAAGAGGAAAAATCCTGGACTTAATATTATAAGATTTAGTGATGGTAAAACTGCCCTGATATCATGGAACAAGAGGACAAAATTGTTATTGAAAGAATACAATTATCACCTCAGCATAGATATACTAAAATGAAAACACCAAGAAATGTTGTTACCAAATTCCAGAGCTATCAAATAAACAAAAAAATCCTGCAAGCAGCCATAAAGAAAAAAAAAATTAATAGCAAGGAGCCACAGTAACTACTATACAGAACCTGGTCACATCATCATAAATGGATTGAAGGCCCTGGAATGAGATATTTCGAAGAGCAAGGGAGCTTGAAATGCAGCCAAGAATCCACTATCCAACAAAGCTGAGCCTTCACATGAAGGAGAAAATATGGACAATTAATGAATTGGGAAGCTTCCAATATTTCCTAATGAAAAGACTAGAGCTAAATAGAAATTTTGGACATCAAACAAGAGGCTCAAGAGACAAATGCATGGGTAAAAGTGAAAAATCTGCTATCCAATAAGATGAAACTGACTATATCCCCTCCTGGAAGAGTCTCATTACTCTTGAAAATTGTAACTCTATTAGATAGAATATACTTACCCAGAAGTGATGGATACTCATAACTTTTCTATGACTCAGATAGAATGATTTAAAAATAATATCTCATTAAAAAGGAGTGCAGTAAGATGATGGGTGATGGAAGACTACTGAATGGGCTAAATCTCATTACATTACAATAAGGTAAAAAAGACCTATTATAATAAACAAGAAGAAGAGAAGAGGTGAGAACTACCTGAATCTTCATGTCATTAGACTTGGCTTAAAGTTAACTTAGAAACACTCAGTTAAATTAAGGAACTTATCTTACCTTTCAAGCTTTAAAAGAGAAAAAGGGGGACAAGGAGGGGGAGAAAAAGTGGAACTAAGAGAAGTAAGGCAAGAAGGGGAAGAGGGAAAGAGGAAAGAAAGAGGATGGGGGCTGATATAGGAGGACAGACACACTGAAGGTGACGGAATTCAGAAACAACACTGGGGAATGTGGATAAAGGGGAAAAGGGGAAAAATTCAAAAAGAAGGATGATAACATGGAGGGCAATAAAAAGTTAGTAATTATACCTTTGAATGTGAATGGGATGAACTCTCCCGTTAGATGGAAGTGAATAGCAGAATGGATTAAAAGCCAGAATCCTACTATATGCTGCTTACAAAAAAACTCAATTGAAGCAGAGAGATACATATAGAGTAAAGATAAAAGGTTGGAGAAAAATATATTTTGCTTCAGCTGAAGTGAAAAATGCAGGTGTAACAATCCTTATCTCAGATAAAGCAGCTGTAAAAAATAGATAGTATTAAAAGAGATAAGGAAAGAAACTATATCCCCTAAGAGGAACAATAGTCTATAAAGTAATTTCAATACTAAATATGCATGCACTCAATGGTACAGCATCCTAATTATTAGAGGAGATGTTGAAAGAGTTACAGGAAGATGTAGACAGCAAAAGTCTACTAGTGGGAGACCTCAACTTCCTGCTCTCAGAATTAGATAAATGTAATCATAAAATAAACCAGAAGGAAGTTAAGGAGGTAAACAGATTGTTTGGAAACCTAGATATGGTAGACTTATGTAAGAAATTGAATGAGGATAGAAAGGAATATATACTTTTTTCTATAGTACATGGCACTTACACAAAAATTCATCATGTAAAGGGCATAAAAACATAATGATCA
This sequence comes from Macrotis lagotis, assembly GCF_037893015.1. Classification (NCBI taxonomy): domain Eukaryota; kingdom Metazoa; phylum Chordata; class Mammalia; order Peramelemorphia; family Peramelidae; genus Macrotis; species Macrotis lagotis. The sequence goes on from NC_133658.1 coordinate 533,509,979, forward strand.
ATTGCAGAAGGGAAGAAATTTTTCTCATAATGCAAAAAAAAATCATAGGCAGTATTGTGATAGGGAGATATAGACACAACTAATTGAAAAATAAATAACTTCATTTTAAAGAATGAGTACATCAAGCAACAATTATAGAAAGAATCAATTATTTCATCCTAGATAATGACAATAATGAAACAACATACCAGAACCTAAGACATACACTCAATGTGGCTCTATGGGAATATAACATTAAATACATATCTGAATAAAGTAGAGAAAGAAGAAATCAATGAACTAAATATGCAACTAAAAAATTAGAAGGAGAACAAATTAATGAACCCCAGATAAATATAAAATTAGAAATTCTAAAGATTAAAAGAGAAATTAATAAAATTGAAATCAAGAAATATAATTGGACTAATAAATAAAACAATGAGTTGGTTTTCTGAAAAAAAACCAATAAAATTTATAAATCTCTGATCAATTTCATTTAATAAAGAAAAGAAGTAAACCAGACTGCTAGTATCATAAATTAAAAAGGTGAACTCAACCACCAATGTGGAGGACATTAAAGCAATAATTTAGAATTATTTTGTGAAACTCTATTTGAATAATTTCTATCATTTAAATGAAATGAATGAATATATTTAAAAATAAAAGTTGTCCAGATTAAATGAGGAGGAAATTGAAACCTTAATAACCCCATCTCCGAAAAAGAAATTCAACAAGCCAATATTGAGATCCCTAAGAATAAGTCTCCAGATTGATTCACAAATGAATTCTATTGGTTCCAATTCTATATAAACTCTTTCAAAAATTTGTTGAAGACAGAAATCTGTCTAATTCTTTCTATGAGACCAATATGGTGTTGTTACCTAAACCAGGGAGAGTTAAAACAGAGAAAGAAATTTATGGCCCTATGTCCCTGATGAATATATGCAAAAATCTTAAATAAAATCTTAGGAAAATAATTACAACAAGTTATCACTAGGATAATACATTATGTTCAAGTAGGATTTATACCAGAAATGCAGGGTAGGTACAATATTAGGAAAACTCTTAGTATAATTAATTATATCAATAACAATGCTATCAGAAATCAAATGATTATATCAATAGATACTGAAAAAGCTTTTGACAAAATACAGCACCCATTCCTAATAAGAACAATAGAGTACAGGAATAAATTTATTGTTCCTTAGAATGATAAAAGTATCTATTTGGTACTGTCAACAAGTATTATATGCAATGGGGATAGGCTAGTGGCATCCCCAATAAGATCAGGGGTGAAACAAGGATGTCCATTATCACCACTACAATTTAATATTGTATTAGAAATGTTAGCTTCAGTAATAAGAGAAGAAAAAGAAATTTGAGGCATTAGAATTGAGAAGGAAGAGTCAAAACTCTCACTCTTTGAAGATGACAAAGTGGTATACCTAGAGAATCTCACAAAATCATCTAAAAAACAATAGAAATAATTAGCAACTTTAGCAAGGTAGCAGGATATAAAATAAATCCTTATAAATCCTCAACATTATATATACATATATATATGTATATATATATATATATATATATATATATATATATATATATATGACTTTCAAGATGCAGCAGAAAAAAGCTAGAAAGAGAAATCCAGTTCAAAATAACCTCAGACAATATAAAATATGTAGGAATGTACCTGCCAAAGCAGATTCAAAAATTATTTGAAAACAATTACAAAACACGTTTCACACGAATAAAATCAGATTTAAATAACTGGGCAAACATTAACTGTTAAAGGATAGATCCAGCTAATATAATAAAAAAGACTATTCTACTAAAATTGAAGTAATTATTTAGTGCCCTACCAATCAAAATTGCAACAAAAATTACATTAATGAGTTAGGAAAAGATACAATTAAATTTATCTGGAGAAATAAAAAGTCAAGAATTTCCATTGATTCAATGAAAAAAAGTGCAAAAGGTGGTGGCTTAGCCTTACCAGATCTAAAATTATATTATCCATTATCTCATCAAAACTGTCTGGCATTGGCTAAGAAATAGAATGGTGGGTCAGTGGAATAGATTACATGCAAATGCAAGAAAGGATTATAGTCATCTGCTGTTTGATAAACCCAAAGACTCCAGCTATTGGGATAGAAATTTTCTATTCGATAAAACTGTTTGGAAAATTGGAAGTTAGTATGGAAGAAACTTAGATGAGATCAACACTTCAAACCCTATACTAAGATAAGATCAAAATGGATTTAGAATTTAGAGATAAAAAAATATTATAAGCAAACTAGAAGATCAAAGACTAGTTTTCCTGTCATATCTATGGAAATGGAAGCAGTTTATGATAGAGGAATTGATAGAGACCATCATTAAAAGCAAAGTAGATAATTTTGATTACATTAAATTAAAAACCTTCTGCACAGAAAAAATCAGTGTAACCAAGATCAAAAGAAATGTAGTAAATTGGCCAAAACATTTTAAAATTAGTCTTTCTAACAAAGGACTCATTTCTAAAATATATAGAGAACTGAGTCAAATTTGAAAAAAAAAAGCTATTCCCCAATTGACAAATGGTCAAAGGATATGCAAAAGCAATTTACAGTTGAGGAAATCAAAGAGATCCATAGACATATGAAAAATTGTTCTAAATCATTACAAATTGGAGAAATGCAAATTAAAGCCTCTCTGAGGTATCACCTTACACCTCTCACACTGACCAATATGACCAGAAAGGACAATGAGCAATGTTGGAAGGGTTATGGGAAATCTGGGACACTAATACATTGTTGGTGGAGCTGTGAACTCATCCAACATTTTTGTAGATCTTTTAGGAATTATGCCCAAAAGGCATCAAAAATTTGCATACCCTTTGATCCAGCAATACCACTGCTGGATTTTTACCTTAAAGAGATTATGGGGGCAGCTAGGTGGTGTAGTGGATAAAGCACCAGCCCTGGAGTACCAGGTTTCAAATCCAGTCTCAGACACTTAATAATTACCTAGCTGTGTGGCCTTGGGCAAGCCAGTTAACCCCATTTGCCTTGCAAAAAAAACCCTAAAAAAAAGAGATTATGAAAAAGGCTAAAAATATCACTTGCACAAAAATATTTATTGCAGCCTTGTTTGTGTTGGCAATGAATTGGAAATTAAGTAAATGTCCTTCAATTGGGGAATGGCTTAACAAACTGTGGTATATGTATGTCATGGAACACTATTGTTCTATTATAAACCAGGAAAGATGGGAATTCAGGGAAGCCTAGAAAGATTTGCATGAACTGATGCTGAGTGAGATGAGGAGAACCAGAAAAACATTGTACACCCTAAAACAACATAGGAGTGGTCATCAGTCTTGAGGTTCTTGCTCATTCCACAATTTTGGGCTATCTGAAATGGAGAATAGCATCTGTATCCCAAGAAAGAATTGTGGAGTTTGAACAAAGACCAAAGATTATTACCTTCAATTTAGAAATAAAAACCATTATCTTATTGTGTAATTTTTGGTATCTCTTATACATCAGTTTTCTTCCTTAAGGATATGATTCCTCTCTCTCATCACATTCAGCTGAGATCAATGTATACCATGGAAACAATGTAAAGACTAACAGAATTCCTTCTGTGAGAGGTGGGGGGAAGGACACGAATAGGGAAAATTTTAATATTCAAATTAAATAAAATCTTTCTTAAAAAAAGAAAAAGAATTTCAGCAATCCATTATTAAACTCACTAAAAACATGTCTTAGGCCAGATGGAGAGGTACAGGTGAAATCAATCAAGCATTTGAGGAACAGTTCCAATTCTATATTAAACTCTGGAAAAACAGGTGGAGATGGAACTTTGTCTAACTCTTTTTATGATGCAAATATGCTGCTGATAACTAAACTAGGAAGAGCCAAAGCAGAGAAACAAAATTATAGACCTATGTCCCTAATGAATATACATGCAAAAATCTTAAATAAAATCTTAGCAAAGAGATTACAGCAAATTATCCCTAGGATAATACATTATGACCAAATAGGATTCATCCCATTAATGCAGATTGGGTTCAAAATTAGGAAATCTGTCAGTATACTTAACAATACAAGAAAAGTATCAGCAATCATACAATTATCTCAATAGATGCTGCAAATGCCTTTGACAAAATAGTGCGTGCATTCCTACTAAAAGCATTAGAAAACATAGAAAAGCTTTATAGGCAATGGGGATAGGCTAGAGTTATTCCCAGTAGGATCAGGGTGGAACAAGGGTGCCTATTTTCACCAATATTATGCAATATTGTGTTAGAAATTTTAGCTTCAGGAATAAGGGAGGCAAAAGAAATTGAAAGAATTAGAATTGGGAAAAGGAGAGACAAAAGTCAGTATTTACAGATGATGACCTGAGGGTATACTTAGAAAATCCTAAAAAACATCTTAAAAGCTACTAGAAACAATTAACAACTGCAGCAAAGTTGCAGGATATAAAATAAACCTTCATAAAACCTCAGCTTTTCTATTTAGTACTTGCACGATGCCCATTCAAATTAGCTCCAGACAATATAAAATACCTGGGAGTCTACCTGCCAGGGGGTACTCAGAAATTCTATACAAACAACTACAAAACTCTTCTCACAGAAATAAAATGAAATTTAATGATAAGAGTTAATACAATAAAAAATTCTACCTAAATTTAACTATTTAGGGCTCTACCAATCAAAATTCCAAAAAATTACTTTAATGAGCTTGAAAAAATGTTTAGTAAATTCATATGGAGAAATAAAAAGTCACGAATCCCCAGGGATTTAATGAAAAAAGTGCAAAAAATGCTGGCTTAGCCCTACTAGCTCCAAAATTATATTATAAAGTATCAGTCACTAAAACTTTGTGGTATTGGCTTAGAAATGGAATGTTGGATCAGTGGAATAGACTAGGTAGAAAAGCAGGAATTGATTATAGTGATCTGCTGTTTGATAGACCCCAAAGAGTCCAGTTTTTGGGATAAAAATTCTCTCTTGAATGAAAACTTTTGGGAAAAATTGGAAGTCATTATGGCAGAAACTTGGATTAGACCAACATCTCACACCCTATACTAATATGATATCAAAATGGATACAGGATTTAGACATAAAAGACAATATCATAAGCAAACTAGGAGATCAAGGAATAGTTTGTCCAACAGATCTGTGGAAAGGTAAGCAATTTATGACCAAGGAAGAGATGGAGAACATCATTACAAACAAACTAGATGACTTTGATCACATTAAATTAAAAAGCTTTTTCACAGTCAAAACCACTATAACGAAGATCAAAATAAATGTAGTGAATTGGGAAATAATTTATACAACTAGTATTTCTGAAAAAGGACTCATTTGTAAATTATATAGAGAAATGAGGCAAATTTATAAAAAAAAGAGATTCCCCAATTGACAAATGGTCCAAGGACATTCATAGGTAGTTGACAGATGAGGAAATCAAAGCAATCCATAGTCATATGAACTATTGTTCTAAATATATGCTAATTAAAGAAATTCAAATTAAAGCATCTCTGAGATACCACTTCACATCTCTCAGATTGTCCAGTATGACCAGAAAGGACAAGTATCAGTGTTGGAAGGGATGTAGGAAATTGGGGACACTAATGCATTTTGGTGGATCTGTGAACTCATCCAACATTTCTGGAGAGCAATTTTGACCTAAACCCAAAAGGTAGTAAAAATGTCCATACCCTTTGACACAGAAGTACCACTACTGTGTTTATACACTGAAAACCTCATGAAAAAGGGTGAAAGCATCACTTCTAAAAAATATTGATAGCAAAATTGTTTGTGGTGGCAAAGAATTGGAAATTGAGTGAATGTCCATCAACTGGGGATTGACTGAACAAATCTTGGTGTATGTATGTAATGAACCCTATTGTCCTATTAGAAACCAGGAGGGATGGCAATTCAGAACAACCTGGGAGGATTTGCATGAACTGATGCTAAGTGAGATGAGTAGAACCAGTAGAGCACTGTGCACCCTAACAGCATTATGGGGTTGATTAATCTTAATGTTCATTTCATCACTGTAACAATCAGGGACAGTTTTGGGTGATCTGCAATGGAGAATACCATCTGTATTCAGAGAAATAATTGTGGAATTTGAACAAAGACCAAAGATATGACCATTAATTTGAAAAAAATCTTATCTTATTATGTGTTCTGCAATCTCTTATATTGTCTTTTAACTGTAAGGATATGATTTCTCTCTCAACACATTCAATTTTGATCAATGTATAGCATGGAAAAAATGTAAAGACTATCAAAATGCCTTTTATGGGTGGTGGAGGGAGGAAATTGAGATTAGGGGAAAAGTTGTAAAACTATAATAAATATTATTTGAAGTATATCTTATATGTCTGTACATAGCTTTAATTTCTTCAACAGAAACCTTTCTGTTGCAAACCTTTGTCAATGTATGAATTGTTGAATGACTTGTACTCTTAAAAATTTTACTCAGTTGTTTATGTATTTTACAATAATCATATCCCTTTTGTACTTATCTCGATAAAGGAGGTGGGATGTTGGTCTATGACTAGTTTCTGACACACTATTTACACATTTTCCTAATGACTTTTGATAGGGACTTCTTATCCCAAAAGATAGTTCTTGTTTTTTTTTATCAAACTCAGTATTACTATAGTCATTAACAGCTCTTTGATTTGTATCTAATCTATCCCTCTCATCTCATTTTATTTCTTACCCAGTGCCAAATAATTTTCATGACATCTTATAATTTCATTCTAGGTCTGGTACAATCTGTCCATCTTCTTTTGAATTTTTCTTTAATTTTTTTCTCCATAATTTTCTCATTCATTCTCTTGATATCCTTCATCTTTTGTTCCTCTAGAAGAATTTTGCTACTATTTTTTTCTAGCCATACAAAATTTTTTTGGTAACTTCATTGGTATGGTACCAAATAAGTAGATTAATTTAGGTAGAATTGACATTTTTCTCATATTAGTTCAACCTACCCATGATCAATAGATATTTTTCCAACTGTTTTGATCTTAAATCTAATTCCTAAAGAATGAAATTTAAATTTTTATTTCTACTTTCCTTTGACATATTTCTTTAATTTGAAATACTTGTCTGATTTGTTTTAATTTTGACATCTAGTTTCAATAAACAATTGAATTGTCTAATAATGAATTTGACTCTTATTCAAATTTTACAATAGTCATTAAATGCCTTCCACAAATAGAGTGATATACATTTGTGCATCTGGAAGACCAGCCTGAAAATAAATGATACAAAAAGTAAAGGCAGAGAGATATATTAGGAAGTCATTGAAAAAATCCAAATAAAATAAATGGGACCTGAACAAGAATAATGTCAGTGGAAACAATAAAAGAAGATAATTATTTGAAAGAGATGAAAGAACTATATTTAATTGAGATTGAGAATTGATGTGGCATGTGAAACCAAAAAATGCAAATGAGTTCATGAACTTGGGTGATTAGGAAGAAATTAATTATTATTAGTAAAACTTAAGTTGTAAGGAAGAAGAACATTTGAAATTGGATTCACATGTTCAGTTTCAGACTGAACATTTGTTTCCCATGAGTTGAACAGTTGTCTAGCAGTAAATGGCAAATTCTAATCAGAAACATGATAGAATGATCATACTGGAGAATTATATTTTAGTTTCATCCACATGGAAAGGATAATTGAGAATATGTGATTTAATGAGAAGTGTATTGACAAAGAAAAAAATATCTTTATGAACCCTTGCTGTTAGGGTGTGAAACAAAGAAGAGGAGATAGTATGGAAAAAGATAGGATTGATCAACAGATGTAAGCTAAGAAAAGTGTTAAGTATCATGAAGGAAGGGATGGTCACTATTATCAAGAAAGTCAAGGTTTGAAAAACAGATCTTTGACTTTGAAAATCAACTTGTCACTGGTTCATTTTACAAAATTGTTTCCAGCAGTGGAGAAGAGATAAGTTATAGACTTATCAGGTGAAGAGGCAGAGTGTAAACTAATTTTTCATTCATTCTCAGATATGTTTGGGGATCAAAAATTTATAAATTAAGATTAATGGCAGTTGTTTATTTCTGGCATAGCTAAAATTGTTTTCCCTGTACCATTAAAAGTGTTCACATTAATTATACTTATTTTATTCAAAAATCATTATTTTCCAACACCAATCAGATGTTATTTAAAGCAATTGAATTAGAGACCCTTGAAAACTTGGGTATTTTAATGAAAATGCTGATGGTTTCTTAACTAGATAAGAGTATAATTCATTTGGTGTGTCTATATATAGTGTCGTTAATATTATCATGCCATCTGTTCTCTTTGGGAATTGTGAAAGATGCTAACATCAAAATACTGATTTTTCATTGTTGGTTAATTTGTATCTTAAAAGTTGAAGTGATAAAATAATTGATTTATTTCATCTCTCTGTCTCTATCTCTAATTTTCTCTCTGTCTATCTGTCTCTATATTTCATTAGGACTCTATGGTGATGTTATATGTTAGCTGTACTATATCATGGGAAAGATAAGTGAAAAACTTGCCTCCTTCAAATTAATCAATCATTTTAGTTTAGAACCCCACTCCTGGAACACTCAATATAACATTTGCATATTCTTTGACTTTTCAACATATATTCACAGTGTAATATAGTTGATCAACAATGTACAGTGAAAATAAAAACTGTGTAGCATGTAATGCTTCCTTAGACATTTAATCTAGAAAGGTCAGAAAATTTTTAGTTGGCTGCCTTGACATCCTCAATGATATTTTCCCCCTAATTCGCTCATGTTTGATTAATTTGTTTTCATAATTAAAAATTTCAAATTTTGTAGGAAATTATAAAAAAATAATTCATTCATGAAATGTTATTCAGATAACTTAGGGATATGTACTTACCTCTTGACCACCTCCTCCTGGTCAGTGGATGTCTGATTTGGTCTCAAAACTTATAGATCAAGATTATTTCTTTTGACCTGAGCAAATGTTGTAATAATGATAATTCCACTGATAATAACATACATTTGCCTGTCATTTAGCTTTAATTGCTAAATGCTATAAATTTTTTATATAATGTAATTATTTGATTACCCCTACAATAATCCACAAAACATGTAGAACAAACAGTTTCATGGCAAATTTAGATTTAATAAAATGAAGTTAACAGAGCTCGTGTTGATGACAAGATCATCTAGTAAATGGTAGGAATAAAATAGTAACCCAAATCATCTGATCCACAGATCCAGTATTCTCATACTTTAAAAGGATTCTCTTCCTTCCTTTGGAAGACAAAATTGATTCACATTAACAGTGCATTCAGCAATAGACAGGATAGTAATGCTCTTTTCTGTCCTCAGTTAATTGACAAAAAAAGCACATCTATGGCAGTATTTCCTTCATTCAAACATAACAATAGACACTGAAAGGGAAGGGAAATCTGTTTTTTTCTTATAGTATGCCATTATTGAATAGGTATAGAAATGATGGGTAAAGAAATAATTTTTCAAGAGCACAGGTTGTTTTTTTCTATTTTGAAAAAATCATCACGAGAATTTAAATTTCTGTTTTTGGGATTGACAGCAAAAGATAAACTGTGGGTAAATCACTTCAACTTAATTTTCTCATTTTTAAAATTTGGGTGCTAAGCAATATGATCTTTAAGTCTTTTTCAGATCTAACATTCTATGAATTTATGAATTGTGAACATCAAATTCTAAGTTACTATTCATTATAGTAGTGCAATCACAGGTTTCATTATTGTTTACCTTGCAAAGGGCAGTTTCCTTGAGAGAATGATATGGATAAATCTTTAGAGAGATCCTAATTAAAAAACAAACAAGCAAACATGCAAACAAACAATATACCTCTATCCTCAAACTTTCCTCAAACTGCTTATATAGGCACAAAAACTTCGTTTTGTTAATCAGTAGTCCAATTTTTACCATTTCTAAGTCCAAGAGCAAATTTTCCAAAGATGGTAGTTCTCCTTTGTTTCCATATTGTTTAACTAGTTCCTTATTTTCAAGGAATGAACTCTGAACTAGAAAATGAAAGCCTAAGGGAACAAATGATCCACAGGCCATTTATCAAACAGGAACACAAACAAATATAGAGAATGAAGTTGAATGAAGATGTCTTTGCAATTCATTAAATAAAAATTGTAAAAAGGTGAAAAATGGGTGCCATATTAAATATTGATTTAATGCAAGAAAATAAAGATATCAAATATATCAAAGCAATATTTTCTATGTGAAAATGTACTAAGGGAAAATTTTATTATTTCATTTAATTAAATCATTAATACATACGATAGTATTTATTAACATGCTATTGTTGAATGATTTTTACAGAAAAGTCTTTGTTTTTTCTCTTTCAATTTAATTCTTATGAGTTAAAAAAACTTAATTATAATTTAGAATTAGAGCAGTTTTGAGTATAACTCCACACATGTAAGTGAGGTTGTGTTTTCCTTATTTTATAGTTGAATCAGTGATGATATGAGTTGAAATGGGTTAATTTAAGCTGAAAAGTAATATTGTTTGAAGCTATGGCAAATTCTGGTGGGTTTTTTTTTGAAGTTCTCTTCATTTGTTTTCTGACAGGAATCACCTCACTGCCTGTCAAAGACCACAGGAACAATACTAATAATCTAAAACTACAGGTAATCCTTTAGCATACAAAAGGAAAAAAGAATCTGGTTACTTTTGTGAGGCCCTGCTGGCAAGGGGAGTTTTAGTATTCTTATAATAATTATTTATAAAAGATTTATTTTCATATTTGGTAACAACATTTTAAAGGAAGAGCTATTGTTCATGGACTCTAGTATTTAGAATAGTATATTAAAATGGACAAATAGATTTTTAGATACATAGGTATATGATAGAGAAAAATGACAGATGGTATAAAGATACAGATAAATAAATTTGTATAAATACATGTGTATATATGTATTTATTTGTTGCTGTTTGTTCTTCTCAAAGAAAACCATTACGTCATAGCAGGTGATTCCATAACATGCATATGAAATGGATTCGAGGGAATGCATACTATACAAAGTCACTAGCTTTACTTTCTCCTCTAGAGCTAGGGGCCAAGAGATATGAATCACATACATACATTCAAAAAACTTAACTTATGCATAAACATATCTATATGCAAGTATATATATATATATATATATATATATATATATATACTTATTCATAGTTATCTATAGCTAGATCTAAATCATTACCTATAGTGAATGCTGTTGTGAGATAAGGTAATATCATATATGAAAATATCTTCAGGCAACTTAAAACACTTCCAATTAGTTATTTTAAACATGCTTTCAGTTTTGATTTTTTTACTTCCAGACTCTATTTCTCTCTCTGAATATCTTCCTTACTGCTAAGAGAATTAGCAATATGATATGAATTTTACATGCCAAATCTTGCAAAAATATTTCCATGTTAGCCATTGTTTTAAAAAAACAAAAAAGCATAAAGTGAAAAATATGTTCCAATTTGCAGTCAAGTCATAAGTTATATATTCCTTATAATTACTTTTAAGACATTATTATACTGTCACAATCACATTCCATTTGTTCAGTCTTATTTTAATTCATGAATTACCCCTTGATTTCCAATTCTTTGCCACAATAAAAAGTGGCATCACAGTTATTCAACATATAAGTCATTTTCCTTCTCTTTAATCTATTTGGAATGCAGAGTTGTTATTGTATTGCTGGGTCAAAATTTATACCCAACTTTATAATCCTTAAAATGTTATTCCAAGTTTTTCTCTAGAATGGTTGAATTCATTGACTCCTCTATCAAAAGTTAAAGAGTATATGTAATTTACCTTCATTCCTTCCAACATTTATCATTTCCGGTAATTGGAATCTTATGGTAATTATCAAGTCGTACCCTGAAAAATTTTGATTTGCTTTCTCCAATCTATAATTAATAACTTTTTTTCTTATAAGTATAAACAGGATTGATGTTTTTCTTCTGAAAAATTGCTTTATATACCATTTTACTATATATATATATATATATATATATATATATATATATATATATATATATATAAATTGGGGAATGCCTCTTATTTTTATACATTTAAATTTCTTAAGTTGTAGCATGTAAAAGCAATAGAACAAAATTTTTCTATAGAATATGATTTCAGGAAAATCTGGAAGATCTATTCTGAACTGATGCTGAATGAAGTGAGCAGGATAAAGAGAACATTGTACACAATAACAGCAACATTGTGTTTATAAGCTATTATATACTTATTTCTTTTCAGTTCAATGATCAAAGAAAATTCTGGAAGACTTGTGATGGAAAATGCAATCCCACACACAGAGAAAGAAATCTGGATTCTTAATGCAGACAAAAGTATAATATTTTTATTTTTTGAAAATTTATATTATGTTTTGATTTTTTCTTTCTTGTGGTTTTTAACTTCAATTCTAATTCTGCTTTAACTACATTATTAATATAGAAATAGGTTTGAAGTGGTTGGGCAAGGATAACCTATATCAGAATGTTTGCTACCTTTTGGAGGGGGGAGGGAAAGAAGGAATGGAGAAAAATGTAAAATGAAACAGGAAAATAAATGTTGAAAGCTGACTTTACAAGAAATTGGATAAAAATAAATATCATTATGTCAAGAATTAATTGGAGACAGTGAATTGAGAAATGAAGCTCCTACAAGAGAAACTTAGTGTATTATTTTATGTTACTCCATCTTTTTTTTTAGGTTTTTTTTTTGCAAGGGAAATGGGTTTAAGTGGCTTGCCCAAGGCCACACAGCTAGGTAATTATTAAGTGTCTGAGACCGGATTTGAACCCAGGTACTCCTGACTCCAGGGCTGGTGCTTTATCCACTGCACCACCTAGCCGCCCCTTACTCCATCTTCTAAGATATGATTTAGCATAATATAGTTCACCCAATGATCTCTTTTAATTAGGTCTATTTTTTCTTTTACTTTCTCTGAGTTGATAAATAATATCCCTGCCTTTTTTTCACATTATCAATAACATTTTATAATCTTCTTCAATCTTTTATTTTGAAATCTATGTTGTTCTTTTACAAATGTGTTTCTTTCAAACAACATATCATTAGATTCTGGTTACTAATGTATTCTATTCTCTGCTTCCACTTTAAGGATGAGTTCATTTCAATCACATTCAAAGTTATGATTAGTATCTGTATTTCTAACTTTCCCATTATCTTTTGTTTTTTCTGTGCTTCCTTTTTATCCTGTCTCTTCACAAAAATCTATTTGACTTCTAAGTACTGCCTCTCTTAATCCACCCCAACTTTTTGTCATAACTATTCCTTTTCTTAATGTATTCCCCCCCCTCTATTTCACCATAGTAGGTTATATTTCTATGCACAAATTTATGCATATGTATTCTTCCATCTTTGAACTAATTCCTATGAGAATGGGGTTAAAGTATTGCCAACCAGCCTTCCTCTTTGACCCAAACATTGTAAAAATTCTATTTTGCATTCTTGTTTACATGAGAATACATCCTTCTTTATCACCCTTATCCTTTAGGATCATTCATACATAATTGCCTCATAGCCATAATTTCTCATTTCTTAAATTCTTTTTAACTGTCATTATGTTAGTGACTACATTTTTTAGGATTTGAAAGTATCATAACCCAATATTGGAAAAGAGATGGATTTTTTGAGTGCCCTGTGATATCACCTACGTGTTTATCTTTTTAGGTTTCTCTTGCAGCTTCTGTATTAACCTAATATTTTCTATTGATATATTTTTCAGAATTTCTGGGGCAGAACCAAGATGGCAATGTCAAGCAAACATGCTCCTGGAGCTTTTACCTACCAAATATGAATGAAGTTTCTACTCTGACATTCACACTACAGATACCACCAAGAAAAAGAGAAGATCCAAAGAAGTTTTCAACTGTAGACAACATGGAGAGTTTTCAGTGAAGGTCTGTCCCTTTGGGGGGAAAGGTGAAGTAAAGTCCAGAAGGCAAGACATCAGGAAAGCCAGCAGGAGGCTCTTAGCCACAGTGCAATCAAGGTCCAACAGTTTAACAATAAGAGAGGTCCCTGCAGCTAGATGGCAAGCCAGCAGTGAGGATTCCAACTCCAAACAAAGTCTGAAACCTGAGAACACCAGGATAAAATACAGGACTGGCTCGGGAACAATCTGAATTAATTCAGAACCCTTTCAATAAAGGAGGAAACAAATCTTGCAAAGGCAAAGCCTAGATTGAATAGGCAACATCTTGGCCAAAAACAAGACAGGGATGAGACCCTAGTCCCAGCAAAACAAACAAATAACAACAAAAAATATCCCTTGGATCTATACTCCCTATAGTCCAGGAGAAGAACTAAAATAACAAAGATAAACAAAAAAGGTAAAAGAGTGCTCAGTATAGAAAACTACTTTACAGACAAAGATGACAACAATGCCATAAGTGAAGAAGATAGAAATGAAAAATCACTCACAGAGCAAGTATCAAAAGAGTCTATCAATTGGATTAAAATACAACAGCTCATTGAAGAGCCTAAAAAGAATTTAAAAACCAAAGAAAAGAGTAAGAACAAAAATGGGGAAAAGAAATGAGAGTCATGCAGGAAAAAGTAATCAGTTCCATTGAAAGTAAAAATAACCAACTGAAAAATAAAACACAGAAGCTAATTGAGGAAAATAAAACCCTAAAAATTAAAATTGAACTAATAGAAACCAATGATTCCACAAGACTTCAAGTTACCATTAAATAAAATAAAAAAGATGAAAAATTTGAAGAAAATATAAATACCTTTAAGGGAAATGAATGACCTAGAAAATAGATCCAGGAAAGACAATCTATAAATTATAAGACTTCCAGAAAGCCTGGACCAAAAAAAAAAGTCCGGGAAAACATCAAACAGGAAATTATAAGGAAAAACTGTTCAAATTGACTTTAACAAGATAACATTATAACCACTGATAGAATCCATAAGATCCCTCCCAAAAGAGGTCCCAGGATAAAAACTCCAAGGGCTGTAGTAGCCAAATTCCAGAACCCTCAAATAAAGGAAAGAATATTTCAAGCAGTAAAAAGAAAACAATTCAAATACAAAGGAAACACAATCAGACTCACACAGGACCTATCAGCCTCAACACTGAAGGATTGCAAGAAATGGAACAGAATATTTAGGAGATCAAAGAACCTGAGATTATAACTCAGAATGTACTACCCTGCAAAATTCAGCATATAATTTTAGGGGAAAAGATGGATCTTCAACTAAATAGAGGACTTCCAGAATTTCCTCACAGAAAAACAAAAACTGAACAATGGCATAAAAAAGATAAATGAAAAATGGAAGGAAAAACAAAACAAAAGCAAAACAAACAAAACACATACTGCTCAAGACCATTGACTTGTATAAACCCAAAAAGGGAAGATATAACACTTCCTTAGAACTTTACTTCTCTTAATATGATTAAAAGGTAGAATATTATTGAAGAGAATGGACCTAAATGACATAGGTATAAGTGGATCTTATCGCTCCAATGAAGTGGCCTAAGATGACTTTATTATGTTTGAGAAATAAAAAGAAAAATAGGGCTTTTAACTTTAAAATTAAGTGTCTCATTATCCTTTGCCTCACTTTAATCTTACTGTGCTTAGCACCATGTCTTATGAGGGCATCATAAACTCCAAGGTCCTGCTTCAGTGTCTCTGAAACTTACACCATTTTTAAAGTTCTCTGGTGACACCTTCAGAGCCTCGAAGTTCTTAAATCTTTCAGATACTTGCAGTTAATCAGATCATAGTTGGATTTAAACTGGGCATCACTTAACAAGGGGTTAAGTAATCTGGGTGAAGAGGAATGGGGTAAAGTGTGAAAGAGAATAGGTCTTGTTTCACTTAACATGGGGTTAAATACCCTGATCCTAGGTGGGGGGAGGGAAATGTGTGAGAGAAAATAGGCCTGGGTGGAAGGACACAAATAGTTCTAGAAATGATATGGCTTTGAATGATACTTTGCTTCATGAGGAGGATTGTGTGTACTTGAACGATTCTTGAAAAGACAGTAAAGTAAAAAGTGAGCATAATTATAATTTGATGCAATTGGAGAAGATGCTGCTTATCAAGCAATCAAGAAAACAATCTGTGATGATACCTTGATAACAATATAAGCCTATCAAGCCATCAAATAATCCAACTATGATTGATTCTACCTGATTAAGAGTATTGGATTGATAAATAGCACCAAGGGAAGAGGCACAAAGATTTATAATTTTAGAGGGAGAGAAGGGAGACTGAATGCTGGGAAAATTCTATTCAATAGATTCCACACAGAGAGGGAATAAGATACATTCCCACTTGGGTTTATAAATCTAACTTAAGATATGGGGAAGGGGAGGGGACTGGGAGAGTGATAGATAAAAGAAGGGACTGATAAAAGGGAAGGCCAAATGTATAAGTAAAAATAAACTGAAAGTTAAATTTTTTTAGGTTTTTGCAAGACAAATGGAGTTAAGTGGCTTGCCCAAGGCCACACAGTTATGTAATTATTAAGTGTCTGAGACCGGATTTGAACCCAGGTACTCCTGACTCCAGGGTTGGTGCTTTATCCACTGGTCCACCTAGCCACCCTGAAAGTTAAATTTTTAAAAGAAAAATCATATGGGAAAGGGGATAAAAATTTTGGTGATGAGGAATAAGAGAAAGGGAAAGAGAAAAATATAAAAGGAAGATAGCATGGAGGTAAATAAAGAATTAGTAATCATAAGTGTAATTGTGAATGGGATGAACTGTCTCATAAAAGATAAGCAGATAGCAGATTAAAAACCATGCTTATAAGAAACACATTTGAAGCAAAGAGATACATAAAGGGTAAAGACAAAATATTGGAACAAAATATATTATATCTCAGCTGAAGTAATAGAATCTGGGGTGGTGATTCTAATCTGAGATAAAGTAAAAGCAAAAATCAATCTCATTAAATTGGATAAGGAAGTAAACTACAACTTCTTTAAAAAACACCATTGTTAATGAAGTTATATCATAATTTAACATGTATGCACCTAGTGGAATAGGATCCAAATTCCTAGAGGTAAAGGTAAGTGAATTACAAAGAGGCATATACAGCAAAACTTTAATAATGGGAGGTCTCAATTGCCCTCTCTCAGAACTCTATAACTCTAATGAAAAAATAAACAAGACGAAAGTTTAAAAAGTGAATGAAATCTGAGAAAACTTAGAAAGAGAGACCTCTATGGAAAACATAATTGGGATCAAAAAGAATATACCATTTTATCAGCAGTATGTGGCACCTTCACCAAAATTTACCATGTACTAGGGCACAAAGATCTTGTAATCAAAGGTTAAAAAGATAGAAATAATAAAAACACACTTCTCAGATCATGGTGTAATAAAAATTACATATCAGAAAGGGCAATGGAAAAAGAAATCTAGAACTAATTGGAAATTCAATAACTTTGTCTTTAAAAAATGACTGGATAATACAGCAAATAATAGAAATAATAATTCAATCCAAGTAGGCTGGCTAGGGTACCCAGTGGGTGGAACACCGATCCTGAGATTGGGATTACGTGAGTTCAAATCCAGCCTCAGACATTTAATAATTACCTGTGTGGCTTTGAGCAAGTCACTTAACCCCATTGCCTGGAAAAAAAATAATAATTAGATCCAAGAAAATTATAATAATGAGACATCATACCAAAATTTATTGAATATAGACAAGGCAATTTTGAGGGAAAACTTTATATCTCTATATGTCTATATGAATAAAATAGAGAAAGACATCAATGAATTGGATAAGCAACTAAAAAAAGTTAAAAAAATCAAATTAAAGATCCCCAAATGAATACCTAATTCAAATTTCAGAAAATCAAGGGAGAGATTAATACAATTGAAAAAAGAAAACCATTGATCTCAAATATAAAACTAAGAGTTAGTTTTATGAAAAAAAGTCAATAAAATAGATAAATTTTTGTTAAAACTGATTTTTAAAAAGTAAGAAGATAACCAAATTACCAGTATCAAAAACAAAAAAAGGTGAACTAACCAACAATGAGGAGGAAATTAAAGAGATAATTCAGAACAACTTTGCTGAACTGTATGCCAATAAAAAAGGGTAGCCTAAGTGAAATGGATGAATATTTACCAAAATATAACATACCCAGATTAACAGAAGAGGAAATAATTTAAATAACCTCATTTCAGAAAAAGAACTGGAATAAACCATCAATAAACTCCCTAAAATTGTGCCCAGATCCAGATGGATTTACAAATAAATTCTAGCGAACATTTAAGGAATAATTAATTACTATTCTATATAAACTATTTAAGAAGTAGGACATGAAGGAGTTCTGACCAACTCCTTTTATAACAGCACATGGTGCTGATATTTAAACCAAGGAGAACCATAACAAATATAAATTCTCTCTAATAAATATTGATGCCAAAAGCTTAAATGAAATTTCAGCAATGAGACTACAGTAAGTTATTACCAGGATAATATACTATTGTTAGGTAGAATTTATACCAGATAAGGAGGGATGATTCAAGAGTAGGAAAACACTCATCACAATTGAACACATCAATAGCAAAACCCACAGAAATAATATGATTATCTCAACAGATGCTGAAAAAGCCTTTGATAAAATACAACAATTCCTATTAAAAATCACTAGAAAGTTTAGTAATAAATGGAGTTTTTCCTTAAATTAATAAATAGTATCTATCTAAAACCATCAAGAAATATTATATGTAAAAGGAATAAACTCAGAGCAGTTCCAATAAAATTAGAGGTGAAACAAGTATACCCATTATAATCATCATTACTTATCAATATGGTATTAATATGCTAGCAGTAGCAATAAAAGAAGAAAAAGAAATTGAAGGAATCTGAATTGACAATGATGAAGCAAAACTTTGCAGATTGTAAAATGGCATACACAGAGAAACACAGAAAATCATATAAAAAATTCGTTGAAACAATTAAAAAATTCAACAAAATAGCAGGATATAAAATAAATCCACATAAAGCATCAGGATTTATATGTGTGTGTGTGTGTGTGTGTGTGTGTGTGTGTGTGTGTGTGTGTGTGTGTGTATGAACAGCAAAGCCCAAGAGCAAGAGATAGAAAGAAAATTCCTTTTAAAACAACTATGTAAAACATTAAATACTTGGGAATCAAACTCCCTAGACAAAACACAGAAATTGTATGAACACAATTATAAAGCACTTCTCACCCAAATAAAATCAAATCTAAATAATTGGAAAAATGTCAAATGCTCATGGTTAGATCAAACTAATATGATAAATATCCAAATTCAATTACTTATTTAGTGCCTTTCCAATCAAAGTACCAAGTAACTACTTTACCAATCTAGCAAAAGTAGTAACAAAATTCATCTGCAGCAATAAAAGGGCAAAAATAGCAAAGGTACTGATGAAAAAAAAAAGTGCAATGAAAGGTGGCATAGCTCTACCAACCAGATGCAAAACTATACTATGAAGTGGCTGTCAAAATTGCCTGGTACTGGTTAAGAAATAGAGTAAAGGATCAGTGCATTAGGATAGGTTCTACTGAAGTTGCAGCAAATGACTACATCAATCTACTTATTTGACAAATCCAAAGACATCAGCTTTCTGGGATAAGAACTAACTATTTGAGAAAACTTGTTGGGAAAACTGGAAAACAACATGGAAAACTAGGCAAAGATCCACACCTCACACCCTATACCAAAATAAAGTCAAAATGGATCCATGAATTAGATATAAAGAGTGATACCATAGATAAATTAATAAACTAAGAAATAGTCTATCTATAGGAGTTATGGAAAGGCTAAAAATTTCTGATCAAACAAGAATTAGAGCAATTTATTAACTTCAAAATGATTGATTCTGATTATGAAATTTAAAAATTTTTGCACTAATAAAAATCAATGCTGCCCAAATTAGAAGGAAAGCAGAAAACTGGGGGGGAAAAAAACTAGGGATTCTGATATAGGTCTCATTTCTCAAATATAGAGAGAACTGCATCAAACTTATAAAGTAACAGGTTATTCCCCAATTGATAAATAGTCAAAGGATTTGAAAATATAGTTTTCAAATGAAGAAATTAAAAGTATATATATATATATATATATATATATATATATATATATATATATAATCATATCAAAAATGCTCCAAATCATTATTGATTAGAGAAATGCTGCAAATTAAAGCAACAACGAGGTATCATCTCACAACTATCAGTTTTGCCATGATGAAAAAAAAGGGGATAATGAAAGGTCATGATGAAAAGGCCTTCATGAAAAAAGGGGAAAATGATCAATGTTGGAGAAGTTGTGGGAGGATGGGGAAATTGATGAATTTCTGGTGGAACTGTGAAGGGATCCTACCTTTCTGGAAAGCAATATGGAACTATGCCCAAAAAAAGCAATAAAACCGTTCAACTGTTTGACCCAGTTAACTCCATTTCTAGGTCTATAACCTCAGGAAATTATAGAAAAAATCCAACAGATTCTTACAAAAGTCCTTCGATTATAGGATAAACCCTACAAGTTCTAAAATATTCATAGCAGATCTTTTTGTAGTGGTAAAGAATTGGAAGTTGAGAGGATGCCCATCAACTGGCGAATGACTAAACAATTTATGGTAAATGAATACTGTGGAATAATATTGTTCTAAGAAAACCCGAATGGTCAAACTCTAGAGAAGTATGGAATGACTCAAAGCATCTGATACTAAGTGAAGGGAGTAGAAGCACAAGGACAATATTTTGAGATGAACACCCTTGATGGAAGCAGTTCCTCTATGCACTCCATTGAACTTGAGCAACTGTATTACACTGGTTATGCATTATATTATCTAAAACCAAAAAACTCACAAAATAATTAAAACAACCCTTCAAAATCTGATGAATACTATATAAAAATCATCTTTTTGTTTCTCTTTCCCTTAATCCTGATCCTTCATAGAGAAATTTACTAATCTGTAAATGTTTATCAAAATATGAATGTACAGTGCTGATCTGACTATTCATTGCTGAGGGGGATGGGGTTGCAAAGGGAGGTTAGAAGGAAATTTTGTAACTTAAAAATATATCTTTACATATGATTGAAAATAAATAAATAAAATTTTAAAAGATAATTTCATAAAGTATTTTAAAAAAGAATGCTAAAATTACTCAGTTTCATTAAATTTAAATTTTATGCCAGAAGGAATAAAGTTCATTTTGCTGGCTACATTATTCTTAGTTCCTTTATCTTTCATGATATCATATCAAAACTCCTCTGCTCCTTTAATATGAAAATCACAAATCTCATGTGAACCTGACTTTGGCTCCATGAAATTTGGATGCTTTCTTCCTTGTTCCTTGAAATATTTTCTCTTTGAACTGACAGCTCTGTAATTTGACAAAATTATTTGTAGGAATTTCACTTAGGAACTAATTTCAAAAATTGTTTAGTAGACTTGCAATTTCTATTTTACCCTCTCAATCTTAGATATCAGATCAATTTTCCTTGAATATTTTGGATATATTTTTTATGGCTTTCAGATAGTTTAGTAATTCTTAAATTATCTCTTTTCTCAGTATTTTCAAAGTTTTTTCTAATGAAATATTTCACACTTTTTTCTTTCATTTATATTGATTTTTGAAGTTTCATAGAGTGGTTGGATTTCATTTGTCCATTTTAATTTTCTTTAGGTTTTTGCAAGGCAAATGGGATTAAGTGGCTTGCCCAAGGCCACACAGATAGGTAATTATTAAGTATCTCAGGATGTATTTGAACTCAGGGACTCCTAACTCCAGGGCTGGTGCTCTATCCACTGCACCACCCAGCCACCCCTCCATTTATAATTTTTAAAGGATAATTTTCTACTTGATCAGTTCTGCTTTTGAATACTTCTATTCTGTGAGCTTTTGTGCCTCTTTAACAATTAGATAAATTCTTCTTTAAGTTGTTATTTTGATGAATATTTTGTGCCTCTTTGAACAAAATGTTAAATTTTTTGGTAATTTTCTTGAATCTCTCTCATTTCTTTTTTCCAATATTTCTCTATGACTTGGAGCCTTTTTAATGCTTCCAGGAATTTTTACTGTGGTTTGGTTTAATTATTATTTTACTTTGAGGCATTTTTCACCTATTTTCACACTGCTGTCTTCTTCTATGTTTATATCTTCATCTTCTCTGCCATCATAGTAACATTTATGGTCATTGTTTTTATAATTTTTCATTTTTCCAGTCCATTTATTGACATTGAACTTTCTATTATAGTTGGGTTGTTCTTACTTGGTGTGGGTAAACAGTATGCCAACTTTCAGACTTCTTCTTGCTATTGTTTTCTGAGCTAGTTTTGGTGGTCTGCTTTCAAACACGTATGATCCTGTGATCAGTTTAGCTCTCCTTTCTACACTGCAAACTTGACCCAAGAAGGGTCCCTGTTCCCTTGATTCAATGTGTACTAGTGCTTCTTGTTTCTTCATAAGCATGGAACCTAGTTCCTACTCGATTGCAAATGACAAACAGCACCTTTCTCTGCCCTGGCAACACTATCTCCAATTGTGTATGGCCTTTAAAGTTGACAGGTTTGCCCAGTGAAAGAAAAGGGTTCTCTGCTGTTCATTTTCCCTACTAGAAGAGGACCAGTACCATCACAAGGTTGGGAGCAGGGTATTTGTGATCAGCTGTGGTTGATGTAGGTTCAGGAATTTCTACCCAGATCAGGAAGAAATAGACTATTTGAACACTGTGAATGGAGATGTTCCTAGACTTTCAGAATTCATATTTTTGTCTTGTAATTTTGTCTTATTATGATAGAACCATTTTCTATGAGTATGCCACTCTTGTTGGTCTTTTGTAAGCATCTTCCATGTCTCATATTTGATAGCTAGAGTTCTTCAGAGACACTTTGAGAATGTCCTTGTACACTTCTTCTGACCTCCAGGTAAACATGCCTTGTGTGAATTCTACATAAAATAGTCACTTAGATAACTATACATTTGTGTATATATACATATAATATATATATGTATATGTATATATTATATATGTACACATATAATATACAGATATGTGTGTATCTGTGTATATAAATATATACAAATACATGTATGTATATATGTATGTATGTACGTATGTATGTGACATTTGGACTCTGTGGCCAGTGCATGATATTAAACTGTTTGCAGTAGAATTTGAATGCTTGATAGTCTAGTTAATAATAAGACCTCACAGTTGGGTACCTTGTATTGATGGATAATTCTTAAAATTTTTATAAGGCAATTCAAGTGGAAGAGATAACATGCCATTGGTAGACTATCCAGGTTTCACAGGCTTGCAGCAGCAAAGGCATCATAATGACTCTTTAGACCTTAAGTTTGGTATATAGACTTCTTTCCTACACTTTGTAGCCTTCTGAATGATGAACTATCTATGATAATGCCTGTATCAACCTTATCATTTACAAAGATGATTCTAGAAAGTATCCTGCCAAGGTAAATGAACTTATCCATAGAATTAAAATTTTCTTGTTGCTTGTTGGATCAAAATTTGCAGAAATGACAAATGACATAGATCTGATCCAAACTCTATTGTTGCATTTCAGGTTCAGAAGCTGCATTAAAACATCAAGCACCAACTCTTCCTCTGCTCAAACCCTGACTTGTAGCTTTTACAAGGTTTTCAAGATTTTTCTTTAGATTTTTAATATATATATATATATATATATTATATATATATATAAATTATATATATACATATACATACACACACACACACACATACATATATATGAGCTAGGCATAGGCATTGAGTTGGTGATTTAATTAGTATGGGGACCTCCTGAGTAAAGTAAATTCCACTATCAATGTAAGTCTGTACATTTTGGGTAACATAAAAATTACAACAGAGGAACTTTAAAAAAAAAAGATATATTCAAATGTGACCTGAACCAAACTTAAATATAATTGGAAGTATATTTTAAAAAAATTTAAAAAACACAATGAAGTATAGATAATATGCACTTACAGGTATCAAGGATCATTAGGTAGAATTTAGTGACTCCCTTTCTCTTTGAGTTTGATGCCACTAATCTAGAGCACAAATATAATCATTGACTTTCCCATAGTTACACAGTCATTATGCTTCAGCAAAGGAAAAAAAAAAACAAATAAAATAATAACACCAAAATATTTTTTTGAAATTCTACTATTCAAGGAGAAAAAAAGGAATACTACATCAAAAAAGAATTTAATAGGGGAGAAATATTCTGATGATTCATGGAAAACATGGTATTTATTATTCAGTGACAACATGCTAGTTCATATTTATATAGTACTTTTATATTTATACAACAATTCTGTGAAGAATATAGTGAACATAGTTTCACTATATATATATACATATATATGTATATATATATATATATATATATATATATATATATATATATGGAGTTAGAGAATTCAAAATGAAGATTATTCTTACTGGGAGCCAAATACAAATCATTAATTCATAGGTCAATGATTCTTTTTTTCCTCACTACCCCTTGTGTGATTTCTGGAAAATATCGAATTATAACTGGATATATCAGGGCATACAAAGATTTCTAAGTAGAATTTGTGAATGAAAAGAAATAGAAGAATTCCAATTTCTGAAAGTCAGAATTGATTTTTATAAAAGTCATAATGAGAACACTTGAACATTTTCCAAATTTTTCTCTCTAAATTGCTTTTTATCTAGAGCTGTTGATTTAGCAGAAGGAAGAATACCGCTTCCTTTTTCAGAGTTCTTAGATTTCTTAAGTGGTACTATAATTGTTAATATCTTTGCATAAATATCAGAATTAAAATTAGTGTAAAATACAATACAGAATTCTTCAGAATACAGTATCATCAAGACAACGAAAATAATTGGATTCCTCATAAAAAATGAGACCCTTTATCTGGGGCCATGGGAAACAGTTGTTAAATAATAAAAATGTAAATACTCTTCCAGAAGAATATAACTAAAATTAGGGGTAAAGACATTGGTAAAGGAAAGAAAGTAAGAGAAGTTCATTGTAAAGGAGAAAAGGGTTAAATAGCAAACCTTATTAAGGTAACTTGAATTTAAATCCTGCATCAGGTTTATTTGCTGAATAACTTGGACTTATCTTAAGTTGTTTTCAATGTATAAAATGAAGATAATGATAACTATACTGGTTGATTGTTGCTTTTTGTGCTCAAAGAGGTCAAAATGACATCATTCTATCAGTATCAATATGTGTCTGTGTCTAATCAGAACAATACTACTTCAGAAAACTTTTTCATAGTTCAAGCATAAAGAGCCTATATAGAATGCAATGAAAAGTCTCTAAATTTGAATGGCTAACGTTTATTTTGAGCTATTGCAATTATGCTTTACTCACAGAACACAGTGACTTTGATGTGAGCATGCAATGCTGGGTAGTCCTATGCCAGTATTTCCCATGTCTCACTATTGATTCCTCAAAGGACTGCTTGTGATTGTCGTAGTATCCTTTCTTCTGAACACTGTGTGAGTACTTGTCCTGTGTGAATTCTGACAAAAACAGTCTTTTAGATACATGAATATTTGAATTTGAACAATAAAGTCAGTCCAGCAGATTTGTGCTCCCAGAAGTAGAGTTTGAATCCTTGGTAGTTCAGCAATTTCAGTTTTCTAAACATGGTGCTGGTCAACTGCACAAGTTTCATAGGCCTATACAGTGAGATTAGCAAAACAATTTCATAGACCTTCAGTTTAGTAGGCATCCTAATGCCTGTACTCTCACACATGTTCCTTCAAAGGCTCCCAAACACTGAACTACTCTAGTAAAATGTACATCAATATAATAATTTAGGTGGCAGCTCCTAGAAAATTATGCCAAGATTAGTGAAATTAACAAGGCATGCAAAACCTTTCTATTTGCTATAACTCATAGTATCAACTGGCTGGTGGAGAAACTATTTGCTTGGTGATAATTGTAAGACCAAAATTAGCCCACACAGATAGAATGCATTCATAGTCTTTTGCATCTCAGCTACATAGGCTGCATTAAATAAACAATCCTCTGCAAACAAAAATCCACGCAAAAATCTTAGCTTGTAGCCCTTCCAAGTTAAATAATTTATCATTAGTATGTTAGCTCATTTTTTTTCAGTTTTTGCAAGGCAATGGGGTTAATTGGCTTGCCCAAGGCCACACACCTAGGTAATTATTAAGTGTCTGAGGCTGGATTTGAACTCAGGTACTCCTGACTCCAGGGCCAGTGCCACCTATAGCCGCCCCTGTGCCACCTAGCCACCCCTCATTTTCATGTCATTTTCTTTCCCATTGAAGAAGTCTGACAGCATTGTAAAACCATCATGCTAAAAAGCATGGGGGCAAGCACAGAATCCTGCCTCCATCCACTGGTAACTGGGAAAGTGTAAAAGCGTTGCCTATTATCCATTATCTTGAGCAAAACATATGAAAAACATCATCATGAATGCAGCAAGCAATACTTGGGGAAACCAAATTTTGCCCTGATCTTCCAAATGGCAATTGAGATACCTACATCAAGGGAGTTAATTAATATGAACAAAATAATTAATTAAAGACTAAGTGATGATGATTATTGCTAATTAATTTGAAAAATAAATGTAAATTACTGTTTTAGTTAAATATTGATGATGTGATATCAAGATGTTTTCTTGAATTAATCATTTAAAATAACAGTTCTTTAGATATAAAAGATACTGAATTGTATATAATGTAGAAAGAGGGGAGAAACTTAAGTATAAAGAGACCTATATTTCTTTTATGAATTAGGTATTAATAACTGACCTGGGACAGGACACTTCTCTTCCATTTTTTAATCTATAAAAACACAGTATTTTAATTTGCTCCTAGCATTTCCAATGCTATATGAAATAATAATTATGATAATGGATATCCTTGTTTCACCCCGGAATTTATTGGAAATGCTCCACTTGTTCCAATTAAATATAACATTTTTTTGATGTTTTAGATAGATATTATTTATTATTTTAAGGAAAATTCCATTCCAAAATCCCTAACCTTTCTAGTGTTTTTAATAGGAATAGATGCTGTGTTTTATCAAAGGCTTTTTCAGCATCTATTGAGATAATCATAAGCTTTCTGTTGGTTTTATTACTGATATGTTTAATTATTTTGAGTATTTTCCTACTGTTGAACCACCCCTGCCTGTCTGGTATAAATCCAACCTGATAATGGTGTATTATCCTTGTAATAACTTGGTGTAGTCTCACTGTTAAAATTTTATTCAAGTTTTTGATTCAATATTCATTAGGGAAATTGATCAACAATTTTCTTTGAGTGTTTTGGTTCTTCCTGGTTTAGATCTCAATACCATGTTGGTGTCATAAAAGGACTTTGGCAGAACTCCTTCCTCTCCTATTTTTTAAATACTTTATGTAGAATAGGAATTAGTTGCTCCTTAAATGTTAAGTAGAATTCACTTGAAAATCCATCTGAACCAGGAGACTTTTTCTTCGGGAGTTTATTGATGGTTTCTCCAATTTTTTTTCTGAAATGGCATTATTTAAGTGATTCATTTCCTTTTCTGTTAATCTGGACAGTTTGGCTTTTGTTAAATATTCATCCATTTCACTCAGGTTGTCCAATTTATTGGCATATAGTTCAGCAAAGTAACTCCAAATTATCTCTTTAATTTCTTCCTCATTGATGGTTAGTTCACCCTTTTCATTTTTGATGCATATAATTTGGTTACTTCTTTCTTTTTTTAATCAGGTTAACAAGAGGTTTTCCTATTTTATTGGCTTTTTCAGAAAACGAACTCTTAGTTTTATTTATGAGATCAATGGATTTCTTGTTTTTCCATTTAATTTTCAGAATTTCTAATTTGTTATTTAATAGGGGTTTTATAATTTGCTTTTTTTCCTAGTTTTTAGTTGCATATTCAATTTGTGGATCTCTCCTTTCTCCATTTTATTCATATAGACATTTAAAGATATAAAGTTTCCCCTCAAAACTGCTTTTGCTGCATCCCATAAATTATGGAATTATATCTCATTATTTTCATATATATTATGATTATCAATGAATATATTATATATCAATATAATTAGTGATTATTTCTATTATTTGCTGTTTGATTCACCCATTATTTAAGATAAAATTATTCAATTTCCTTTTAAACTTAGTTTATCTTTTCCTGGAACTTTATTACATGCAATTTTTGTTGCATCATGGTCTCACAAGTGTGTATTCATTATTTCTGTCTTTCTGCATTTTATTTTAAGGGTTTTTTGTGCCTTAAGACATGGTCAATTTTGTTGAAGGTGCCATGTACTGCCAAGAAAGAGGAATATTTTTTTCTATCTCTGTTAAGTTTTCTCCAGAGGTGTATCTTATCTAAGTTTTCTAAGATTTCATTCACCTTCTTAAATTCTTTCTTGTTTATTTTGTTGTTAGATTTATCTAATTCTGAGAGAGGGAGATGGAGGACTCCTAGTCTTAAAGTTTTTCTATGTATTTCTCCTTGTAATTCACTCAGCTTTTTCTGTAGAAATCTGAATGCTATACCACTATGTGCATACATATTTAATA
This sequence comes from Macrotis lagotis, assembly GCF_037893015.1. Taxonomy (NCBI): domain Eukaryota; kingdom Metazoa; phylum Chordata; class Mammalia; order Peramelemorphia; family Peramelidae; genus Macrotis; species Macrotis lagotis. The sequence goes on from NC_133658.1 coordinate 533,538,563, forward strand.
ATGATATAGTTTCATTACTAATGGTGCCTTTGAAGAAGCTGTAGTTTCCCTTTTAATGAGATTAATTATTTTGCTTTTACATTATCTGAGATTAAGATAGCTAACCTAGATTTTATACATCAACTGAGGCATAATATATTCTTTCTCCAACCTTTTCCTTTACCCTGTGTGTATCTCTGTGCTTCAAATGTATTTTTTGTAAACATATTTTAGGATCCTTGTTTTTAATCCACTCTGCTATTTTATGAGACAGCTCATTCCATTCATTTATTGTTGAGATTACTAATTCTGGATTTCCCTCCATGTCATTTTTCCATTTATATTTATCTCTTTCCTTTCTTCTTAATCCTCCTCACAAAAATTTAAATACCTTTCCACTTTGACTTTTCTTTTAGAAACTTAATTTTCATTTTATTTTCACTTGTACCTTACCTTTCCTTTTATCAATCCCTTCTTCCCTTTTCTGTCCTATTCCTATTCCCCACCTTCCCTGTAGATTAAGCTAGACTTTTAAACCCAAGAGGGAGTGTATCTTATTTATTCACTGGGCTAAATCTATTCAATAGAATATGGTCAACATTCAATAATCCAGGACCTTAGGTTCTTTGCCTCTACAATTATAAATCTTTGTGTCTCTTCCCTTATTGCTCTAATATTGTTAATCAGACATCATCAATAACTCTTCATATATGTGATTGCTTGATAAACTCTTATTGCTCTGTAGAAATAATCACAGATTATTTACTTGATTGCTTGATAAACAGTATTGACTCAAATTGCATTAAGTTATATATAATCATTTTATATCTTACCCCACTTTCAAGTATCTTTTAAGTACATGAAATCCTCCTTACAAGACAAAGTATCATCCGAAGTTATATCATTTCTTGAACTATTTATGCCCCTTCCTCCAGGCCTATTTTCTTTCACACTTTACTACTCCCTCCCTACCCAGGGTACTTAGCTTGTTAAGTGAGACAAGATAAAATATCTCTACCACTTTACCCAACCCTCCCTACCCAAGATACTGGAAATCTTGTTAAGTGAAGAACCAGACAAGGATCTATTTAACTATAAAAATCTTGAAGATCGAAAGTACTGGGAGGCTGTAGAGGTAACACTGAGAACTTTATAAATTATTGTAACAGATATTTTCTCAGGTCCTTTCAGTTTAAGTTCTCAAATGATTGGAGGTAACAGAGACACTATCTCAGATCCTCACAGTTTATGATGGCTTCATTAGACAAGGTGCTTAACACCTTGTGATTAAAGTGAGTCAAAGTATAATGAGACACTTAGGTTAAAGTTAACACTTCTGAATTTTTTCAGGGCTTTTTCTCTCAAAGTGATGTAATCTTGGGCTTCTTCAATTGAGAGACAAGACCCAATTAAATGCACATCCTTTAGGTTAAGTCTCTTCAATTATATTCTACTTTCTATTTTCCATAGAGAAATAAGGTTCTAAAGAATTAGAATTGTTATACTTTCCCTTTTAGGTGCCAACATTTGTTTAAAACAGTTTTGTTTTTTCATTCACTTTTAATTTACCTGTTTTATGTAACTCTTCAGTCATGTTTTTGGCAATTGAATTTTCCATTCAGTCCTGGTCTTTGTGTCAGGAAATTTTGGAATTACTGTATTTCATTGAACATCCATGTTTTTTCCTTACAGTTATGCTGAATTTTTCAGGGTGGTACATTCTGGGTTGTAATCCCAGGTCCTTAGCTCTCTGAAATATGTTATTCCAGTTATTCTGACTGTTCATTGTTGAGACTGATAGGCCCTGTGATAGTCTAATTGTGTTCCCTTTGTATTTGAACTGTTTTCATTTTGCTGCTTGCAATATTCTCTGTCTTTTATTTGAAGATTCTGCAATTTGACTTTTGCAGCCCACAGAGTTTTTCCCCTGGGGGCTCTTTCTGGAGGGGTTCTGTGGATTCTTTGAATTGTTATCTTGTTATCTTGATCTAGTAGGTTGGGGCACTTTTCCCTTATAATATCCTGGCATGTTGTTTTGCAGGTTCTTTTGTTGGTCCAGGCTTTCTAGTGGTCCAATGATTCATAGATTTTTTTTTCTCCTGGACCTCTTTTCCAGGTCATTCATTTTCCCTAGAAAAAGAAACATTCAATTTTTTACTATCCTTTCTATGGTTTTTGTTAAAATTGGGTGCTGTATTTTGTCAAAAATACAGCATATATTGAAATAAACATATGATTTCTATTGTTTGTTATTGACATGATCCATTGTGCTGATAGCTTTCCTAATATTGAACAAATTCTACATTCCTTATACAAATCCTACTTTAATATCATGTATTTTGCCAGTGATAAACTTTTTATATACAGTTTACTAATGTTTTACTTAAAATTTTTTGCATCCATATTCATTAGGGAAATTGGTCTATAATTTCCTTTCTCTGACATTGATTATTCCTAATTTGGGTGTAATCACCATATTGTTTACATAGAAAGAAATTGGCAGAACACCTTCTTCACCTATTTTTTTCAAGTAGTATAAATAATTGGAAGCAATTGATCCCTGAATGTTTGAGATAATTCACTTGTGAATCCGTCTGGCTCTGGAGATTTTTCTTAGGGACTAATTGATACATTGTTGGATTTAATTTTTTGAGATAGGATTATTTAAGCATTTAATTTCCTCTTCATTTAACCTGGGCAATTTATATTTTTATAAATATCCTTTCATTTCAATTAGAAGATCAAATTTATTCACATAAAATTTGGCAAAGAAAATTCAAAATATTGTATTAATTTCTTCCTCTATGGTGGTGAATTCAATTTTTTTTATTTCTAATACTAGCAATTTGGCTTTTGTTTTTCTTTACTTTTAAATCATATTAAGCAAATGTTTATCTGTTTTTCAGGGTTTTCTAGATAAAATCCAACTATTGGTGTTATTTATTATTTCAATAGTTTTTTGGTGTTGATTTTTATTAATTTCACCTTTAACTTTCAGAATTTCTAATTTGGAATTCAATTGAGGATTTTTAATTTGTTTTTTCTCTGTTTTTAGCTGCAGGCTCAGTTCATTGATCTTCTGTTTCCCTGTTTCATTCGTATAAGCATTTAAAGATTAAAATATATATCCTAATAACTGCTTTGACTATATATGCTATAAGTTTTGGTATATTATTGTCTTGGATGAAATTATTAATTCTCTTTATAATTTGATGTTTGATCCATTTTTTAAAATTAGGTTACTTAGTTTCCCATTAATTTTGACTCCATCTCTCCATGGCCCTTCATTGCACATGATTCCTATTGCATTGTGGTCTCAAATGGCTACATTCCGCATTTCTGCCTTTCTGCATTTGATTATGAGCTTTTATTACCTAAAACAAGGTCAATTTTTGTGCAGGTTCCATGTGCTGCAGGAAAAAAAATGCTATATTCCTTTCTCTCCCTATTCAATTTTATCCAGAGATGTATTATATCTTTGTTTTCTAACAATATGTTCAACTCCTTAACTTCCTTTCTGTTTAATTTAAGGTTAGAATTATTTAATTCTGTGAGATGGAATTTGATTTCCCATACCAGTAGAGTTTTACTGTCCATTTAGGTTCTCTTCTAAAAATTTGGATGCTGTACCTTGGAGCATATATATATATATATATATATATATATATATATATATATATATATATATATATATTTAGTATTGAAATTAGATCATTGTCCATATATTTTTTTAAATTTATTTTTATTGAAGGTATTATTTGAGTTTTACAATTTTCCCCCAATTTTACTTCCGTCCCACCCCACAGAAAGCAATCTGTCACTCTTTATTTTGTTTCCATGTTGTACCTTGATCAAAATTGGGTGTGATGAGAGAGAAATCATATCCTTAAAGAAGAGAAAAGAAGTCTAAGAGGTAGCAAGATCAGACAATAAGATATCTGTTTTTTTCTAAATTAAAGGAATAGTCCTTGAACTTTGTCCAAACTCCACATCTCCTTATCTGGATACAGATGGCATTCTCCTTTTCAGAAAGCCCAAAATTGTTCCCGATTGTTGCACTGATAGAATGAGCAAGTCCTTCAAGGTTGAACATCACCCCCATGTTGCTGTTAGGGTGTACAGTGTTTTTCTGCTTCTGCTCATCTCACTCAGCTCAGTTCATGCAAATACCTCCATGCTTCCCTGATATCCCATCCCTCCTGGTTTCTAATAGAACAATAGTGTTACATGACATACATATACCACAGTTTACTAAGCCATTCCCCAATTGAAGGACATTTACTTGATCTCCAATTCTTTGCCACCACAAACAGGGCTGCTATAAATATTTTTGTACAAGTGATTGTTTTACCCTTTTTCATCATCTCTTCAGGATATAGACCCAGTAGTGGTACTGCTGGGTCAAAGGGTATGCACATTTTTGTTGCCCTTTGGGTGTAGTACCAAATAGTTCTCCAGAAAGTTTGTATGAGTTCACAACTCCACCAACAGTGTAGTAGTGTCCCAGATTTCCCACAACCCTCCCAACAATGATCATTACCCTTTCTGGTTATAATGACCAATCTGAGAGGTGTGAGGTGGTACCTCAGAGAAGCTTTAATTGGCATTTCTCTAATAATTAATGATTTAGAGCATTTTTCATATGGCTATGGATTGCTTTGATCTCCTCATCTGTAAATTGCCTTTGCATATCCTTTGACCATTTGTCAATTGGGGAATGGCTTTTTGTTTAAAAAATATGACTCAGTTCTCTGTATATTTTAGAAATGAGTCCTTAATCAGAATCATTAGTTGTAAAATTTGTTTCCCAAATTACTACATTTCTTTTGATCTTGGTTACAGTGGTTTTATCTGTCTAAAAGCTTTTTAATTTAATGTAACCGAAATCATCTAATTAGTTTTTGGTGATGTTCTCCAATTCTTCCTTAGTCATAAACTGCTCCCCTTTCCATAGATCTGACAGGTAAACTAGTCCTTGATCTTCTAATTTGCTTATAGTATTGTTTTATTTTTATGTCTAAGTCCTTTAACCATTTGGATCTTATCTTGGTAAAGGGTGTGAGGTGTTGGTCTAATCTCAGTTTCTTCCATACTAGCTTCCAATTATCCCAGCAGTTTTTTATCAAAGAGGGAGTTTTTATCCCAATGGCTGGACTCTTTGGGTATATCAAACAGCAGATAACTATAATTATTTCCTGCTTTTACACCTAGTCTATTCCACTGGTCCACTACTCTATTTCTTAGCCAATATGAAACAGTTTTCATGACTGATGCTTTATAATATAATGTTAGATCAGGTAGGGCTAAGTCACCTTCTTTTGCACTTTTTTTCATTAAGTTCCTGGCAATTCTTGACTTTTTATTTCTCCATATAAATTTACTTACAATTTTTTCTAACTCACTAAAGTAATTTTTTGGAATTTTTATTGGTAGGGCACTAAACAGATAGTATAGTTTTGGTAGAATTGTCATTTCTATTATATTAGCTCTACCTATCCATGGGTAGTTGATATTTGCCCAGTTACTTAAATCTGATTTAGTTTCTGTGAGAAGTGTTTTATAATTGTTTTCAAAAAGATTCTGAGTCTGTCTTAGACTCCCAAGTATTTTATAATTGCTAATTGTTTCCAGTAGCTTTTTGGATGATTTCTTTGTGATTCTCTAGGTAGACCAATATGTAATCTGCAAAGAGTGAGAGTTTTGTCTTTTCCTTCCCAATTCTAAATCCTTCCTTTCCTTTTCCTTCTCTAATTGCTGATGCTAACATTTCTAAATCAATATTGAATAGTAATGGTGATAATGGACACCCTTGTTTCACCCCGATCTTATTGGGAATGCCTCTAGCCTCTTCTGATTGAATATAATGCTTGTTGATGGTTTCAGATAGATACTGCTAATTATTTTAAGGAACAGTCCATTTATTCCTACACTCTCTAGTGCTTTGAGTAGGAATGGATGTTGCATTTTGTCAAAAGTTTTTTCAGCATCTATTGATTTGATCATATGATTTCTGTTAGGTTGGTCGTTGATATAATTGAGTATACTAACAGTTTTACTAATATTGAACTAGCCCTGCATTCCTGGAATAAATCTTACTTGATCATAATGCATTATCCTAGTGATAACTTGTTGTAATCGTTTTGCTAAGATTTTAAGATTTTTGCATATATATATATATATATATATATATATGTATGTATGTATATATTCATCAGGGAAATAGGTCTATAATTTTCTTTCTCTGTTGTAACTCTTCCTGGTTTAGGTAATAGCACTATATTGGTTTCATAGAAAGAGTTGGGCAGAGTTCCATCTTTCCCTATTTTTCCAAAGAGTTTATATAAAATTGGAACCAATTGTTCCTTAAATATTTAGTAGAATTCGCTTGTGAATCTATCAGGCCCTGGAGATTTCCTCTTAAGGAGTTCATTGATGGATTATTAAATTTCTTTTTCTGAGATAGGGTTGTTTGGTTATTTAATCTCTTCTTCATTTAACCTGGGCAACTTATATTTTTGTAAATATTCATCCATTTCACTTAGAATATCAAATTTATTGGCATAGAGTTGGGCCAAATAATTTCGAATTATTACTTTAATTTCCTCCTCATTGGTGGTGAGTTCACCTTTTTCATTTATTATACTAGCAATTTTGTTTTCTTCTTTCTTGTTTGTAATCAAATTGACCAGAGTTTTATCAGTTGTATTGGTTTTTCCTAATACTAACTTTTGGTTTTATTTATTAATTCAATAGTTATTTTTGCTTTCAATTTTATTAATTTATCCTTTAATTTTTAGAATTTCTAATTTGGTATTTAATTGGGGATTTTTGATTTGTTCTTTCTCTAATTTTTTTAGTTGCATATTTAGTTCATTGATTTCCTCTTTCTCCAATTTATTCATGTAAGCATTTAGAGCTATAATATATGCCCTGAGAGACGCTTTGAATGAATCCCATAGGTTTTGGTATGTTGTTTCATTATTATTATTATTATTATTATCTAGGATAAAATGGTTAATTCTTTCTATAATTTGCTTTTTTGATCCACTCATTTTTAAAATTAGGTTATTCAGTTTCCAATTAGTTCTGCATCTATATCTCCCTGGCCCAGTATTGCCTATGACTTTTATTACATTGTGATCTGAGAAAGATGTATTCACTATTTCTGCCTTTCTGCAGTTGATCATTAGGTTTTTATGTCATAGTACGTCATCAGTTTTTGTATAAGTTCCATTTACTGCAGAGAAAAAAGGTATATTCCTTTCTATCCCCATTCAATTTCTTCCATAAGTCTACCATATCTAATTTTTCTAACTATCTATTTACCTCCTTAACTTCTTTCTTGTTTATTTTATGAATCAATTTATCTAGATCTGAGAGCGAGAGTTTGAGGTCTCCCACTAGTAGAGTTTTGCTGTCTATGTCTTCCTTTAGTTCTTTCTGCTTCTCCTCTAAGAATTTGGGTGCTGTCCCACTGGGTCCATATATTCAGTATTGAAATGACTTTATTATCTATGTTAACTTTTAGCAGGATAATGTTTCCTTCCTTATCTCTTTTAATACTATTTGCTATTTTTGCTGCTGCTTTGTCTGAGATAAGAATTGCTACTCCTGCTTTTTTTACTTCAGCAGAAGCAAAATATATTTTGTTCCAACCTTTTTCCTTTACTCTATATGTATCTCTCTGCTTCAAATGAGTTTCTTGTAAGCAGCATATTGTTGGATTCTGGTTTTTAATCCATTCTGCTATTTGCTTACATTTTAAGGCAGAGTTCATCCCATTCACATTCAAAGATTTGATTAGTAATTCTTTATTGCCCTCTGTGTTTTCTTCCCACTGTTTTTATTTTTCCCCTCCCCCCTTAGTCCATATTCCTCAGTATTTTGTTTCTAAATATCACCCCCTTCAGTGTGTTTGCCCTCCTATATTACCCCCTTCCTTTTCTTTCCCCTTTCTTCCTTTTGTTATTTCCCCTATTTTCCTCCACTCCCCTTCCCTTCCTCCACCCCCCTCCCCTTTTCCCCTTTTAATACTTGAAAAGTTACATGTTTTATAAGTTAACTGAGTATGTGCAGGTTGACTTTAAGCCATGTCAGATGAGAAGAAGATTCAGGTGTTTCTCATCTGCTCCCTTCTTCCCTTTATTACCATTGGGTTTTTTGGTACCTCGTAGTGTAATGAGATTTAGCCCATTCAATCCCCTCCCTACTTCCATCTCTTTCCTCTCCCCCTTTTTAAGGAGGTTGTGTTTTTTAGATCATTCTATCTGAGTCATAGAAAATTCTGAGTGTTTGTCACTTCTAGTTCAGTATATTCTATCTAACAGAATTAAAATTCTTGAAACTTATTAGAGTCTTTCTCCCAAGTGAGGTTAAAGCCAGTTACATCCCTTTTTATAGCAGTTTCATGGATAGAACATGAATGTCCATAAATTATGGCTAGGTATATTTTCTCTGTTAGAGTCACAGTTCTCAAGATTTATGAGAATCTTTTTCCCCATGCTGGGATATAGCCATTTTCAACTTACTGTATAGCAGTTTTTTTTTCCTTTGACCGCCCCTTTTTTTTTCATTGTCCATACCTTCCAGAAGAATATCATCTCCTGGGGAGGCTACATGGCAATAGTGGATAAAGTACCAGTCTTGGAGTCAGGAGTACCTGGGTTCAAATCCGGTCTCAGACACTTAATAAATAATTACCTAGCTGTGTGGCCTTGGGCAAGCCACTTAACCCTGTTTGTCTTGCAAAACCCTAAAAAAAAAAGAATATAATCTCCTTCCTTATCTCTTTTAATATATTTTATTTTGGCTATTGTTTTGTTGAGAAAAGGACTGCTACCCTTGCTTTTTTCACTTCAGCTGAAGCATAATATATTCTCCTCCAACCTCTTAACTATACTCAGTATGTATCTCTCTGCTTCAAATGTGTTTCTTGTAAGTAGCATATTGTGGGATTGTGATTTTAAATCCATCCTTCTATTTGCTTACCTTTTATGGTAGAGTTTATTCCATTCACATTCAAAGCTATAATTACTAAACTCTTTATTGCCCTCCATGCTATCTCCCCTCTGCATGTATTTTTCCCCTTCTCTCCTCTTTTGCTACCTCCAAATTATTTTGCTTCCGAATATTACTTCCATCTCTGTTTAAACCATTCTAACACTCCCCTCCATTTTCCTTCACTTTCCCTTTCTAACTTCTTTCTTCCTTTTTATCAGGCCCTCCTTCCTCCCCTCCTTTCCTGTCCTAATTCTTTTTTTTTTGCAAGTCAATGGGGTTAAGTGGCTTGCCCAAGTCCATACAGCTAGGAGGGTATTAAATGTCTGAGGCTGGATTTCAATTCAGATATTCCTTTCTCAAGTGCTGGTGCTCTATTCAATGCACTGCATCACCTAGCTGCCTCCCCCTTCCTAATTCTTGAAAGGTAATTTATATATTTCTAAACTCAACTGATTGAGTATTAATCTAATAAGCTAAATCTAATGAAATTATGATTCAAGTGGTTCTCACCTTCTCTGTTCTTCCCCTCTATAGGAATATGTACTTTCTACCACTTCATGCAATGTAATTAATTGCATTGAACCTCCTTTTCCTCTCATCTCTTTACTGTCCTCCCTATTTAATGAAATGCTTTTAGATAACTCCATCAAACTCACATGCCATGAATGTCCATACCTTTACCTTAAATATATTCCCTCAAATAGCATTATAAATGTCAAGAGTTATGAGAACCTTCTTCCCAGGTGGGGTTGTAACCAGTTCAACCTTATTCAATTCCTTTATTTCTTTTCCTCTGTTTATCTTTTCATGAATCTCTTGAATCTCTGCTTTGAAAATCAGGTTTTGGGGTGTCTAGCTGGTGCAGTGGATAGAGCACCACCCCTGGAGTCAGGAGTACCTGAGTTCAAATCAACCTCAGACACTTTCTAATTACATAACTGTGCGGCCTTGGGCAAGCCACTTAACCCCATTGCCTTGGGGAAAAAAACTCAAAAAAAAAAAAAGAGAAAATCAGGTTTTCTTCTTAGCTCTGGTCTTTGTATCTGGAAAGATAGAAATTCACCTATTGCTTAAATGTCCATCTTTTTTCCCTAAAAGAGAAGGTTCAGTTTTGCTGGATATTGGATTCTTTGTTGTAATCTTACTTCCCTTGCTCCCTGGAATATCATATTCTAGGCACTTCAGTCAATATTGCTGATGCAGCCAGGTCCTGTATTATCTTTCATGCGGCATCTTGATTTTTGAATTGCTTATGTTTGACCACTTATAGAAATTTCTCCTTGTTCTAATAATATGGAGTTTGCCCACAATATTGCTCCCTGGTTTCCCCTCTCCACCCAGGATATCAGAACACTTGTTCTTAAATATATTCTGAAATATGCAGTGAAGGTTATTCATTTATTTATTTATTTATTTATTTATTTATTTATTTATTTATCATTTATTAATGAATTTATTAGTTTTGTTTATTTTTTGGTCAAAGTTTTCAAGTATTTCTATGATTCTTAAATTTTCTTTCATGGATCTATTTTACAGTTGTTTTGCAAATGAGATGTTTATAATTTCTTTGACATTTATTTTTATTTTTTTAATTTTATTTAACAGATACTTGGTGTCTAATGAAATTTTTAATTTCAACAGCTTGCAATCTTTTTTGAAGAATTTTCTCCATTTTCCTTTTGTAGCTTCATTTTCATTTGGTTGATTCTGCTTTTGAAAGAGTTATCCATTTAATTTCCTCAATTGTGTTTTTTGAGGGAACTGTTTTCTTTTTTGCATTGGTCCAATTTATTTTTTCCATTTATTTATTAATTTATTTATTTTTATCTATGTACAAATGATGTTTTTTAATAATTACTAAAATTTTCTTATTTAAGAGTAAACATAATGCCCCCCCCAAGATTATAGACCATCACGAGAAACAAAGTAAAGGAAAGAGAAAAAAATGTGCTTCTGTCTGTGTTCCAACACCACCAGGTCAGTCTTGGGTGGATCACATTATTTATTATAAGTCCATCAGAATGGCTACTTCCATATTTTTCCACCATTGCCATTGCTGATCATAACTCCCTCCATTCATAGCTCCCCACTACCATATACTATATTTTCTCTCTCCTTTCACACTATCCCTCTTCTAAAATATGCTGTAGGGTATCTGAGTGGTGCAGCAGACTGATCACCAGCCCTGGGGCCAAGAGGCCCCAAGCCCACATACCACCCCTAAGGCCCAGCAATTACCAATCCCTGATGTCCCAGACAGGCCACCCAATACTAGGCGTTTGCAAGAAGTATAACAGGAAGGTGTTATATCTGACCACTTTCCCTCATGATTGAACCTCTCCTCCATCACTCATATCCCCACCCTTCCCCTGCCCCCCCCTCTTTCCTTTTTACTCTAGATGTTTATACCCCATTGAGTATATATGCTGTTTTCTCTCTAAGCTACCCCTGATGAGAGTGAAGGTTCCCTCATTCTTGCTCTCCATCCCCCCTTCTATATCATTACAATAGCTCATTGGAAAAAAAACCTTATCATATGAAATATCTTACTCCATTCTACATCTCCTTTCTCTTACTCCCAATGCATTTTTCCTTTTAGCCATTGACTCCATTTTTATCATATATCTTCAAATTCAGGTCTCTCCTGTGCTTCATCTATAAAAGCTCCTTCTACCTGCTCTAATCAATGAGAAATTTTGTATGAATATTATCAGTATCATTTTCCTATAAAGGAATGTATGCAGATCATCATCATCAATTCCCTCATATTATACCCTTCCCCTCTGCTTTCTATGATTCACCTGAGTCCTGTATTTGAAAGTCAAACTTTCTGTTCCACTCTGGTTATTTCAACAGGAACAATTGAAATTCCACTGGTTCATTGAAAGTCAATCTTTTTTCCCTTGGAAGAGGATGTTCAGCTTTGCTGGGTAGTTGGTTCTTGGTTGCATTCCAAGTTCTTTTGCCTTCTAGAATATTATTATATTCCAAGCTTACACACCCTTAATGTAGTTACTGCTAAGTCTTGTGTGATCCTGACTGTAGTTCCATCATATTTGAATTGTGTTTTTCTGGCTGCTTGTAATATTTTCTCTTTGTCTTGGGAATTCTATAACTTGGCTATAATATTACTGGGGGTTGGTTTTTTTGGGGGGGGATCACTTTCCATGGGAGATCAGTGGATTCTTTCAACTTTTGTTTTGTCTTCTGCTTCTAGGATATCTGGGCAATTTTCCTGTAGAAATTCTTTAAAAATGAGGTTAAGTGTCTTTTCCTGATCTTGACTTTCAGATATACCATTAATTTTTAAATTAACTTTTCTGAATTTGTTTTCCAGATCAGTTGGCTTTTCAATGAGAGGTTTCACATTTTCTTCTAATTTTTCATTCTTTTTGTGTTGAAGTATTGAGTCCTCCCATGAAGAGCAAATTAAAGTAATAATTCAGAATTATTTTGCCCAACTTTATGCGGAAAACTTTGATAATCTAAATGAAACGTGTGAATGTTTACAAAAATTTTAAGTCGCCCAAGTTAAATGAAGAGTAGATAAAATACAAACAACCCTATCTCAGAAAAATAAATTTAACAAGCCATCATTGAACTTCCTAAGACAAAAGTCTCCAGGGCCTGATGGAATCACAACTGAATTGTACCAAACATTCAAGGAACAATTGGCTCCAATTCTATATAAACTATTTGGAAAAATACCTAAATCTTTCTATGACCCCAATATGTTGCTGATACCTAAACCAGGAAGACTTAAAACAGAGAAAGAAATTTATAGACCTAACTCCTTGATGAATATAGATGAAAAAATCTTAAATAAAAGCTTTGCAAAATGATTACACCAAGTTATCACTAGGACAATGCACTATGACCAAAGAGTATTTAATCCCAGGAATGGAAGGTGGTTCAATATTAGGAAAACTGTTATTATAATTAATTATATCAATAATAAACCTATAAGAAATCATATGATTATATCAATAGATGCTGAAAAAGCTTTTGACAAAATACAGGACCCATTCCTACTAAAAACAGTACAGAGTATAAGAATGATAAACAGTATCTATCTGAAACCATCAACACGCATTATACACAATGGGGATAAGTTAGAGGACTTCCCAATAAGATCAAGGTGAAACAAGGATGCCTGTTATTACCACTACCATTCATTATCATATTAGAAATGTTAACTTCAGCAATAAGAGAAGAAACGGAAATGAAAGGAAGTAGAATTAGGAATAAAGAAACAAAATTCTCACTCTTTTCAGATGACATGATGTAAAGCATAAAAAATCCTTAAAAATCATCTAAAAAACTCCTAGAAACAATTAGCAATTTTCACAAAATCCCAGGATATGAAATAAAACAGAGTGGTGGATCAGTGGCTAGATTAGGTGCAAAAGAGCCATCAGGACATGATTATAGTAATCTGCTGTTTGATTAACCCAAAGAGTCCAGCTTCTGGTAAAAGAACTCTCTCTTTGGTAAAAAAAATAAATAAATAAAAATAAAAAGTTGGTAAAATCAAAAGTTAGTATGGCAGAAACTTGTATTAGACCAATATCTCACATCCTACATCAATGTAAAATCAAAATGTTTACGGGATTTAGACATAAAAGACAATATTATAAGCATACTAGGAGAGCAAGGAATAATTTAACTATCAGATCTATGGAAAGGGAAAAAGTTTATGACCAAGGAAGAGATGGAGAACATTATTAAAAACAAATAAGATAATTTTGATTATACTAAATTAAAAACTTTTGCACAAACAAAATTACTATAACCAATATCAAAAGAAATATGATAAATTAGGAAACAATTTTTACAACCAGTATTTCTGACAAAGGACTCATTTCTAAAATAGAAAACTGCATCAAATATATATAAAAAAAAACAAGCCATTCCCCAATAGTCAAATGATCAAAAATCTGCAAAGGCAATTTGTAGATGGGGAAATCAAAGCTATCCATAGTTATATGAAAATTAGCTCTAAATCATTACTAATTAGAGAAATGCCAATTAAAGCAACTCTGAGGTATCATTCACACCTCTCAGATTGGTCAATACTAGCAGAAAGGACAATATTCAATGTTTGGATGGATGTGGGAAATGTGGGACACTAATACACTGCTGCTTGAGTTGTGACCTCATCCAACCTTTCTGGAGAGCAATCTGGAATTTTGCCCAAAGTGCAATAAAATTGTTCATACCCTTTGATCCAGCAATACTAGTACTGGGTCTATACCCTGAAAAGATCGTGAAAAAGGGTAAAAACATTAATTGCATAAAATATTAATAGTAGCACTGTTTGTCATAGCAAAGAATTGGAAATCGAGTGAATGTCCTTCAATTGGGGAATGGCTGAACAAATTATGATGTATGTATGTTATAGAATTGTTCTATTGTTCTAGTGGAAACCAAGAGTGATGAGATTTCAGAGAACCCTGGAAACACCTGCATGAACTGATTTTGGATGAGATGAGCAGAGCCAGAAGAACACTGTACACCTTAAGAACAATATGAAGGTGATGATCTAATTTAATGGACTTTCTCATTCCATAAACACAATAATCAGGTACCATTTTTGAGTACCTGTAATGGAGAATACTATCTGTATCCAGACAAAGAACTATGGAGCTAAACAAAGACCAAACTTTATTACCTTCAAATTTTTTAAGGTGTCTTCTGTGTTACATATTTGCTATCTCTAATATTTATTTTCTCCTCAAGGATGTGATTTCTCTCTCAACACAATCAGTTTCTATCATTCTATAGCTTGGAAACAATGTAAACATTATTAGACTGCCTTCTGTGGTTGGGGGGAGAAAAGAGGGTGGAGGAAAATTGTAAAGCTCAAAATCTTTCAAAAATGATAGGTAGAGACTACTATTGTATATATTTTGAAAACATAAAACATTTAAAGAAAAAAGATCTACTATGAATATTTTGGAATATGTTCAACTGTTCCCAATTTTTTTATGATTTCTTCTTGATATAGGCCTTGACTGCTGGGGCAAATGGAATGAACATTTTTATTGCTCTTTGGACATGGTTCTATATTGCTATCCAGAATGGTTGGATCCATTCTCAGCTCCACCAGCAATATATTAATCTCTCAATCCTCCCACAACCTCCCTTATATTGATCATTTTCTTTTTTTTTTTCCTCATCTTGGTCAATCTGATAGGTGTGAGGCGATACCTCATAGTTGTTTCAATTTACATTTCTCTAATCAATAATGATTTGGAGCAAAGTTTTTCAAACGATAATATATAAGACCTCTAGATGTCCTGCCAAGATGGTGGAGAGAAGAGAGTTACAGTACTAGTCTCCTGATCTTCTCTCCTGATCTTCCCTCATATATAATATGAAACGAACTTCTTAACAGAAATCCAATCTACATAACCCAGTAAGAGAAACTAGGAGAAGATATACCTCAAGGTTTGTACTCTAGGATTGTGGGTGAGTCCAGGCACAGAGGGTGGACACTGCTGGGAGCACAGGACAGGGTCAGAGCCTCAGAACTCCACTAGCCTGATCAGCAGGGTGGGCTAGCGCCTGGAAGCCTAAAAGCCAGGCAACTCCCATATACCACAGGGACATGGTCCAACTAGGGAGCAGAGGCATTGGGTGTGGCACTGACAGTCTGGAACTTGCCTGCAGAGTGGTGAGTTGCAGTGTGTTGGAGCTGCAGTCATACCTTCATTTCAGATGAAGTCTCTTCTGAGAACAAATACAATTACAGTGCAACTTTGCCCCAGGCTAAGAGCAACAGATCTCCCTCAGCTGTAAATAGGGAGAGGAATTACCTTGCCCTAGGGCAAAACCCACCATTGGACAAAGATAAAAGGACTCAATAGCTTCATCCACCCACTCCAGTCTAAGGAAGAGGGCCTCAAATTAAGGTCACAGACACTCCAGAGACAGTAACCAACACAGCCTACTGGCCAGCCCATTTGGAGTTACTAAACCCTGTGAGTAAAGCCTCTAGGGATCTCAGCACCAAACCTCTGTGAACCAGCCTCTCACCAACATTAGATCTTAGGAAAATGAAGAAAGGTCAGAGAAACAGAAGGTCCATAGAAAAATTCCTAGAAAGAAAAGACTCTAACTCAGAGAGACCTAGGAGGTCTGATGAGAATATGACCTGGTCTCCAGCACAGAAAGACTTCCTTGAAGACATCAGAAAGGAGTTTAAAAATCAATTGGAAAATTTTGGAGAGAGGATTAAGACCTTGCAACAAGAAAACAAATCATTGGAAAATAGAATTGGACTAATGCAAAAAGAAAAGAATTCTCTCAAAACCTCAATTGGTCAAATGGAAAACTCTTTCAGAAATAGAATTGACCAATTGGAAAAGGAACAGCAAAAGGTAAATGTGGAAAATTCTTCTTTAAAAAAAAAAAGAATGGAGTCTGTGGAAATTAATGACTTCACAAGACATCAAGAGTCTGCTAAACAAAACCAAAATTTTGAGGAAAAATAGAAGAAAATTTAAAATACCTCATCAGCAAATGATTGTATACCTATAGCTTTAATTTCCTAATTTGAAAATTGTCAGGGTGGCTAGGTGGCACAGTAGATAAAGCACTGGCCCTGGAGTCTGGAGTACCTGCGTTCAAATCCAGCTTGAGACATTTAATAATTACCTAGCTGTGTGGTCTTGGGCAAGCCGCTTAACCCCATTTGCCTTGCAAAAACCTAAAAAACAAAACAAAAGAAGAAAAACTGTCTATTCAAATCCTTTGACCATTTATCAGTTGGGGAATAACTTGTAACCTTGTAAATTTTATGCAATTCTCTTTATATTTTAGAAATGAGACTTTTATCAGAACTCCTAGTTGTGACAATTTTTTCCCAACTTACTGCTACCCTTCTAATTTTGGCAGCACAGATTTTTCTTATTGCAAAATTTTTTTTTTATTTTAATGTAGTCAAAATCATTCAATTTTCAGGTTATAATTTACTCTATTTCTTGTTTGGTCATAAATTTATTCCCTTTTCATAGATATGATAGAAGAAATTATTTCTTTGTCTATTAATTTATCTGTGGTGTTACCCTTTATGTCTATATCCTGCATTCATTTTGACCTTATTTTGATACAGTAGGTCTTATTTTAAGATGTAGGTCTATGTTTAGTTTTTACCATACTATTTTACATTTTCCACATCAATTTTTGTCAAATAGTGAATTCTTATTCCAGGAGCTGATATCTGAGTCTGTCAGAAAGTAGATTGTCATAGTTATTTTCTGCAGTTTCTTTTGAACCTATCCTAATCCATTGATTGATTACTATATTCTTTAAGCAGTACCAGGCAGTTTTGATGACTATTTCTTTATAGTTTAATTTTAAATCCGGTAGAACTTTTTATCGTTAATTCCCTTGCTGTTCCTGACCTTTTGCTGCTCTAAATGAACTTTGTTTCTATTTTTTCTAGGTAAGTAAAATAGTTTTATTTCCCAGTTTGATTGGTATAGAACAAAATAAATAATTTAATTTGGGTAGCACTGTCATTTTTATTATATTAGCTCACTCTAACCATGTGTACTTGACATTTTTCCAATTATTTAAATCTGATTTTATTTGGGTGAGAATTGCTTTGTAATTTTGTTCATATGGTTTCTGGATTTGTCTTGGGAGGTAGATTGCCCAGTTTTCATATATATATATATATATATATATATATATATATATATATATACATATATATATGTGTGTGTGTGTGTGTGTGTGTGTGTGTGTGTGTGTGTGTGTGTGTATGTGTGTGTATATATATACACACACATATATATATTTAAATGGAAATGGAATTTCTCTTCCTAACTCTTGCTCTTTGACTTTGTTGTTCATATAGAGAAATGTTGATGATTTTTGTCAGGTTATGCTATGTGGGCTTATCTTATATGTTCTATCCTTAACATTGCTTTAAAATATCAAATAAAATTGACATCAACAAGATTATGTTTTGTGATAGAATTAAAAAATCTAATAACATTCCATGCAAATTATTATTTTATTTTTCTCTTGTAAATCTTAAAACCCACAGGTGGGCTGCATAATGTTGCACTGAGGCCCACATGTGGCCTATGGGCTGTACTTCAGATAGCCCTGAAATAAACCATCATATTTATCTGTACCCTTTTTGATCACTTCTGATCATTTAAAAATATTTCTTTAATGGCATTTAATTTTTCTTTTTTGCACCACTATCTTATCCCATGTTCCCCTATCATTAAAAAGAATGTCTTCAATTGGGGAATGGCAAAACAAATTATGACATGAATACTATGGAATGTTATTGTTCTGTTAAAAAACCATAAATATTTGGACTCAAGAAAAACATGGAATGACTTATACGATCTGATGCCAAATGAAGGGAGTAGAATCAAAAGAAAAATGTACACATTCATACAACATTGTGAGAAGAATAACCTTGATGGAAGCAACCCCTCTTGGCAGTCCAGAGAGCATGGACAACTGTATTTGGCAGATTATGGACTATATTATGCCCAACCAGAAGAAGAAAAACAAAACAAAACAAAAAACACCCCCCAAAAAAACACCCTACAAAATTTAATGAACACATTATAAAAATTATCTCATGTATCTCTTTCCCTTAATCCTAATACCTCATGCCAAAAAAATTCTAATTTATAAATATGTTTAACAAAATATGTATGCAAAATGCTAACCTGACTGTTCCTAACTGAGGGGAGGAAGGGTGGGAAGGGAGGGTGGAGGGAAACTTTGTAACTTGGAAATATGCATGTACAAATGGATGAAAATAAGTAAAATTTAAAAAGAAATAAATATAAATTAAAAAGAATATATACCTAACCAAAAGAATGTATTTTAATGCAAAGCAAATTGAATCATTGAATAATTTGAAAATGTAGCTATCATTTGCCCTTCCTAATCTATCAGTGTTTCCCAAATGAATTGTGCTGAATTTCTCCTGGCATAGTTTCCTTCATATCTTTTGCATCAAGGAAAGAGGAGTCCGAGCCATGCTGAGTTGGGAAATCTATCTTAAAGTAAGCAGCCTGAACTTTTAAAATACCTGAAAAACTACTGTTTCATTATTTTGCTATCAAGATATGTACGAAAAGACTTAATCAATCTTTTATTTTCAACTTCTTCAAAATGATTAAAATACATAATCCTTTTGGAAATTCAGAGAATAGAAAGTTGATGACTGTATTATTCCTTTCAATCTTACTATCACTTTCCAATTAGAAATGAATTTTCTAGGTTGTTTCAGTTGTGGAGTATCATACTAATCAACAATTATTGTAATTGACTTCATCTATAATCCATACAAGCACAAAGTTCAACTGTTTCAGATGTATTATGAACTATTGCATCAGCCACCATAGATAGATCAGCCACCAAAAGCTATAATTGGTCTAGGAGTCTCTGTCTCTGACTTTTAAGCAGTTGGATGATTGCTCCCCTGTATTCAATTCTCCTCCTTGTCCCCCCAATCCTACCCCAGAAAAGTAGAGTGATTCAATCCCCATTCCCCCCAAAATACTTACCTCAATTATTTCTGTTGTTCCACTCCTTTTATGGTGCATCATTTTATAAAATTATTCTCTGGTTTATATTAAAGACACTGATTTTCCCCAGTTCTTCTGCATTTGGGTAATGAGGCAAGAAACTGAGAAGTTCCCCAAAAATTTCCAATCCCTTTTATCAAGAAGGAGACTGTAATACATTGATTGCATGTATTTTATACTATATATATATATATATATATATGTATATATATATATATATGTATATATGTATATATACATATATATATCCCTAATTATTATACTATATTTGCATTTTTAGACCTCTAAGGAAAACTTTATACTTTTTGTGCCTTTCTCAATTTCTCTTAGCTCTATTATCTTCTATTTCATTTTGTGCCTAGCTTGTTTTTACAGGGTTTGCAAGTTATTTCTCTCTTTAGATAATAATCTCCTCAAGGACAGGGACTTTTCCTTTCTTAGTATCACCACAGCTTGGCACAGTGCCTGGCACATAATAGTTACTTAATAAATATTCATAGTTAATTATTGATTCTCTCTGAGGAGAGGACATTAAGTCCAACTCCCTCTTTTTAAGAGGATCTTGGGACACAGATAAGAAAATAAAGTCACAGGTGTAAATTGACTTATCCATAATCACAGTTAATAATTTCCTGAGTAGGCAATTAAATTTATGTTTTCATGACTTCAATTTCAGTATTCTACATAATGCCATCTTCCAGGCATTCAGTTGACCCAGTATGGTAACCACTGAAATCTTCACTTACAAATGGAAATCAAAGTTCCCTTTAATTTATAAATACTTTATAGTTTATGTATTTTATGTGTTTTTGTTTGTTTTTATTATTATTTTGGTGAAAAGTCTTATTTCTGTAATTGAATTGTTTCTCTTAGAAATTTATTGATGTTTATTATGCAATCATTAAAGCATTCTATTAATGTGAGCAATTATCAGTTATAATTCTGTTTATTACAGAGCATTGTTCTCTTCACTGGTCCTGAAAATTAAACTTTTCACCTTTATTATTCTATGAAGAAAATTATCTTGTTAGAGTAGCTACATAGTGATAAGTGGGTGTATCTTGGTAAACTATGGAATCTCATTTATAGTTTGCATAGTGATAAATGATGTGAGCAACCTGAAAGATAGTCAGTAGTAGGTGAGAATATGTTGAAACATAGAAAATGACCATTATGAAAGAACACTAATGGTAAAGATCTTGTTAAACTATTTATAGAAGCAAATCAATATGCATGTGGATATTTAAATTTTATATTTATAGAATTAAATATTGCTAAGTTGTCTGAGAGAGGAAATGAGAATAAGGTTAGAGTGTTTTCTGGTACTTAAATTTGAATAGTGTTAAACATTATATCCTGTTGTTTCTGGATTAGGATATTACCTCCTGACTTCTATGAATTTTGAAAGTAGGTTCTCCCATGACTGCAATGTGTTCTCTTTTAATATTTGCCTTCTGGATAACCTGGCTTCCTTCTTCTTCCAGATACATTTTCAAAGTCTATGATAAGCCTTTTTCAGTCTTTCTGAATATTTGCACCTTCCCTCTGAGTTTAGATCTAATTTATTCTGCCTATGTCTCTGATTATGTCTTTATATATTTTCCCCAATAGACATTGAAATGCTTCCAAATAAGGATATTCTCTTTACTTGAATACTTTCATTTTATTTTGCTCAATTTGTTTTTATTGTTGTTCCCAACACCAAGCTTAGTGTCTGCCATATTGTCAGTGCTAAATAAATGTTGGTCCATGTTGTCTAAGATGCATAGAAGCCATTACTCATTTGATTGTATACTGCATCCAATATTTATGGAAATGAGATGATTTTGGATGTTGTGCTTGGTCTTGATTGTTTCTCTCTCTGTGAAAACTCGTTCTCTCTTCTGCTTTGCCAAAGGACAGAGATATTATTTCCTGAATGCTATGAATCTAAGATTTTTTTGGTCTACCTAGAAGAAAAAGCCCCTGTTTAATTAAGGGATTAAATTCCTTAGAAAGATTAACTAATCTCCCATTTCAAGTTTGTGAACATTGTGCAATCATGAACATTGAGAGTTCCCTTCTTTCACTGTACAGGTAACAAGATATAGGTACAAAATATTGCATATATATATATATATGTGTGTGTGTGTGTGTGTGTGTGTGTGTGTGTGTGTGTGTGTGTGTGTATGTATATATATGTAAAATGAGTATATGCTATATTCTGAAAATGTTCTTCCTAGTGCTTAGTAAAATCCTATTACAGTTCCATTTGATTTCAGGATACATATAAAGTTTTGTGTGTTTTGTTTCTGGTGGGTGAAGACAATATGGTACTTAGGATGATGTCCAATATCCTTATTAAGACAGAATAGCCTCACAGGAACATAAACAGGCTTCCAGGATTGGAGACTAACAGAATATTGGAGCTGGAACATAGAGATTATCCAGTTCTAGACCTTAATTATATGAATACCCATTAAAATTTATATTGGGGCTAAGGCAAGGACTAGAAAAAGTCAGTATATGAACAATCCAAAGCAGATTTTGGTTACTAAATGACATCTGCTCACAAATACCAAGGGTTTCCCCATCTAGGATTTATATCAGACAGTGGGGTAATATCAAAAACAGCTGAGCCAAGGCATACAATTAATTATGCACTTGGTTTGCACAATATAGGTTTAAATACCTTTATGTAATTAAATTATTAACTTGGAATGCAACCATTCTGCAGACTTAAATCTGGCAAGCAAAGCCAAGAATATTTAAACAGAACATTTAAAAAATGGAAAATGCTTCCAAAATTTATGTCCTTGTTTGAATGAAAAAATATGTATTAAACAAATCATTAATTTTCCAACTTTTGACACATTTCTCTCTCTCTTTATATTTGTGTACATATATATATATATATGTATATATATATATATATATATATGGATGTTTGTATGTGTTTACTTATATATGTATGTATCTATCATCCATCCATCAATCCATCCTTCAATCTATCTATCTATGCATCCATCCATTCCATCTATCTATCTATCTATCTATCTATCTATCTATCTATCTATCTATCTATCTATCTAAACATGCCTTAACAGCTATGGTACAGGGATAGAGCCCTGGCCTTGAAATCAAAAAGACTATTAAGCCTCAGTCATTGACTAGCTATGTGACCCTGGACTTAATTCTATGTGTTTCAGTCCCTTAATGAATTGGAAATTCATCCATTCAAATGAGTGGAAAAATGAGTTGGAAAATTAAATGTCAAAACCACTCCAATATCTTTTTTTTCACAACAAAAAAAGGGGTTGAACACCCAATGAAGCATTTGGATTTTCAAATCTTCTAGAGGGAAAATATAACTAGATAAAACAAGACCTTTGGTATATGATCAGAAAATCTAGCCTCAATGTTCAGAATGAAAATCAAGTCTGACTTTTCTATTTCTTTCATCTATTTTCAAAAAACTTCTCAATTCTAAATTTCTGATATATTTTCATTTGTTATGAAAGTCAGTAACAAAAATTTCCCATATATTTCTAGGCATTTTTATGATGAAATAATTTTACTTCTTAAGTTGAATGATTGCTAAGGCAAAAAGCAAGCTATCCCCATATATCTTTTTATATCTTAAATCTTTAAGTCAAGGAAGAGATACCAATTTGAAATATAACTCCATATGCTATTCCACTTCAATATGCTAATAGTAGTACAAGTCACATAAAAAAGTTGCATTTACATAGTTCTCCTAAAATTGATCCTGATAAGATAAGCAATGAAAGAAATATCATTTCCATTTTTCAGCTGAGAAGATTGAAAATATGATCACATTATACTTTATGCTAAAGCTGGAGCTTTAATCTGTAATTTCTTTTTGCAAAGATTTTGTTCTTTCCATCATGGTGTAAATTTTAAGGGCAAGTCAGTACATGATACCACATCTGATCCCTTGCAAGGAACTCATATTTCATATATTTTATTAAAAAATTTTAAAGAAATATTTTATTTGGAGTGTTAGGATTTTTATCCCTAATCTGTCTTCCCTCCCACCAGCCCCCACAAAAGGCTGTCTGTTAGACTTTACATTGTTTTCATGGTATACATTGATCTAAGGTGAAGAAAGAAGAAAAATGTTGTGTAAGAGATACCAAAAATTACATAATAAGATGATATTTTTTTCTAAATTATAGGTAATAGTCTTTGGTCTTTGCTCAAAGTCCAAAATTCTTTCTCTGGATACAGATGATGTTCTAAATCATAGATAGCCCAAAATTGTCCCAAATTGTTGCACTGATAGAATGATCAAGTTCATAAAGTTGATCATTGCCCCCATGTTACTATTATGGCGTACTTTTGGTTCTGCTCATCTCACCCAGCATCAGTTCATGCAAATCTTTCTAGGCTTCCCTGAATTCCCATCCCTCCTGGTTTATAATAGAACAATAGTTTTCCGTGACATACATATACAACAGTTTGTTAAGCCATTCCACAATTGAAGGACATTTACTTGATTTCCAATTCTTTGCCACCACAAACAGGGCTGCCTTGTACAAGTTATGTTTTTACCCTTTTTCATTATCTCTTCAGTATAAAGACCCAGTAGTGGTATCGCTGAATCAAAGGATATGTATGTTTTGGTTGTCCTTTGGGTGAACTTCCAAATTGCTACCCAGAAAGTTTAGGTGACTTTATAGCTCCACCAAAAAAGTGGTAGTGTCCCAGATTTCCCACATCTATTCCAAAATTGCTCATTTTCATTTCTGGTCATATTGGCTAGGCTAAGAGGTGTGAGGTGCTACCTTAGAGATGCTTTGATTAGCATTTTTTCTTAATATGAAGTGATTTAGAGAAATTTTTCATATGAATATGGATTGTTTTGATTTCCTCAGCTGTAAATTGCCTTTGCATATCCTCTGACCATTTGCCAATTGGGAAATGGCTTGGTTGTTTTTGAAAATTGACTCAGTTCTCTGTATATTTTAGAAATGAGTCCTTTGTCAGAAATAATACTTGTAAAAGCTGTTTTCCAACTTAATACATTTCTTTTGATCTTGGTAACAGTGATTTTGTCTGTGCAAAATATTATTTTTAATTTAATCAAAATTATCTAGTTTGTTTTTAATGGTGTTCTCCATCTCTTCCTTGTTCATAAACTGCTTCCCTTTCCATAGATATGACAGATATACTACTCCTTGATCTTCTAGTTTTCTTGTAATATTGTATGTCTAAATCTTGTATCCATTTTGAACTTATCTTGTTATAGGGTGTGAGGTGTTGGTCTAATCCAGGTTTCTTCCATACTAACTTCCAATTTTCCTAACAGTTTTTATTGAATAGAGAGTATTTATTCCAATAGCTGGACTCTTTGGGTTTATCAAACAATAGATTACTATAATCAATTCCTGCTATTGCACCTAGTTTATTCCACTGATCCACCACACTATTTCTTAGCCAATAGTTTTGATGAGTGATTTTAGAATATAATTTTAGATCCGGTAGGGTTAAGCCACCTTCTTTTGCAGTATTTTTCATTGAATCCCTGGAAATTCTTGACTTTTTGTTTCTCCATATGCATTTACTTACAATTTTTTTCTAACTCATCAAAGTAATTTTTTGAAATTTTAATTGATTGGACACTAAACAAGTAGTGTAGTTTTGATACAATTGTCATTTTTATTATATTAGATGGTCTCTCCAGGAGAAGTTGATGTTTACCTAGTTGTTGAAGTCAGAGTTTATTTAGGTGAGAAGTGTTTTGTAAGTGTTTTCAAAAAAGTTTTTGAGTCTGCCTTGACAGGTAGACTCCCAGGTATTTTATATTGTCTGAGGATACTTTGAATGGGATTTCCCTTTCTAGCTCTTTCTGCTGAATCTTGCTAGTCATATACAGAAATGTTGAAGATGTATGAGGGTTCATTTTATATCCTGCAACTTTGCTAAAGTTGCTAATTATTTCTAGAAGTTTTTAGATGATTTTTTGGGATACTCTAGGTATACCATCATGTCCTCTGCAAATAGGGAGAGTTTTGTCTCTTCCTTCCCAATTCTAATTCCTTCAATTTCTTTTTTCTTCTCTAATTCCTGAAGCTAGCATTTCAAAGACAATATTGATTAGTAGTGGTGATAATGGGCAACCTAGTTTCACCCTTGATCTTATGGGGAATGCCTCTAGTTTATCCCCATAGCATATGATGTTTGTTGATGCTTTCAGATAGATACGCTTATTATTCTAAGGAACAATCCATTTATTCCTATAGGCTGTAGTGTTTTCAGTAGGAATGGGTGCTGTATTTTGTCAAAAGCCTTTTCAGCATCTAATGATATAATCACATGATTTCTTTTAGGGTCTTTATTGACATAATTAATTATAATAATAGATTTCCTCATATTGAACCAACCCTGCATTCCTAGGATAAAGCCTACTTGGTCATCATGTGTTATCCTAGTGAAAACTTGTTATAGTTTTGCTAAGATTTTAGTTAAGACTTTTGCATCTGCATTCATCAGTGAGATAGGTCTATAATTTTCTTTCTCTGTTTTAACTCTTCCTGGTTTAGTTATCAGCACCATATTGGTGTCATAGAAAGAGTTAGGCAGAGTTCCATCTTCACCTATTTTTCCAAATAGTTTATATAGAATTGGAACCAATTGTTCCTTAAATGTTTGGTGAATCCATCAGGGCCTGGAGATTTTTTTCCTTAGGGAGTTCACCAATGGCTTGTTGCATTTCTTTTTCCAAGATAGGGTTATTTAGGTATTTAATTCCTTCTTCATTTAACCTTGTCAACTTACAATTTTATAAATATTCATCCATTTCACTTAGATTATCAAATTTATTGGCATAGAATTAGGCAAAATAATTCTGAATTATTACTTTTATTTCCTCCTCTGTGAGTGAGTTCAGACTTTTCATTTATGATATTAGCAATTTGTTTTCTTCTTTATTTATTTATTCAAACCGACCAGAGTTTATCAATTTTATTTGTTTTTCATGAAATGAACTCAGTTTTGTTTATTAGTTAAATAGTTTTCTTGCTTTCAGTTTTATAATTTCTCCTTAAATTTAGAGAATTTCTAATTTTCTATTTAATTGGTGGTTTTTAATTTGCTCTTTTTCTAATTTTTTTAGTTGCATATTCAATTCATTGATTCCTCTTTCTCTAATTTATTCATGTAAGCATTTAATGATATAATATATTGCCTGACAGCACCTTGAATGAATCCCAAAAGTTTTGATAGGTTGTTTCATTATTGTCATTATCTAGGATGAAATAATTAATTTTTTCTATAATTTGTTGCTTTATCCACTCATTCTTTAAAATGAGGTTATTTAATTTCTAATTAGTTTTGGGACTATATGTCTGGGGCCACTATTGCATTTGATTTTTATTGCAGTATGATCTGAGAAAGATGAATTCACTATTTCTGCCTTTCTTCAATTGATTTTTAGGTTTTTATGCCCTAGTACATGGTCAAGTTTTGTTTAAGTCCCATGTATTAAAGAAAAGAACATATATTCCTTTCTATCCCCCTTTGGTTTTCTCCATAAGTCTATCATATCTAGGTTTTTAACAATCCATTTAACTCCTTAACTTCCTTCTTTTTTATTTTATGGTTAGAATTATCTAAATCTGAGAGCAGAAGGACAAGGTCTCCTACTAATAGAGTTTTGCTGTGTACGTCTTCCTTCTCCTCTAAGAATTTGGATACAATTTCATTGGGTGCATACATATTAATTATTGAAATTACTTTATCTTCTATGGTATCTTTTAGGAGGATATAGTTTCCGTCCTTATCTCTTTTAATGATATCTATTTTTGCAGCTGCTTTGTCTGAGATAAGGATTGCTACCCCAGCTTTTTTCACTTCAGCTGAAGCAAAATATACTTGACACTAAATTCTTTCCTTTACTCTCTATGTATCTCTCTGCTTCAAATAGATTTCTTGTAAGCAGTATATTGTAGGATTTTGGTTTTTAATCCACTCTGCTATTCACTTATATTTTAAGGGAGAGTTCATTTCATCCACATAAAATTTATAATTACTAATTCTTTTTTGACCTCCATTCTATCTTCCCTCCTTTTGCATTTTTACTCTTTTTTCACTTTATCCAAATTCCCCAATAATTTGTTTCTGAATACCATCACCTTCAGTGTGATTGCCCTCTGTTATCAACCCTGTCCCCCTTTCTTTCCCATTTCCTTTTCCCCCCTTCTTCCTTCCTTTCCTTTTGCTAGTTCGCTTTTTTCTCTCCCCTTCCCCCCTCCCCTTTTCCCTTTTTATTATTTGAAAGGTAAGATAAGTTTCTTAAGTTAACTCTGTGTGTGTGTGTGTGTATGCTAACTTTAAGCCAAGTCTGATGAGAGGAAGATTCAGGCAGTTCTCACCTCCTTCATTCTTTCCCTCTATGGAAATAGGTCTTTTGTACCTCTTTATGTAGTGATATTTTCCCCATTCAATCTTTTCTAACCTCCCCTCTCCTTACTGTCCCCCTTTTTAAAGGACATATCATTTTTTAAATGATTCTGAGTCACAGAAAAGTCATGAGTGACAATCACCCATGTAGGGATATAACCATTTTCATTTTATTGGATAGCAGTTTCACAGATAAGTTATGAGTATCCATCACTTCTACTTAAGTATATTCTCACTAATAGAGTTACAATTTTCAAGAGTTATGAGAATCTTTCTCCCAGGTGGAGATATAGCCAGTTTCATTTTAATGGATCTTAGCTTTTATTTTCTTTACCCTTTATTCCTTTTCTTTTTTTTAACCTTTTCATATGTCTCTTGAGCCTCCTGTTTGATATCTAAATTTTCCATTTAACTCTGATCTTTTCATTAGGAAATGTTGAAAGTCTCCCATTTTGTTAAATGTCCAACTTTTCCCCTGGAAAAAAAGACTCAGTTTTTCAGGATAGTGGATTCTTGGCTACAGTCCAAACTCCCTTACTCTTTGGAATATCTCATTTTTGGCACTTTGATCCTTTAATGCTGATGCAGCTAAATCCTGCATAATCTTTACTGTGGCTCTTTGGTATTTATACCATTTGTTTCTGGCTGTTTGAAGGATTTTATCTTTTATCTGATAGTTCTGAAATTTGGCCACAACATTCCTTGGTAATTTCATTTTAGGATCTCTTTCTGGAGGACATTGATCCATTCTTTCAATAACTATTTGGCATTCTAGTTCCATGATATCAGGGCAATTTTCCATAACTAAATTCTGTAATATTAAGTTCAGGCTCTTTTTTTCTCTTCAGTGTTTTCAGAAAGACCTATAATTCTCATGTTGCCCCTTCTCAATCGATTCTCAAGGTCAGTGATTTTGCTGATGAGTTATTTTCTCATTTTCTTCTATTTTTTTATCTTTTGGTTTTGCTCAACAGAACCTTGTTCTATTATGACAATTTTTTTCCACAAATTCCATTTTTTTTTTTAGAAAAGAATTTTCTTCAATTTCCTTTTGCCTCTCCTTTTCTAAGTGGGCAATCCTATTCCATTTTCCCAAGTGTAGTTGTGAGAGAATAATTTTCTTTTTGTATTTTCCAAGGATTTGTTTTCTTGTTGTGATATGTTAATTGTCTCTTGCAACTTTTTAATTCTAATTATTTTTTAAACTCCTTCCTGATATCTTCAAGGAATTCTTTCTCGGCTGGAGACCAATTCATATTCTCCTCAGATGTTCTAGTTCTCTTTGGGTTAGAATCTATTTCTTCTAAGTATTTCTCCACCCCACCCCCCCTTTTTGCTGGTCTTTCTTCATTTTCCTAGGTCTTGTGTTGTGGAAGGGACTGGCTCACAGAGGTTTGCTTTGGAAAACCCTAGAGGCTTTATTCACTTGGTTTAATAATTCCAATTGGGCCTGGCAGTAGTAGGTGCTTGTTGCTCTCTCTGGAGTGTTTGAAGCCCTCTCCCTAATCCTGGAGGGAGTGAGGGTGGGCAACAACAGTAGGGTTTGAATTGTCCTTGAACAATGGGCTGGGTCCTGGGGGAGGTAGTTAATCTCCCTTTCAGCTGAGTAAATTCTGTGGCCCACACCTGAGCCTGAGGGGAATGGTTACCATTTGTTCTAGGAAGAATGTTCCCCTAAAAGTATGGAGCTCAGGTCCTGTGTCCAGCCATTCAATTTCCAGGCCTGCTCAGCAACAACTCAGTCTCTCCTGTACTGTGACTTAACAGACCACTTCTCCTCCTGGCCAAAGATTCTGCTTCTAAAGTTGATCCTTGGACCTGCCACTCACCAAAGATTCTGTGACTAAGGCTGGTCCTCTGGCTTCACCACACTGCTGTCCCTGCATTTACCCTCTGCTCTCCATTCCAGATTCACCCATGGTGCCCTGAAACAGACATTATTGGTAAGTATTCTACTCCTAGCTTCTTTTTCTGGGTTTTGCTGATCGAATCTCTGGTGAGATGTTTCTTTCATATTATTTTTGAGGAGAAGTGAGGACAGTGCCTTTCTTCTTTCTGCCATCTGGGCCAGAAGTCCTTCATATTTCAATTCTTAATAAGTCTTTATGTCTTTTTCTTCTTGTTCTTTTCTATTTCTTTCGGTCTCCATCTCTTCTCTCTCCTCCTCTCTGCCTTAAATTTTTATTATCTATTTATTTCTCTCTATATAAATGTATATCTATATAAAAGCTAACTTTTTAATACTATACCTATGTGGACATTTAAAGTCTTAGTTGATCCTCAAATCAAACCTATGAGGCATGTGTAGTAATTACTCTTTATTATAGATGAGAAACCTGGGAAAGAAAAAGGTCAAATTACTTTCTCAGAATCATCACACAACTATTAACTGTATAAAGCAAGTTTATAATTCTTCCTGAATCAAAGTCCATCATCCTTCTCTGACTCCTCTCTCTCTCTCTCTCTCTCTCTCTCCCCTCCCCCAATATCTCCATCAGGAATAAGCTCATATAGTTGGAATACTTCCTCATATTGTTCCAAATGTAAGGAATTAAAATGTATTGCACTAATTGTCCAGTTCCTATACCTCAATCTCATTATGTGAAAACTCAGAAAATAGAAACAGTTTTCTCTGTCATTCATAAGTTCTATTCTACATAATTACTTTTTAATTTTCTTATGGACTCCTGTGGCCACCAAATCTCTTGCCACTATCCTTTGGGCTATTTACAATTTAAATTCTCCAACTTCATCACACTCCATGATCCATAGACATATTGCATATTTTGATGAATATTAATAAAGAGATCGGCTTTTCCTACAATGAGGACTTATGAATCATTGAAAGTACTAAACATTCTCTCAAAAAAATTTCATTACATTTCTTTATATTGCATTAAGAGAGAACAGAGTGAACAAGTGTAATTTTTTGTTAATGGTGGTTGTAAATGAGGCTCTAATTCTATCATTTTGAGTACCTTTGGAAGTGGTAGTCTTTTCTTCTAAGCGCTATTCTAACTGCATTTTTTTGTGCTTGTATTATACAGGTGGGTATTAGAAATTTTGGAGAAATATTTTGTTTGTTTTGTATTTTAAATTAAAATCTATAGAAATATTCATTAATTTATTGTCAAAATGTACAAAAAGAACTTTTTTCCTGGAATAACCGTTTCCTATTATTTTATGAAATGTACATAAAAGCTGTAATGATTTCTACTTAAAACTCCATTAATTTCAATGCTGAAAGAGAAGTCTTTTTTCCATTGTTCTTCATGCCTCTTTGTTTTGATGGAAAGGAGTCATGCTTCACCATTTTTAATATAGAAATGAAATAATTGCTTTGTCAGATCTCTTTTCTTAATCTTTTATGATTTTTAAAATTATAATTGCTTAATAGTCTATAAAATAACAAGGAATGGAAATAGAATACAGTTCGTGCTTGTTTTAATTTTTTGACTTATTGCTGTTGAAATGTGAAATTGTTGATTAGAAGAATTAAGAGGGATCTTAGATAGCAACTTAATTAAACTTCTTCCTTTTGCACATGAAGCAGAGGAGGCCTGGACAAATGAAATAATAAACAGAGAAAACCAGTGGCAGAATTTTGACTGGAACCTAAGTCTCATGATTCCTGTTATAGTGATCTTTCCACCAAAATCACATCTATACTTATGAAGCATAAAAAGAAAGGACTTAAGAACTAACAGTAGACACAGCAAGTAGGATAATCAATTGAGTCCTCAAGTCAGAAAGAATAGTGTTCAATACTGAATTCAAAAACTTACTTTCTCTATGTGCCAGGGTAAGTAATTTAAAAAGTTTTTTCAACAAGAGATTTTTTATAAGCATCATTTGCAATGATATGTGTTTTACTGGGGGGTGGTTTGCAAGGTAATAGGGTTAAGTGACTTCCTAAGGTCACATAGCTAGGTAATTATTAAGTGTCTGAGGCCAAATTTGAACTCAGGTTCTTGTAACTCCAGGACTGGTGCTCCATCTACTTTACCACCTAGCTGTCCCTGAAACAATATTTGTAAAGAAACAAGCATAGTCCTTGGAAGGAAATAGAAGCTTAATTTATCCTTTGAAAAAGTTGAGTCATTGGGGCAGCTAGGTGGTGTAGTGGATAAAGCACCAGCCCTGGAGTCAGGAGTACCTGGGTTCAAATCCAGTCTCAGACACTTAATAATTACCTAGCTGTGTGGCCTTGGGCAAGCCAATTAACGCTGTTGCCCTTGCAAAAACCTAAAAAAAAAGTTGAATCAATAAACTGTTTTGACTTTTCACTAGAAAATGTTTTTGACTTACATTCTATTGAATTGTTCTATTCCATTTCTGCATTGTAGTGATTTTGGGAGGATGTAAATCCTATTTTGATTCTTGTCTTTGAACAAATATGAAAAATTAAGTACCAATACACATATGGTGTCCATATTTGACTACAATCTTACATTCTTGACTAGGAGTCCTTCAGTTCTCTACAATGAGAAGGGAAGAAAATATATTTCTGTTATCTAGGACCATTATTGATTTTGCCTTTAGGTACAATATGACTCATATCAGTTACTTTTTACATTGTTACAGTTATTTTACATATTCTTTTGTTTCTACTTGTTAGGTTGTTCATCTTGTCACTCAAAAACTCAAATTTCTCCAAATTTCTTAATTCATTTCATACTATCATGCTATCAACTACATGGATTGTTTTGCTAAACATAAACTTTGCTCCAAGTTTTATTTTTTGCTATCCTGAAGATTAACTATATGTATATTTTGATTTATATAGATCTTTTATTTAAGTCATTAAAGTATAAACCTTGTAGCAGAGATTGATATGTAAAAACAGTATGGTCTGTTTAATCTGTTTTTGCATAGTCTTGTTAACATTAAGAACTGTTGAACTAATTCAGAAGTCCATGGAGTTTATTATTGTACCTTATTTACAAATCACCTGCAAAATTAATGTTTCTATTTTTATCATGTTCTTCAATTTATAGGATGTGAAATGCAATCTTTTTCTGTTTTATTTTTTAATTTTCTTTCTCATGCTCTGACTTGGATCTAACTCAGGCTATTGCCATCATAGTTTAAGCTTAATTTAGAACAAAATGAGGCCCTAAAAGATCATTCAACAATTGAAAAAAAAGTTCGTTTACTTTCACTTTTAATTTAAATTTTTTTCTATTGAAAATCATTTGTTTAAATTCATTCACAATTAATCAAAAAAATTGTGATAGGTTAAATACTCGTGACACTTCTCTATATAACAGAAATAATCAAATCTTTACTGATATTTCACAAAAGTTTTGTTATTCGCGGAACATATTCT
The DNA here is from genome assembly GCF_037893015.1 of Macrotis lagotis. Classification (NCBI taxonomy): domain Eukaryota; kingdom Metazoa; phylum Chordata; class Mammalia; order Peramelemorphia; family Peramelidae; genus Macrotis; species Macrotis lagotis. Next base: position 533,571,845 of record NC_133658.1, read on the forward strand.
TGAAATATTCTAAAGAATGAACTATTAACCCAATTCTATTCTGCCAAAGAATTTTCAAATTTTTCTAAACAATTCAAGTCAAATTGGGAGGTCTTCCCCAATAATTTCTGTTCTCAGGAGATATATGAATAGTCTTTAAATAAAATGAGTGAGTTTTTTAAACAGCAAAATCTAGGGCTTAAACTTTTTATTCTTGCTTCAGGTTGGTGTAGGGTAATAAGGACGATTTTTGGAATTTTCAGAAAATTTAATTTAATTTAGAATTGATATTAGTAAAATAATTTGAGTAAGACAATTATCTACAAGTGATATGATCTCTAAAGTAGTCTAGTAATGTAGAAATATCTGAATTCTTCAAAAACTTATTAGAGATAATCATTCAAAAAGTTGGCATTAAGATCTAATAAGACAGCATATGTAAAATGTTTTAAAATAATATGAATATTATTTTGTTTTTTCCAATTAAATAAAAAAATAAATTTCACATTTTTTTAGATTTTGAGTTCCACATTTGCATAGCTACCTTATTCTGTCCCTCCTAGAATAATTTGATATATGATCTATATATATATATATATATATATATATATATATATAATCATGCTTAACATATTAGTTATATTGCAAAGGAAGAATCAAAAGTAAAGGAAAAATGGGGGAAAACATAAAATAAGTTCTAAAACGTGAAAATAAAACACTTTGGTCTGAATTCAGATGTCACCTTTTTTTGTTTTTTGTAATCTGAATATAGATGGTATTTTCTATCAAAAGTCTTAAAATTGTCCTTGATTACTGAACTGTTGAGAGCAGCTAAGTACATCATAGTCAATGATTATACAATGGTTTTGCTAATGTGCACAATTTTGTCCTGGTTCTACTCATTGCATTAATCCTCAGTTCATGCAAATCTTTCTAGGCATTTCTAAAGTGTGCTTTCTCATGTTTTTTTTTCTTTTTTATTAATTAATTACTTAAGTAATTTTCATACATTTGTACATGCATCTTTCCAAATTACAAAATTTCCTCCACCCTCCCTTCCCACCTCCATCCCCTTAGGAAGGAATGGTCAAGTTTGCATTTTACATACAGCTTTTGTTAAACATATTTACAAATTAGTAATATTGGTCATGAGGAATTAGGATTAAGGAAAAGAGATACATAAGAGATAATTTTAATAAAGTGTTCATCAGATTCAGAAGGGTTTCTTTTTTCTGTTTGCTTTGTTTTGTTTTTCTTTCTCTGTTTAGTGATAATATAGTCCGTAACCAGTCAAACACAATTGTCCTAACTTTCTAGACTTTTGAGAGGAGTTGCTTCCATCAGCATTGTTCATCTCATAATGTTGTTGATGCACATTGTTCTTTTGGTTCTACTCTTTTTTGCTCAACATCAGATCCCATAAATCATTCCATGCTTCTCTACAGTTCAACCATTTTTCTTATAGACCAATAATATTCCATAGAATTCATGTCCCAAAACTTGTTTAGCTCTTCCCAAATTGATGGGCATCCCCTCAGTTTATAATTCATGCCATATCATGGGAGCAAGCGTAGATCAGTTTATCTTCTGTTGGGGCAAGGGGAGGGAAGGGAGCAAGGAAGGGAAAAAAATTGTAAAATTGAAAAGTGGGCCCCCCAAAAAGATTGGTAGAAACTGTCATGGTATGGAATTGGAAAACAATTAGAATATTTATATAATCAAAAATAAAACAACTACAGTTTTCCCATATCCCCTCCAACATTGATCATTTTCCTTTTTTTGTCATTTTAGTCATTTGGATAGGTGCAAAGTGGTACCTTAGAGCTGTTTTAATTTCACAAGCCTTAAAAAATCTTAAAATTTACAAATAAGCATATAAGAACTTGTATACAAACATATATATAATCTATCTACATATATCATATGCATATGAATATATGGATGAATAAATAAATATTATTAGATACATATTTGCAAGCATAAATATATATGTACACTAATGATGAATATTCACTCCACTGTAGTGGTAGTTTCATGATTACTTGTCAAAAAGGTTGTAGAGAGAATTATATCAGATAGAGATTTGGTTAGATGTTATCTGAGGTCATCTTAAAAACCTAGGATTCTGTATGTTGCTGTTTAAATAATTTAGAATTAACCTATTTCATTAGTCATGTCATATCAGTTCAGGACTTATAAAAGAGATGCTTAATGAATACTACTTGATGGGATGATTTTTATTAACTATTTTTCTCCACTAATAGTACTCTTAAAAACCTATCACAATTATCATTCTTTCAAATTGTTTTAACTAACTTAGTTAAGGTGATCCTTAAAGGGGCAAACAAAGATCGAAATATGATGTTGAGGACTTCTCTCTAGGATAGAGGAGAAAACAAAATGTAGGTAACAAATATGTATTACTTTAATAAATGAAAGTGTTAAGCTGTTAATTCTAAATTTGTTCTAAAAATGATGACTTTCTACATGAATAAGGAAGGAAGGTATGGTAAATTAATAGCAACTTTAGATTTTATGTTAATTCTTATTAAGTAGTTATTGAAACATGTCTCATAAATTTCCTAATTAAGTAAAAGGAAATTGAATATACAATTGCTTGGAAACAATTGCTTAGCATAACTTGGAAAAAGTCTGGCATTTCTTTTCCACATAATTTTCTGTCTAAAAAATAAACTCTTGCATATAGTGTCTTTTTGAATCACTGTTATCTGGGAAACATACCTAATAAACATCAGCTTAATATAGAACAATTGTTAGAAGAAGAAATCTTTGATGATGTGTAGCAGAGAATAATGAAAGGCTCTCATCAACCTATGGGGGAAAATAAAATCATATAATTATCTAAGATTCTTCACTGATTTCTCTTTATTTCATATGCATGCAAATAAAATAGTTAATTAAAAATAAATATTGAAGACACAATTGCAATTCATGAAGAAGTTTAACATAAAAGACTATGATCTTTATGTATTTCAGTAATATATTGAACTTACTATTTTTGAAATGAGGTGATAATTAAGGAAAATATGCCATATGATATGACTTGCATTTTATATATATATATGACAATTTTTCCTAATTCCATACATTTCTATGAATTATCAAGGTGAGCCACTGACTTTTTTCTTTTATCTTTTTTATTTTTTCATCCATATGCACTTGTATATTTTTAAGTTACAAAATTTCCATCCATTCTCCCTTCCCAGCCCCCTCCTCTCAGCTGCAAACAGTGAAGTTAGCATTATACATACATATTTTTGAAAAACATGTTTAAAGATTAGTCATTTTCAGTTTGAGAAATTAAGATTAAGAAAAAGAAATACATAAAAGAAAATTTTTATAAAGTGATCATCAGATTCCATAGGGTTTATTTTAGGGGTTTTTCTTCCTCTAGATGGGGATAATGTTATCCATAGTTGGTCTAATAAGGTGATCCTAGTTCTCTGAACTGATCACATCATAATGGTGTTGTTAATGTGCACACTGTTCTCTTGGTTCTGCTACCATAGCTCAACATCAAATCCTGTAAGTCATTCCATGCTTCTCAAGAGTCCAATCATTTATAGTTTCTTATAGAACAATAATATTCCATAGTATTCATATCCCATAATTTGTTTGGGCATCCCCTCAATTTACAATTCTTAGTCCCTACAAAAAGAGCTGCTATCAATATTTTGGAACATGTGGGACTTTTCCCTTTTTTATGATTTCTTCTCGATATAGGCCTAGAATTGCAATTGCTGGGTCAAAGTGAATGAACATTTTTATTTCTCTTTGAGCATAGTTCCATATTTCTCTCCAGAAAGTCTGGATCTGTTCACAAATCCACCAACAATGCATCAATACCCCAATCTTCCCACAATCTCTTCAACATGGAATATTTTCCCTTTTTGCTCATCTTGGTCAATCAGGCAAGTGTGAGTTTATACCTCATTGCTATTTTAATTTGAATTTCTCCAATCAACAATGATTTGAATATTTTTTCATATGATTATATATAACTTTAATTTCTTCATTTGAAAACTGTCTGTTCATATCCTTTGGCAAATTATCAATTGTGGAATGAATTGTAAACTTATAATTCTCTATATATTTTAGAATAATATTTATAATTCTCTATATATTTTATAAATAAGATCTTTATCAGAGCTCCTAACTGTGAAGATTGTTTCCCAGATTTCTGCTTTCCTTGTATTTTTAGCGGCATTGATTTTATTAGTGCAAAACCTTTTAATTTAACATAGACAGAATCATTCAATTTGTAATTTATTATGTACTCTAATTTGTTGGGTCATAAATTTATCTTTTTCCCATAAATCTCTTAGAGTTTTATTGGTCTATTAATTTACCTATGTGTCGCCCTTTGTTTCCAAATTCTGTATACATTTTGACCTTATTTTAGTATAGGGAGGACATTGCCTTGTTTTTTAAATCAGTAGGCAATTCTCTTTGTTTATGATGGACAGACTGCTGATAAAATTAGTGATGATGAATTTTATTTTATAAACCTATTGCTAAATTAAGCATCCATGGATTTTTATAAAAACCACTCCAAAGGAAGGATATGGTTCTTCCTCTTCTGAATTTTTTATACATTTTTTTTCCTTTTCTTATTTTCTCTCTCAGACCAGTGATTAGCACATATAAATACTTAATATTTCTTGTTGACTGACTGCCTAGGTTCTCTACTCTTCTCACTATTTTTCTTCCCATCTGAAAGTATAAACAGATAGGTTGTAGTATCCATAATGGTGCTATGATTGTTTTTTCATTTTAAGTCATTTCATTTAAGTTCTTTTGGCTAAGGTGATATTCTATCACTCTCAAACACTGTATTATTTCAGTAGTGTTTGAAAAGTTATTAAGAATGTTGATTTTTAGAATTCAAATTCTCATTAACATTGGATGAATCTATATTTGAATTGACCTCTTTTTTTTCTTAAGTCATTTTATTATAGACATGGCACTAGAATTTTCAGCATGTGAATTAGATAATGCCTGTTATGTAAGGGGTTTCTTCACTTTTATAGTTTTTATAATCTAGTCTTGTGGATTTTTTCTCTTATTTATTGCTAATGGTTGACAATGGATTAAAGGGCAAATACATAATTGATTTTAATTTTTGTTATCAAACACCAGCTATTGAGTATTTGTTATTTCCCTCATTATTTTAAGAATCCAAACTGTTTCATAATTTTACTTTTATTTTAAATGAGATGTCCTTCTATGATTATCTTTCATTTTTTATTATTATTTCAATTAGAATTAGTAACCTCTATGTGATTTTTGTATTGCCTTTATGAGACAAAATGGATGTCTTTTATCCATTTGATCTAGATGATTTACTGTTTTCCAAAGATACAGTTTATTTTTGTTCATCTTGTTAAGCTTCTAACTCCTTCCATCACCATGACTACTTCACACAGACATTATTTTCTAGATTTAAAATAGAATCACCTTGAGAGCAAGATTTTTCTCATTTTTACCATGTTTCATTTTTGTCTTTTATTCTCAGCAGCACTCCAGTAAGCCTGAAACACCTGAAACATAGACACACAGTCATACACAAAGTTTATATATATACATATATATATATGTGTGTGTGTGTGTGTGTGTGTGTGTGTGTACTTAAGAACATACATTCATACAATATTCAACACATTTTAACTATGCCATAAGGGTTCTATGGGAATATTTTATTACTCCTATAATATTGAAAAAAAGAAAGGGAAATGAATTTAACAGATATTTCAAATGCCTTGATTTTAGTTATACAGTAAAATTATTTATTTATTTGAGTAAAATTTCCAAGTCCATGAACTTGAAATGATGGGGGTGGAAGCATGTTGACAGTTTCAAAGCTTCTCTTTTCTCCTAAAATGATAACTTTTTAATAGAAAAAAAAATTGATCAATACAATGGTTTGTGCCTGACTTGGCAATTTGCAAAACTAAAATTGATGCAACCAGCTGTGAAAGGTAAAATTGTGGCAAAGAAGCATTGACTACAAAAACATTGGTTTCATTGTATTTTATAGACATGTCTTTTTCTTTATATTGCTCAGTACAGTCTGCTTTGAAAGGCATTAATGGAATTGTTCTTTTAGTGAATTCTATAAATTTTTGAGTGATTAAGCTTTTTAGGAAGTCCCATTCATGTTTTCCTAAGTGTAAGAATATGATTGCATAGAAAGGCAGGGAATGGAACTAATCATTTCATAGCCACTGTGATTCATTTAAGGTATTGAAAGATGCCAGGGGGGGAAATTTTTTTTTCCTGTGCATCTAAAACAATTAAAATAACTATAATGAAAATAAAATTTTGCTTATACTGAAATTGGGTATATTTAGTAATAATACATCAAGATTAGACCCCATTCCATGAGTCTCAAATATTTCTTTTCTCAATCTTAATTCTTTTCCTCCAAAATATAGTTTTCAGTTTTTCTTTTAACAAAGTCATAAACATATGTTAAGATAATAAGAAAATTTAGCAAACATCTACAGATATAATTAAAATGTATATATTGATAGTAGAATTTTATCTAGGCAAATATATGTAAATATATGCATATATAAACAAATATATGTGTATATGTACACATATATTTGTTTTTGATGTTATCTAACACTGGGCTATTGAGTATTTGTTTCATCCTTTCACTTTTTTTTTCAGAATCTCAAATTTTTCATGAATGTATTATTATTTTTAATGAGACTTCCTTTCTTTGTTAGAAATTGGGTAGAAAATTTGACCCTAAGTTCATTATAGAAACGTAAAAGAGATAAAATTTACTACAAACTATTGGGGTTTTTTGATATACTTAATTTAAATATACAGTATGATAGCAGTTTCATTTTATAATGTTATGCTTTTTCCTTGAGTTGTCATCAATCAATATTCTATTGTAATTTCTTTCTATATTGTAAAATTATATATTTGAAAATATCATAGTCTTCTTATATGATTTGAATAAATGAAATTTCTGAAAAAAATGTGAATTTTTGAATGTAGATGGTTTCAAAAAGGAATATATAAATATCATTTGTTTTTACAAATAGAAATGGTTTAAGAGGAAGACAAGAGATATTAGCTAGATGCCTCATATGCCTAGGACTTTGCTAAGTGTTGTACAAATATTTAATTATTTCATCCTAACTACATCCTTGTGAAGTAAAATGCTATTATTATCCTCCTCTTTAGATGAGAAAACAAAAAAAAAGATATTAAGTTATCTTTCCTGGGGTCACAGAACAAGTGTGTATTAGATTCCAATTTTCAACTAGTTATTTATTTGCTATTTGTCGTATTTTAGATATACATTAGCATTCTGCTTCTGAAAAAGTATAACAGCAGGGAAAAGAGGATGAAATTTTGGTATATGGACATAATTACCCGAATAAAATTCTACATATGGATATGTAGATTTTAAATAATTATCTTTTCAGATGTTTCCTAAATTTCCTTATTGTCTTATCATAAGTTTATGACTTTTTGAAAGAGTAATTAAATGTAATTTGGGAGAAAAGAATTAAAAAGAAGAATATTTGTGACCCCCTGATCAAGGTCTAGACCTTGTAATGATAAATCATGTTAGTTTTAGAAAGGTCTAAATAATAAAAGAAAAATTAAATCTCATATTGAATAAATGACCTAAATTTATGTTAGTCCTATATGGTATTCAAATAAGCTAAGATTTCCATGAAGAATTCTTCATCATCTAGACACCAGGAAGGTATTAGAGTCATATAAATATACTAGTTCAAATACGACAAGATTAAGCTATGGTTGATGTGCTGAACTTTTGGATAGATTTTATACCATATGTCTCTTAAGATTGTCAATTTGGGGAACAGCTAGGTGGTGTAGTGAAAGAGCTCTGGTATTAGAGTCAGGACAATCTGAGTTCTGAGTTCAAAGCTGGTCTCAGACACTTTATGATTACCTAACCATGTGGCCTTGGGCAAGCCACTTTACCCCATTGCCTTGCAAAAAAAAAAAAAACTAAAGAAAAAAAATTACCTACCTTAACCCCATTGACCATTTACTTGCAAAAATAACAAAGTAATAATTTTGATATTCTTTTTATGTGGAGTTTCTGAGATATTTTAATGATGACTCTTACATACAAGAAGAAAAAGTATCTTCATGTCCTTTCTTTTGTATAGACAAATTTGTCCAACAAGTATATCAGTATAAGTTTGAAAATTTTGGAGATACTTAATTTATGGGTAATTTGTTATTTTATTAATAATGTTCACATTTTTAATAAAGGATAAGTGTCACTCACAAATTCAAAAGACAATCAAAGCATAGGTCCTTGGAGTATTTTCAAAGTCTCTTATTTTCTAAATAATGTGAAAATAGATTTCAAGTTGTTTGAAGTAGAAGTCCTACTTTGGATTTCTCTTTGTATATGCATTCAAATAATATTGGAGAGCACATGTTATTTTTCATGAAGAAACTTCTGTTGTTTCACCTAAAATACAAGACCACTCCCTTCTACTGAATCTTATTTTATTTTTTTTCAATATCATTTTTATCTTTGGAATAAGGCATAACAACTGAAATCATTTAAACTCTGTTTTTATGGTCCTCTCCATAAAAGAGAAACGATGAAGGATTTAGAATGTAGGCACAGTAGATTCAACATACATGTATGTTTCATGAAATCTCAGGGACTGTTAAATTACAGAACAAAGAAAGCATTAAAACAGAAGACAATAGAAGAGGTGATTTATTCTTTTGCAATGTTCTCTACACTTGCTCATGGAGTTGTTTAAATGTTTATAAACTAAGATCACCTTCAGCATGTCCCTGAAGAAGTTCTGGGTAGCTCATTTTCCAGTACAGTCTTTTGGAAAATCTAGATTCACCAAAACATCAATAGCCAATAAAAATTTTCTTAAGGAGTCAATTTCCTCTTGAATATAAGGAAATTAAACAGTAATTTATTGAATAGCTTTAAACTCCCCATATCACCAACCAATAAAGTGTGCTTGCTTTGCAACCCAATTTAATTTGTGGTTTTATTCAGCAATGTCTTACTCAAAATCAAATGATGTTCAAGTCAAAATAGCAATTTGCCAAATTCATTGATCAAGTATGAAGGATAAACTACAATAGCAATCTGGGAGGATTTTCTCTACAAAGACACTGGAATGATTTGTCATTTTCTTCCTCCAGTTCATTTTACAGATTGTAAAATATTGCAAACATAATTAAGTGACTTGTTCAGGGTGATATAGTTAGTTAATATCTAAGGTCAGATTAGAACTCATGAAGATGAGTTTTCTGGACTGTGTCTCCAGAACTCAAAATGTATCCCTCATATCACATAACTATATAAAAAGCATACATACATCTTTAATGTATCTGTTTCTATATACAAGGAAGCACAGGTATATACATTTATATACATGTATATGTGTGAATTTTATATAGTTACATATACATTGTAAATGTCCATGTATGTATGTATATAGAAATATGCTGTATACACATATATTCATAAAAATATATATGGACACACACATATAACAAGATATTAAAGTAAGAACAAATGCTCCTGAAATCTATAATCACTAAAGAGTTTGATCTAACTATGCCTTTATGAAAAACAAGGTGGATAAGGAATGCTTATTTTCTAGTCAATTATATTTATTTTTAATTCTTCAAAGATAGATGTAATTTTGTCTCCTGGTATATAGCAACTAGAACAAATTTTCTATTAAATATTAATTCCAACAGATATTTAGTAAGCATCAAAAATATGCAAACTTCAATACTAAGTTCAATGAAGACAGAAACTAAAAAAGAGTAGATGCTATCTTTTAGAAAATTAGATTATATACTGGGGAAAACAAAAATGTACAGAGGTAAAACTTTCTTCTTTCTCTTATCAACAAGGAATTGGTGTTTTCTTTTATATTTAGGCCAACTAGATGGTTACTTTCTCTCACTACACCAATATATCAGTGAAATTAATTTTAAAAACTTATCTCCCACATGACTAATAGATACAAGTCTTTAGTGTTTCATTAAAAATGAACACTTAACAATGTTTCATTTTTGTATAAATTATGTTTAGTTTTACTCTATACTTGGTGAAAATCAAGAATCTTTGATCCATTCTCATAAAAACTGGTAGCAGTTTAGATTCATCCTGGCTAAAAGAAGAGTATGAACTAGATGACTTGTCAAAGATTCCTTCCATTCCATCATTTTGTTTGATACTTACTTTATATTTTAATTTCACATTACCTGGTTTTAACTTTCTTTTTTGGCAATGTTCATTTTCCAAGACAGGATAATGTGCCTCAAGAGAAAATTTTGTTAAACTGCCTGTCTTATGTTCTGAAATGCTGAGTTGTGTTTCTCAAGACTTTCCTTACATCATCATGTTAAACTGCCAGCTGTTAAGTGTTAGGAAAGTGACAGGTCTCATTAAAAAGGATAAAAGCACTATTCACTAAACAGAAATACAATGAAACCATAGCAACTAATTAAAAAAAACTACTATGCAAAGGATTTTATTTAATAATTTTATTGGTTATACCAGAAAGTAATTATCCATTTATGTTATAAATCAAGTTTGTTAGACATGCAATTCATATCTCTGGAAATCATACAAGATTGTGTTATTTTGGGGTTCTAGAATTCACCTGTGTTCAATTTTTATTAGATTTGATCTTAGGATGCAAAAAAGACCATTTGACCATAGCTATTCCTTACCATGATTTCCTATTATGGTTTTGAAATATTGGTCAGCATAAGACGTTAAATGAGAATTTTGTGGGAGTTTTGTGAAAGTAACAGAAAATACATGAAGGTTAGAAGACAAAACAAAGACAATGACTAAATATTCAAACCAAAATTTACATTAAGGTATTATAAACATTCCACAAAAGAAAGATACTTCTTCTATAGACAGAAGGGAAGGACAAAAATTATCAGCATTGTTGGGGACCAGCACCCCATTCCACTTGATGTGGAACAGATAATTGCAGATTCCAGGAGATATGGTCTCTAAACCTACAACAGAAAAACTGTAACTTTTTGCTAACTTCTTCACTTTCTTTACCTCACATTTTCTGTGTATACAATAAGGATGCTGAATGAGATTACCATAAAAGGCCATACTAAAGAAAAGGTTTTTTTGTGATCTCTTTAATTAGATGACTAGATTTAAACAATGAATGTATGATTTTATTTGGATGACAGAATTTTTAGCTAGCAAATGACTTTTTCTCTCATTCTTTATTCGCTATTTCCAGACAGAGATTTATGAACCATGCCTCTATATAAGACATATAAAGGAGTACTAGTCTTGACTTCTTCTACATTATCTTTTGCAGGAGCTTCAATACCAGATAGGGGGGCATTAAAAAAATTCCCTACTTATAAATCCCTTTATCCCATTCAATTTTCTCTCATTGTTATATGAATTCTGCCCAGAAAATCATCATTGTAGAGGGATGAGTTTCAAAAAATAATTCAGTCTGCTAAGAGCTTGTTGATCTTGAAAAGCCTATATGGTGTCCAGTTCAAATTATTCAAATGTTATTGTTGATGCAGGAATTAAGTTTGGGAGAAAAAAAACAAGACTAGATATATAGAACTGAGATCTATCTGAACTGCAATGATAATTGAACTCAATTGTTGAGATAATAAAGTGAGTATAATGTAAAAAAGAGAAGTTGGACCAAAAAAATCCTATAGGCACATGCACATGTAGTTAGCATGGATGAAGATCTAGCAAATACTGAGAAAAATAGGGGAAATAGAGGGGGAAAGTGAAGAGGTGAGACAGAGAGAGACAGAGACAGAGACAGAGGCAGAGACAGATAGAAACAGAGAGCAGTTTCATGGAAATACAGTAATAAGTAGATATAACGTAAACAACAATTCCAACTGCTTTGGTGAGAGTAACAATAAAAAAAATTAGTATTGAGAAAAGACCAATAGATATTATCTAACCAATTTACCTATCAGCAGCAGCTTTAAAGAGAGCATTGAATGATGAGCATAGAAACAGATAACCAGATTTAGATGAGAGAACTAGAGAAATCAATTGTAATCTCTATTTTTTTTCAAGTAGGAAGTATGAGTATGAGGGGAAAATAAGATTATAGTTAAAGGAAGGGCATTATTTAGTAAGGTATTTATAAGCTGTTCCTCCCCTCCCACTTACTGGATAAAGTAGGGAAATATCAGTAGACAGATAAAGAATGAAGATTAAGGAAAAAATAGAAGGAAGTTCAATAAAATCTTTATAGTATCTGCTTCAGGAGTAGATTCATGTAATAAAATATTCTGAACAGGCCTAAAATTCACAGAAGACTGAGATTTGAGTTGCATTACTGGGGTTAAATGACAAGGATGTGGCTTATAGCTCCTTATAGCTCCTGCATGGTGGATATGACTGAGGGGACTGGCCTAGGAAAGAGGAGAGAAGTCAAAAGGATAGTCCACTCTGAGCTCAGATGGACAAATTTGGATTATGTTTCCTGCTAAATACACTTGTCTGGGTCATGTTAGTGAGCATCAAACATATTATAGACCTTTTGATGAACTGAATATTCTTGTTGTTCCTATCATCAGGAAAATAGAGTTGAGGTATTTGGTTCATCATAAAATTGAAAATGGAGCTTTGGTCATATGATATGGTGAACACAGGATCATATGATCTCTTAATCAAGGGTGTTGCATCAATTTCTTTTGAAAAATGTTTCTTATACCAAGAAAGAATGCTTAGTTTCCAAAAACATGTATGTCATGATTCTATGTACTTCCTTGTAATACATGTGTTTATGTGTGCAAATATACAAATATCTTTGTACACACATATGCATAAATACATCTACATCCATAGATGTGTGTATCTGTGGGGTGTATCTGTATGTCTGCATACAAGGAGAAATTTTTAGAGATTGTTTTATGTGACTTTCTTTATAAAGTCTATTCTAGTATGTTGGGAATCAATCAAATTACTAATATTTTATAAGAACATGATACCATTTCTCTCTGATAAGTTATCAAAATATTTCAATGATATTATGTCATAAAAGACAGTGTCAGATGTTAAACGGACACACAATTAGCTTTAGATTCTCATGTTCCTTTCTTAAGTTTTCTCTCCTAATGAAAATATTTGTGAGTTATTTGGTCTAATTTGGTATCACTAAAAGGAGGAAATAAATTTGCTGAAATTTCTCAGGGCTTGGCACAGTGCCTTTAGCATCTCACCCAATTCCTTGTACAGAGTAGAAACTTAATCAATGTTTGCTGAATTGAATTGAATTTCTCAGCATGAAATGATCTGTAAGTTAGAAATCCAATAGACAGGAACTAATGTTTGTTACAAGTAGATCCTATTCTGTGTTGCTGAAGATACAAAGTCATTCAACAGAGTTAAGGGTTAAAGAGAAAAGAACATTAATTTACTTCAGACTATTCTACTATGAAGATAAATCTGTGGTACACAATTTTAAAATTCAGCATAGCTGGAACTTCTCCTTTTACACAAGATCAAGTCATACTAGATAAGGCTGCTTTTCCTAGAGAGATAATCATTTTTTCTTATCCGAATAAGAGAATCAGAATGGGGGGGGGGGGCAGCTAGGTAGCACAGTGGTTAGAGCACCAGGCCTGGAGTCAGGAGTACCTGAGTTCAAATCCAGCCTCAGACATTTAATAATTACCTAGCTGTGTGACTTGGACAAGCCATTTAACCCCATTTGCCTTGCAAAAGCCTAAAAAAAAGAGAGAGAATCAGAATGAACAGGAAAATAAGAAGTGAATTATGCATTTAAATCTTGGTTTAGATATGTGAACATATTTTGTTACCAGATATTTTCTGAGACTCTTGAGGACTTAGTTTCTTTATCTATAAATGAGGTTTGAATCTGTAAGATCATTTCAAGTACCAATTCTTTCATGGAATGACTTATGGGAAGGAAATTTAAGAGATGACAGGTATGTTGATGGTCAAAACTCTGTTAATATTTAGATGCATCAGGACTAGAGAGGACATCTTGAAAGAAAACAGGAGCTAGGCATTAAAAAGGGTATTCCAGTTGTCTTTACCTATGAGAATGCAAACTCTTTCATGGCAAGGACTGCATTATTTTGTTGTTTGTTTTCTAACTATATCTCTAGTATCTAATAGGATATATGATTCACAGTCAGTGCTTCATCCATAAGTGCCTATTCATTCACTCATTAATTTATCACTCAGTCATTTATTCATTTTCTCATAGGATAGACATGTGGAAGAAGCTGTGTCTCTTTTTCAAGGTAGAAAGAATGGTGGATATGGATAGATGAACTGGGTTCAAATCCTGTCTTGGATACTTATTACCTAAAAGTCTTTGGTTAGCTTAATTCACCCCCTGGGGCTCAGCTCTTTTATCAGCATACAAAAAGTCTAGGATCCTTTGAGGACATACCCTGATCACAAAAGAATTCATCTGTCCTAAGGCTCAAGGAGAGGTACTGAGTTTGACTCAACTAGGAGAAATCATGTGTCGTGTAAATGATAGACAATCTGCTTATGAGTAGGAGTGACCAAGGCAACATTCCCATTAGAGAATCTAGAGATTGCCTCCTTTCACAGTTAACTTATATCTCCCTTTTCCAAGTCTTCAAACTTCCATTCTCAATCATTGGCCTCTATGAAATCTCATTAGAATTTCTATGAGTCCCCAGGTAAGACAAAAACTAAGTAAGTACTCAATATACTCCTGATGTTAAGGATTGGTAGAAAGTTGACCACAGAGTGGCAGTTGCTAAAGAGAGAGAAGATGAATGTATTTATGAGGTATGTTATTTCCCTATTCTATCCCAAATGTTGTTTGTATCTCTAAAATATCATATCTACTTTTTTCTCAATTACCTAACATTCATTCCCATTCCAGCTCTTTTCTATCATTCTCCTGGACATTTTCAAGAGGCCCTGAATTGCTCGATTTGAGGTATTGTGTTTTATTTTGTTTTTTCCTACTCCATTTCCTCTATCACATAGGTACCAAAGTTTTCCTTAAATATTAAATATCCTGAAAGAGTTAAACTTCAGAAAACCCAGTGTATGGTATTATAACTCTGATTGGTAGTAGCTTACATTGGCCTACTTACATGTCTATTCACACTTCATATTCTCAGTCATTCATTCACTGTTGTAGAGATGCTTTATGTTGTATTCTCCAGTGGATGTGTGATACATGGATATGTGACATAGACTGTGGATCTGTGATACTTGGTACATTTTTTAGAACCTTTCCAGTCTTGGGTGCATAATCAAAGGAACTCTGACATTGCTCCTGGAAAGAGTATATCAATCTATTTGCCTAAGACTTTTTCACCCATTCCAGCTGTCTTTACCTATGAGAATGCAAACTCTTTCATGAAAAGGACTGCATTATTTTGTTGTTTGCTTGTTTTCTAGCTATATCTCTAGTATCTAATAGGATATGTGATTGACAGTCAGTGCCTCATCCATAAGTGCCTATTCATTCACTCATTAATTTATCACTCAGTCATTTATTCATTCTCTCACCCATTGATTCATCCATCCATTTATTTCACAAATCAACAAATTAGCTCAATGTGTTATTTGTACTAATCTTACATGAGTCATTCCATCTACCATCTCTTCATATTGACTGTCCCTGTGCCTGAAAGTTTCTCCAGTAATTTCTGTCTCTTAAAATTCATATCTTTTTAAAATATTCAGCTAAAGTAACACATTGCTCATGTCTTTGCTCTTGTCCTGATTTCCCTCAAAAATGTTCATGTAACTATTTGTATATATATTTGCATCTAGATAGAGGGCCTTACCTAAATATGTACATACATTTACTTTTATAAACACAAATTGTGAGTTTGGATTATTAACTAACAATCTTTGTCTTTGTATATCCAGAGTCCTATCATAGTTCATGGCACATAGTAGGAATTGAATAAAATTGATTTTGATTAATTATTACGGTTTTAAATTATAATGTTTCAAAGTAGAATTGAATTAATGCTGCAGGACAGTGAAGTAAAAAGATATGGAAGGTAAAAAGGTAATTTAGAGAAGTTATACTCCAGATATTTTTGAAGTACTTAGCTGGCAATTGAATACCCATAAATCTACAGGGTTTAAATCAGAGGGTTGAGTGTTTTCACAACTGTGATGAAAACATGCCCTGTATACTAAACATGCCCAATTTCATTATTAGCTGAGAGTTTTCAATCTACTGATTGGAAGGAAAGGGGAGTGGTGAGAGATATAAAAGCAAAGCACTAAAAATTGTTATTAAAATTGGACACACAATGGAAGCTCTGCCTGTCAGATAAGAGGTAAGGAATATGAATTCCTCACATGCACTTATCTTTCCTTTGCCTCCAAGGTGAGATCATATTCTTGCTTAAGTAACTTATACAGTTTCCCACATTGAAATTTCAGATTTAAACAAACTACAAGGATAATATTTAGAACTCTAGCCTCAAATAAAAATTGAATTGGGCTAAATATTTTTTTCTCTATGAAAAAATAAAATTGAGAATAACACTCTTGATTTTCATTGTGGAGTTTTCCCCAAACCATACCTTTGATACATTATTATAATTGCCTTAATATGTGATAAGACTATTTTTAAATTGTTAAAATCCAAATAAATTTTAACTGGGGAAAAAATGCAACTCTTCTAAGTATGGGCCAAGGTTAGCAATTTTGTGATTATTCATTGGGAAAAGCTTCTCATAACAGTCTTTCTGAATGGCATCTAACATTGTGCCACAGGCAGTCAAAAACTAGGTGTCTATTTCCTTGACAATGAAGAAGTCAATTGAACACCCAAGGGATTACTTTGGATAACCTTGAATAAGATCTCTGGATCAACACACCAACTTCATGACATATGCATTTACTGACATCAGATATAGTATCTGGATAACAACTGGCAAGAAGAGAATACCTGCAGAATAAATGCTTTTCTGCATGCTGGAGAAAATGGTCAAGGGAGGAAATTCTGTGAGAAAGTAAGCATTGGTATCAGTCTTTGAATTTCTGCTTTTCATCCAGCTGATGCACTTCAATTGAAAAGTAACAAGTTAGAAGGTCATTCTGATTAGATGGGAAACATGCTCTAGGGAAGCTAAGTGTAAAGGATTAAAAGGGATAGTGCAAAGTATTTAACTATCTTTTAAAATATTTTTTATTTTTGAATTTTACAATTTTTCCCCTACTCTTACTTCCCCTCCTCCACCCTCCACCAAAGGTAGTCTGATACTCTTTACACTGCTTCTATGCTATACACTGATCAAAACTGAATATGTTGAGAGAGAAATCATGTCCTTAAGGGAAAAAAAAACAAATTATAAGTGATAGTAAAATTACATAATAAGATAACATCTTTCTAATTAAAAGTAATGGATTTGGGTCTTTGTTCAAACTTCACAATTCTCTTTCTGGATACAGATGGTAGTCTCCATCACACATATCCCGAAATTATTCCTGATTGTTGCACTGATGAAATGAGCAAGTACATTATGATTAATCATCAACCCCATGTTGCTGTTATAGTGTACAATGTTCTTCTGGTTGAAGCATTTTAAAAAATATAGTTGTTGATAGGTTGCAATTCTTTTGCTAATTACCTTTTATGTTCTTTGATCATTCATTTATTGGTGAATAAATGATAACCAATAAAATATACTTGAGAATTATAATAGCACTCCTACTTAATTAAAACTTTAGGTTTACAGATTAGTTTGGTAATGTCATAATAGTCCAATGAATAGGTGATGCAACATCTCTGATGGATAAGTACATAGAGACTCAGAAACTTTGGTTCTAACAACTAGAAACCAAGTTTCCAAAGTGAAATTAAACCCTATTGCACCAAATTTCTTAATGCCAAAAATGGAGAACACAAGAAGTTGCTTCCCCCATCCCTTACCTTTTATTTAACTGATATTTCTTCTTAGAGCTAGAAAATAGTGATAATTTTTTTCTGATTCGTCAGTTTTCCGTGAAATAAGATGGCAGGGAATGTACCATTTAAAAAAATTGCTATCAGCAACAGTCTGCATTTCTTTTAATTTTCATAAATAAAAAAGTTTTAGAGCTGAAGGATATTCAGATTGCTTCAATCTGATCTAAATCACCACGACTTTGCTTTAAGGATAGATAAGATTTAAAGCATATAAGCTGTGTGTGTATGAAAGTTTGTAACTGATAGAATATTTTTCAAAATAAGAAGCAAAATAATTGACTTGTCTGTTTGACTTATAAGGTACTTGATTTCTTGCACTTATTTTAGGGTGTGAGGGGGTATTAAGCAGGGGCAAGCAGGAATTATGGAGATTTACTAGATTTATAACAATATTAAAGAGTCACCAGTTCACATGAAATAAGTAATGAAATATAATAAAAATGATATTAAATTTGGAATTCAGTGAGCATGGTTTCAAATCACAGCTCTGCTACTTTCTAGTTTTGTTTTGCTTCACTTTGTTTTGTTTTTCTAGTAAAATTGGGCAACTCATTATGCATTCCTGAACTTCAGTATCAACATCTTTAAGATAAGCAGATTGTCCTAGATGGTTTCTAAACCCCTTTTCATGACCTAAACCTCAGCATCATTTACTCATTACAGGAGTTGTATGATAAGTATCCCTTCTTTGATAGGAGGTATACCTCGAGGTTTAGCAGCATGCCTATGTTGATTCCCATATAAGATAAAAATCTAAATTGAGTTAAAGAGGAATAGTGTGTATGTGGAAACCTTAAATTAAAACTTTATGAGTATTTTTCAGTAGGCTGCTCAGAGTGATAGCACAACTACTGTTTTCTATGTTTTGCTGATATCATACTTGGTCTCACTGAAAGTGTAAAAAAATCATGATAGTGTAGAAACTTTAATTACTAGAATACTGAGCTAATGCAACATTTTAATGTTTTCTTCTTATATCTGAAATATTCTTCAGGTATTGGATTTTTAAAAAATCAAGGAAAAACTTTCTGAGGAGACATTTTTTTTTCTTACCAAGTAAACATTAACATATTAGTGGTTTAACAAGGAACCATTAAAACACCAGTGTTTTACATTTAGCAATATTATCTCTTTTTCTGTTACACATATGAAGAAGTACTTCTAATATTTGGTTTTCCATTTTATAAATTGTTACAAGATTATTATGTGTATATTATTTTTTAACAATGTAGTGTTTAGATTTTTATTAAAAATTTCTACTACTAATATCAGTCCTTTTATCCACACTTCAGAACTTTGTACTTTTTTCAGGATGAGTTGTCTTTATACTAATGTAGAAAGACAAATGTTCTTTAGTAGATATATGCAAATTTCTGTGAGTACTAATTATGTCACCTTATAAACATCCTAACAGTAACACTGGACTAATTATTAATAAACAGACATGTATTGCATTAACAATGCCATATGTTGTTGATTTATATAATTTTAGGAAATTTAGACCTTGGACTACACTGAGGAACATGAGAAATGAATGTCATATGTAAGACATGATGGAATGTCAAAATAAAACTTTAGATTCAATCATAAAATAAAAGATTTGTTATAGGAAAGAACTTCAGGGGTGAACAAGGAAATTCATTAATCTTACTAAAAGGATCCATTCATCAATGCATCCAGCCACCAATCAATTAATTGTTATCTATTTATTAATCTACTGTATGTCAGAGATTTTTTACAAAGACAAGCATTAATCAGTGGTAACTCTTAAGATGCTTACATTTTCCTTTGGAAGACAGCACATAAACATATAACAGACACAATGAAAAGAGTACTGGACTGGGGATCAGGAGGCTTTTATCAATTACCAGTCATTTTGCTCACTACCTGTGTGACCTTGGATAAAATGGGACAATTATTTTGCTTCTTTCCTTATGTAGTCTCGAACACTGAATGGACATTGACTCAGACAAACTGAAACCTGGGGAAAATCTCACTTTAAAAAGATCAGATCGCCCTGAATACTGGGCCATCTCCAGTTATACTGGAACCAGATGGCTCTAGAGGAGAGACTGTGACTGGTAATTTGGCAAAGATTTGCCTCATTTAAATACAATTTGCATGGAAAACATAATATCACCTTTGTAATGTCATGGTCCTCTATGAAAAGGAAGGACAAAGAACAACATACAACCAGACAGGTCAATCGCTTTTTTGGCATCAGTTATCTCATATATAAAATTAAGAAGTTTTTTATACAATCTTTAAGCTCTAAATGTGTGATTCTAAATTGTTAAGTTGTAATTTTGTGGTCCTGTGAAGTAAATTTTGTGATCCTGTGAAGTAAAAACATGGTATCTTTATTTTATTTTATTCTTTTGACGGCACAAGGACTCACTAGGAGTTGCAATGTCAGGAAAAGTCTCATGTTTGCAGTTGAGTTGGAGCTGAACTTTGTTATGTACCAATAGGGATATTAGGTCTTATATGTATATTGAGACTTCATGTTTGTCTGAGGTCTGTCATTGGGAATGGCTTAAAGGGAGTCATGACTGATATTCCTAACCAAGAAATTTTCATTTCCTGCCAGAAGATGAAGTATGGGTCTCAAGTTTATCACTTTGCTTTCCTAAGAGAGAGTGGGTACCTAGGTAGAAGTATATCTACCTCCTTTCAATATTATTTAGGTGATCTGATTTCATTTGTTCTAACTATTGATCATATTGCAATTTTAAGCAGAATTCAACTTCTATCCATGGCTTGACCCCTTCGCCACCTAATTCCAATATTAACAGACATTGTAAATAAAAAAGAAACTCATTTTTCCGAATCACAACAAAACAGAAATCAGAGAACATATAAGCCAGAAAAAGGCAAATGAAGGAGCTCTTCCTTTGAGAAAGAGAGATAACTCATGTTAGCCAATAAAAAAAATGTCCTGAATCTTATCCAGAGAAGCAAACTGGAAACAGGGAATGATATAGACTGCCCACACCCCTCATATTTTCCCAGTGTTTTCCTTTATCAGTTTGAAATTAGTTTGGCCTCTTACATCATCTTTCTAAAAGTTATGTCAGGTGGCACAGTGGATAGAGCACCGGTCCTGGAGTCAGGAGTATCTGAGTTCAAATCTAGCCTCAGGCATTTAATAATTACCTAGCTGTGTGGCCTCCAGCAAGCCACTGAACTCCATTTTCCTTGCAAAAACCTAAAAAAAAAATTGAATGTTCTTGTCCCAAAGTGGCATTAGCTAAAAACTGAAACTCTAACCTCTTGTCAACTCAGCTCCATTCTTTACACAAGTTAGGGCTTTCATCTCCACCAATAAGAAGGGAGTCTTGTAGAAATGGGTTATAAGACAGTGTTACAAAAGGAACTGATCAGGCTAAGTCATACACAAAAAGAGAGATTAACTACTAAATACAGCCAAAGGGAAGGAAACATAAGTTCAAGTGTAAATTATAATTTGGCTATAATGTGTAGTTTGAGGCAATGCAAAAAGAGATTGTAAACAAAAGTTGGAGATGGGATATGAAATAACTTCAAAGCTAAACTGCAAAGTTGATGTTTTATCCTAAAGAGGGTACTAGAGCTTATTAAGCTGGAGTTGGCATGGTTAGGGCTTTGCTTAAGGATTATTGTTAGTTACCGTGTTTAGTATAGATTATAATGAGGGAATTTTTTAGGTGATAGTAATTAAGTGAAAATATTGAGAGACTGAACCAGGCTATGAATAGAGAGATATTTCAAGAGGTGTTGAGGTTGAACTGACAAAATTGAAACAATAATTTTTGAATATATAGAGTGACAGTAAGGAATCAATGATGAGTCCAAGTTTGTGAGCATTAGTTATTGGAAGAACAGTAGTAGTCTTTTTTTTTTAAAAGAAAGATTTCATTTTGAATTTACAATTTTATCTCTAATCTTGCTTCCCTCACCCCCCACCCACAGAAGGTAGTATGTACGTCTTGCATTGTTCTCATGGTATATATGGATCTAAATTGAATGTGATGAGAGAGAAATCATATCCTTAAGGAAGAAAAGTAAAGTATAATAAATAGCAAAATTACATAATAAGATAATGTTTTTTTCCTTTTCTAAATTCAAGGTAATACTCTTGGGTTTTTGTTCAAACTCCACAATTGTTTCTCTGTATACAGATGGTAATCTCCATTGCAGATAGCTCAAAATTGTCCCTGGTTGTTGCATTGAAGGGATGAGCAAGTCCATCAGGGGTGATCATCACCCCCAAGTTGCTGTTAGGGTATACAATGTTTTTCTGGTTCTGTTTATCTCACTCAGCATCAGATCATGCAAATTTTTCCAATCTACCCTGAATTTCCATGACTCCTGGTTTCTAATATAACAATAGTGCTCCATGACATACACATACTGGAGTTTGTTAAACCATTCCCCAATTGAAAGTCATTCACTTAATTTCCAATTCTTTGCCACCACAAACAGGGCTGCTATAAACATTTTTGTACAAGGGATGTTTTTATACTTTTTCATAATCTCATCAGGATATAGAGCCAGTAGTGGTATTGCTGGGTCAAAGGGCAAAGGGTATGCACATTTTTGTTGCCCTTTGGGCATAATTTCAAATTGCTTTCCAGAAATATTGTATTAGTTCACAGCTCCACCAACAATGAATTAGTTTCCCAGATTTACCACGTCCCTTCCAACATTGATCATTTTCCTTTTTGGTCACATTGACCAGTCTGAGAGGTATGAGGTGGTACCTCAGAGATGGTTTAATTTACATTTCTCTAATAAGTAGTGATTGAGAGCATTTTTCATATGACTATGGATAACTTTGATTTTCTCATCTGCAAATTACCTTTGCATATCCTTTGACTATTTGTCAATTGGGAAATGGCTTGTTTTTGTGAAAATTTTACTCAGTTCTCTATGTATTTTAGAAATGAGTCCTTTTTCAGAAGGACTACATTTCTTTTCATCTTGGTTGCAAGGCTTATCTCTGTGCAAAACTTTTTAATTTAATGTAATCAAAATTATCTAGTTTGTTTTTTAATTATGTTCTCCACCATTTCCTTGGTGATAAACTGCTTCTCTTTCTGTAGAACTGACAGCTATACTACTCCTTGATCTTGTAGTTTGCTAATAAAACTGTTTTAATGTCTAAATCCTATATCCATTTTGATCTTATCTAGGTGTAGGGTGTGAGGTGTTGGTCTAATCCAAGTTTCTTCCATACTAGATTCTACTAATTTTCCCAACATTTCCCAACATCAAAGAGAGTTTTTATCCCAATAGCTGGAGTCTTTGGGTTTATCAAAGTGCAATTTATTATAATCATTTCCTGCTATTGCAAAAATCTCAAATATTTGCTGTTACAAAAATCTTAAATAAAATCTTGGGAAATGATTATATCAAATTATCAGTAGGATAATACATCAAGTAGGATTTATCTCAGGAATGCGGGACAAGTTCAATATTAGGAAAATTGTTATATAATTAATTATATCAACAACAAACCTATAAGAAATCATATGATTATATCAATAGATGCTGGAAAAGCTTTTCAAAAATACAGCACCATTCCTACTAAAAACACCAGAGAATATAGGAATAAATGGATTATTCCCTAGCATAATAAGCACTATCTATCTGAAACCATCAACAAGCCTTATATGCAATGAGGATAGACTAGAGGCATTCCCAATAAGATCAGGGGTGAAACAAGGATGCCCATTATCACCAGTACTATTCAATATTGTATTAGAAATGTTAAGGGGTGGCTAGGTGGCCCAGTGGATAAAGCACTGGCCCTGAAGTCAGGAGTACCTGGGTTCAAATCCGGTCTGAGAGACTTAATAATTACCTAGCTGTATGGCCTTGGGTAAGCCACTTAACCCCATCTGCCTAGCAAAAACCTAAAAAAAAAAAAAAGAAAAGAAATGTTAGCATCAGCAAGAAGAGTAGAAAAAGAAATTGAAGGAATTAGAATTGGGAAGGAAGAGACAAAACTCTTACTCTTTACAGATGACATGATGGTATACCTAGAGAATCCCAAAAAATATCTTAAAAACTATTAGAAATATTTAGCAACTTCAGCAAAGTCGTGGGATATAAAATAAACCTTCATGAGTTCTCAACATTTCTATATATGACTAGCAAAATACAGCAGAAAGAACTAGAAAGCCATTCAATTCAAAGTAACCTCAGACAATATAAAATACCTGTGAGTCTACCTGCCAAGACAAACACAAAAACTTTTAGAAAGCAATTAAAAAACACTTCTCACACAAATAAAATCAGACTTAAATAACTGTATAAACATCAACTGTTCATGGATAGGCAGAACTAATATAATAAAAATGGCAATTCTACCAAAACTAAACTACTTTTTTAGTGCCCTATACACTAAAATTCCAAAAAAATTACTTAAATGAGTTAGGAAAAATTGTAAGTAAATTCATATTTAGAAATAAAAAGTCAAGAATTCCCAGAGATTCAATGAAAATGTACAAAAGAAGGAGGCTTAACCTTACCAGATCTAAAATTATATTATAAAGCATCAGTCATCAAAACTATTTTGTTAAGAAATAGCATGGTAGACCAGTGGAACAGACTAAGTGCAGTGACAGTAGTATTCTTGATGGAAATAGTAAAGCTCAGGAATGTGTCAAGGAAAGTTCTATTTTGCACAGATTGGGTGTGAAAGATTAATCTAGTTTTTGTGAAAATCTCAAATAATAAGGGATCTCATTAGCCCTTGAAGCAATTCATTACATTTGAAGATAGTTCAAATTATTTATAGTGCTTTTGCTTTGTTGAATCAACATCAAAGTAGTTGTAGCTTCTATACATTGGTCAGAGTTTGTCTAGGAAATATTCAAAAGGGAAACTGCTTTTAATTTTTCTGAAACAGTCAAACTTAGATAATAGCTACATCTGAATATGATGTTATGTCATGATTTCAAAACTCATCTTTGATTATTAAATGATCTTGAGATTATCTCTTAATTTTGACATTCAAATATGTAATTACTTGGAAGATTCATTTTCAATATTATATTTACTAATGATCATTTAGTAAAGTAGGTTACAGTTTTATTTGGAAATATTGATATAGTACATATATATATAAAATTATAAAAATTGGAGAATGAACTATGAAAAATAGCAACAAATTTATAAAAGTTTAGTTTTCAAATGAAATTGCAAATATTTTATCCATTTATTCTAATGTAATGACTTTTGGCATGTAGGCTTTTAACTTTTGGGGTTTTTTTACATTTAAGATCCATACATTTTCACTGCTAGAAAATTCATTCACCTGTTGAAGAATATTATATAAGACAATTTGAAAATAGTCTATCCATTTGTATAAAATTAGCTTTGATATAATTCAATTAAAAAATGAAAAGCAAAACAAGCAAAAAATATCTGGCTATGTTAATGTAATAACTGGAGAAACTGCATTAAATCACCTGTTTTCATCTCAGCAAAAAAAGGTACATTGAAGCACCTCTTTTAAAAAAAAAATTCAGACTAATATTCCTATTTAATTGCATCAAAATTTTGTATTTATAACCTTTAATTACATTTCATGCTTATTATTTTGACTGTGCATTCCCATGAAGGGGAAAATCAATTCATATAATTTGAAACAGAGCTTTTTTTACTGTTTAATATAACTCCTCTCAATGTATTAAAAATATTTCTTTTAATCTAGCTTCAATTCTGTAATTAATTTAATAATGCATAGCTTTTAAAAGTACATGTTCAGGGGCAATTAAGTGGCACAGAGAATAGAGTACTGATCCTGGAGTTAAGAGGGACTGAGTTCAAATATGACCTCAGATATTTAATAATTATCTAGCTATATGACCTTGGGCAAGTCACTTAATCCCATCGTCTTGCAAAAGCAAAATGAAACAAACAAAAAATACACACACACACACACACACACACACACACACACACACACAGAGTTTGTCAATTATATTTGATAGCCCTTTGTAGTAAAAATGGGAGGTATGTGGTATAACATGTTCTACAATTCAGCTTATAGAATTCTATTTGGCTAAGCAAATGTGCAAAGGAAAGAGAAAACAAGAGGATAAGAATCATGTTGTCTTATAAATTTCCAATCTATTTGTCATGAAGATGGAGCAATAAACTCTTTTCAAAACCTATTACTTTTAAATAAATTGGCTCATATCATGTTTGACTACTACTATCCTTATTGAAAAGCAAAACTGCCAAATTTTCTTAACATATCCTTCAAATGATGTTGATGCCTGTGTGTAATAGATCATCACACTTCCAGAGAATTCAATGTATAGATTAACCAAACAGTGATTGATAATCCCATAAGAACTTTAAGTAAACTTCAGGAAAATGTATATGAGGAATTATGCAAAAGCAGCAGCATACTTTTTGAAAATTTAACACAAATACACAGAAAGATCCAATCAAGTCGTAAGAGAAATAGTTGACAAGCAATATCCTTTGTGTTTCACTGATATTGAAAGAATATTAAGATGAACTTAAGAGTCATAGTATACAAAAAAAGGTGGGATGAACTAGACCTTCAATGTCCCCTCCAGTTCTCAATCTATGATAATGTTAATTGTATATCATCAAGTGAAATTTTGGGAGAATATACATGATTCCCACAATATAAAAAGCCATAGATAGGCTTCAACCTAAATTATTGGAGAAAATAACTACAGAGAGGAAATAATAAATCTCTTGGATTGTTGAAATACTATGCAGTTCTTAGTTGCTATGGAATTTGAGTTATTGTAAAAAGAAAAGGTGGAACCAATACAGAGGAAAACAAAATATTTCAATTTTATTTATGGACACAATTGTTGAAAATAATACAGCAGTAATATTTAATGTTAAAAAATTACCTAAAATTTAAAAGAAAGTTTCTTCTAGATTGTGATTTAAGGAATGATGGAATCACTGCTCTTCTCTAACTGTCCTAAAGTTAAAGAATGGTATGTAATCCTTTTTTTTAGGTTTTTTTTGTAAGGCAAATGGGGTTAAGTGGCTTGCCCAAGGACACACAGCTAAGTAATTATTAAGTGTTTGAGACCGGATTTGAATCCAGCTACTCCTGACTCCAGGGCCAGTGCTTTAAAAACTACATCACCTAGCTGCCCCAATGGTATGTAATCCTAAAGTTAAGGAATGGTATGTAATACAAATAAAGAAGTTAAGTTTCAATGTGAAGACAACAAATTAAAGAGATTCAGTACCAATTGGTGATTACAATTGAATGAAAAGTAAACAAGTCATCCACACAGACAAAAGATTTCTCAGAGGAAAAAAGATGAAGAGAGAGTTTCAAGTTACTGAAGGCCATTGAAAACAATATAGGGAAGGGGAAAAGAAGCATATGTTATAACCATTTTGTTTTTTAAAATTTGGTGATGCTTCACAAGGGAATTAAGGTTGCATTCTCTAGCCATTCTCTATAATGATACTTTTCAGAGAAAATTCTATTCCACATTGGTAGAGGGTTTTCTATATCTCTAGGTTTTTCTAAAGCGATGAAATCATAGATTTAATATCTTTCCATATTCAATGCAGAAAAGACATACATTAGCCAGTTGTTAGGGTCAGGAACCAGAATTACTGTCCAGAGTATGTCAAGATAAATCATATAAATTGAATGTTACTTAGAGTTGATTCTATTTAAGTGGAAATCTGTTCTGTTCTCAAAAATGTTTGAAAGTCTATTTGGAGTTATAGTTTATAATTTTTTAAAACTAAAATTCTATCAGATGATGCAATAATTTACATGTCAGAGGGGTTTGAATATAAATTTTCTTATGTATTTTTAGAATCTATAAAAGTCATTGTTATGAATAAATCAATATTTAGCATGTATATGGAGTCAGTGGACAAGAGCTTTTTTATACCTCTCTTCTAACCTATTAAAAATCTCATACCTTTCTCTATTAGCCTATTAAGGATCTCTAGAACTTAATAATATCTCCAAGGATCAAACTGAATCAGTTGATTTTTGACAAATTTTATCTATACAAGTAAAGAGAATGGAGATGATAAAATTATATCTGTCAGAGTCACATAATGATATCTGCTTAGCTATTATTTGTATTTAAAATGCATTTTTAGTGAAAGACATTAATATATATATATTATTAAAAGATTATTCTGTCATAAAGCACATAGTTTTTTTACTGTTAAAAACTGAACTCAGAAGGAAATAGCTTAAGTTTCAAAGTATTACAATGAATAGATGTCCTCTCTCCATAGTCAATACAAGGACACAGATCCCAAACTGAGTGGGCTTAAATAATAGGAGGGAAAGCTTTTGGATATCTAATGCAAGCAACAAATGAGGAACACCAGAGATGACAGGCCAGAAGCATGGTCCCCAGCACAAATAGCTTAGGAATATACCTTGTCTACCCCCAGAGTTTAGTTGAAGTAAAAAAAAAATGCCCCCCCAAAAAGTACTAGCAATTTAAAGCTACTATTTTGATATGGTGGATAAAAATGCAGAAGAGGAAAGTAATGACAAAATACCTGCATATGAAGCCTCAAATGGGTTGATGAATTGGCCTACATTGCAAAAAAAAAAAACCCTCTTGGAAGAGCTCAAAATGATTTCAAAAACCAAAGAAGAGAAGAAGAAGAAAAATGGAGAAAAATATATGAAACATGCATGATAGTTATGAAAAATTAAGTGAAGAAAATAATACAAAAAAAGCAAAATAGGCAAAACGGAAAAAGAAATAAAGTTTTTTTAAAGTAAAATTAATTACTTAAAAAAGGAAAACCACTCCTTTAAAAATAAAATTGACCAATGGGAAAAGTAATGATATTCATCAAAAACTAAAAATGACCAACAGGAAAGAAAGAAAACTCATCAAAAAAGTAAAATTAAGCTACTAGAAAAGGAAAATAACTCAACTAAAAATAAAGTTAAACATCTGGAAAAGGAAACACAAAAGCTAAATGAAAAAAAATAAAATCCTAAAAATTAGAATTGAAAAAATAAAAACTAATGACTACAAGTGACATCAGATTTCATTTTATAAAACCAAAAGGCTTAAAAAATGAAAGAAAATGCTAAGTCCTGATTGAGAAAAGTGAAAAAAAACCTGGAAAAATAGATTCAGGATACATAATTTGGCAATCATTGGCTTATCTGAAAATCATGATCATAATAATAACATAGATAATATCTTCCAGGATATAATCATGGCAAATTTTAATATACTAGAATAAGAAGAAAAAATAATCCTTGAATGCATCTATTGATGACTCCCAGAAAGAGATCTCAAAATAAAAACGCCATGGAATTTAATATTAAAATTTCAGAATTATCTACTAAAGTAGAAAAATCTATAAGCAGCAAGTCAGGGTATCAGCTTCAGCATCACAGATCAGAGGACTGGGAATGTCATATACTAGAGAGCAAATAAACTTGGATTATAATCAAGAAATCAACTGACCTCCAAAATTCAGCAGACTCTTTAAGGGGGGAAAGGATAGACTTTCAACAAAATAAATAACTTTCAAACTTATCTGATATAAAGACCAGAGCAGAAAAGAAGAATAAGACTCAAGAGATACATAAAGAAGGTAATCAGAAAGGAAAAAGTCATTTAGCAAGACTAAACTGTATACATCTATACAAGGAAAGACAATACTAGTAACTCTTGAAAATGGTATTTCTCAAGATAGTACAGATGAAAGGGGCCTACTTTGACAGTGGGTTTTGCTTTGACCTAATTATAGTGTGATGATACTTTATTTCATGAGGGCTGCAATGCTTTTAGAGTATTTGGAGGTACTTAGTACTTAGAGGGTATGAGTATAAATGGAATATGATATGAGGACTCTTAAGACTTTTGATTATTATATTTCTAATGGGACATTTGATTAGCGTTCATTTGAATAAAAGGTGTGGTATGAATATATTAACATGTGATGATGGTGCTTATGCATCAATTAGTGAAGGTTGAGAATTATACTTTCATCAGGAGAAATGAAAAGCATAATTTGACAGAGGATGTAGATAAAAGACATGCATAAGTCAATTAGAATTTAAAAAAAGAATGAAAATTGAAAAAGTAGATAAATAATATGACATGAAGAGTAACAAAGGGCATATTATAGTAGTGTGGAAAACGGGGAAAGTGTGATCACTGATTAAATTCTACTCTCAATAGATTTTTTCAAAGAGAGAATAAATACATTTTCAATAAGGATTATAAATTTATCCTACCCCATAGGGAAGTAAGATGGGAAAGAGTGGCTAATAAAAGAAAGGGAAAAGTAAAATTTTAAAAAAACAATAAAAGGAGAAAAAATGAAAGAAAAGGAAGAGCCTGACAGAATGGATGGCAGATTAATGAAAGAAATAGTCAGAAGTAAATTATTGATGAAGAGTTATAAGGTGAAAAGGCAAAAAAGTATAAATTGTGGAAAGACAGGGTGGAGGGAAATAAAGGACAAGTAATCATAACTGTGATTGTGAATGAGATGAACCCTACCATAAATAAATTGATTAATTATTTAAATACAAACATTAAGAGTATATAAAAATAAAAGGGGTGTTTCTTAAAATAATACGTATATTTCTAAAACTGTCAACAAGTATATGTAATGGGAATAAAGTGGAAATATTCTCAGCAAAAGCAGGGGCAAAAGAAGGATGACACATATCATTATTATACTAGAAATGTAATCAATAAGACAAAGAAATTAATTTTATGAATTATAATAGGCAATAAAATACAAAACTCATTCATTTCAAATGATATGTGGGCATACTTCATAAAATCAACTGAAAACTACTAGAAAAAATTTCTTTTATGATGGTAGCAGGATAGAAAATAAATTCACATAATCATCAATATGTGTATGTGTGACCAACAAAACAAGAGATAAAAAG
Organism: Macrotis lagotis; assembly: GCF_037893015.1. Taxonomy (NCBI): domain Eukaryota; kingdom Metazoa; phylum Chordata; class Mammalia; order Peramelemorphia; family Peramelidae; genus Macrotis; species Macrotis lagotis. The sequence continues at coordinate 533,602,739 of NC_133658.1, forward strand.
AGAAATTTAATTTAAATTATATCTAGAAACTTCCAGCCAAGATTTTAGAGAGAAGACAGGCCCTGTGCTAAAGTCTCCTGATCTTCCCACATTTATAATATGAAACAAACCTCTTAAAAATATGAAGGAAAAGACCCTAATTCAGAGAGATTTAGAACCTCTGAGGAGAATATGAATTGGTCTCAAGCACAGAAAAACTTCCTTGAAGAAATCAGGAAGGAGTTTAAAAATCAATTGGAAAATTGAGGAAAGGAAACCCAAGAGAAGGTCAACATCTTGCAACAAGAAAACAAATCCTTAGAAAATGCAATTGAAAAAATGCAAAAAGAAAATAATTCTCTGTAAACCTTAATTGGTCGAATGGAAAACTCTGACAAAAATAGAATTGACCAATTGGAAAAGGAGATGCAAAAGTTAAATGAAGAAAATTCTTCTCTAAAAAAAGAATGGAGTATGTGGAAATAAATGACTTCAAAGAACAACAAACATCTGTTAAACAGACCCAAAAGATCAAAAAAAAATAATAGAAGACAATCTAAAATACCTCATCAGCAAAATCACTCACCTGAAGAATAGATCAAAAAGAGATAGCCTAAGAATTATTGGTCTTCCTGAAAATATTGAGAAGAAAAAAAAAAAAACCTCGACTTAATATTACAGGATTTAGTGATGGAAAACTGACTTGATATCATGGAACCAGAGGGCAAAATAGTTATTAAAAGAATACATCTATTCCCCTCCAGAAAGGGATCCCAAAATTAAAAAAAAAAACAAGGAAAATTGTGGCCAAATTTCAGAACCATCAGATAAAAGAGAAAATTCTGCAAGCAGCCAGAAAGATACAATTTAGATACCAAGGAGTCACAGTAAGGATTACAAAGGACCTGGCTGCATGAACATGAAGGGAATAAAGGGCCTGCAATGCAATATTCTGAAAAACAAGAGAGTTTGGAATGCAGCCAAGAATTCATTATCTGCAAAAACTGACCCTTCTCTTCCAGGCAAAAGATGAACGTTTAATAAAATAAGAGACTTCCAACCTTTTCCTGATGAAAAGAGCAGAGCTTAATAGACTATTTGGACTTCAAACAGGAGATTCAAGAGACAAATAAAAAGGTTAATAAAAAAAATACTGCTACCAAATAAAATGAATAAACTGGCTATATCCTTACCTTGGAGAAAGGTTTTAATAACATTCAAGAACTGTAACTCTATTAGAGAGAATATATTTAGCCAGAAGTGATGGACACTCAAGACTTATTCAAGAAACAGCTATCCAATAAAATGAAACTGGCTATATCCCCGCCTGGGAGAATGACTCTAATAACTCTCAAGAATTTTAATTCTATTAGAGAGATTATGCTTAGTCAGAAATGATGGACACTCATGACCATACTGTGACTCAGATAGAATGATTTAAAAACAACACCTTCTTTAAAAAAGGACAGTAAAGAGGTGGTAGGATGGAGGAGACTAAATGGAGTAAATTTCATTGCATTACAAGGTACAAAAGGCATATTGCAATAGAGGGAAAGAAGGGATGAGGTGAATATCACCTGAATTTTACTCTCATCAGACTGGTTAAAAATTAACATATGTGCATTGAGTTAAGTTAAGAAACTTTTCTTACCTTTAAAGTGTTAAAATGGGAGAAAGACTCTAGGAGTGGGAAAACTCAACCTCTTCCTCTCAGATTTTGGTAAATCTAACCATAAAATAAACAAAAAGGAAGTTAAGGGGGTAAATAGATTCTTAGAACCTACACATGGGGGCGGAGCCAAGATGGCGACAAGAAAGGATCTCTTCTTAGGCTCTCTCTGATAAAACTCATAAACTAAGGAATCTAACTAAACTTTCAAGAAACAGAACCCACAGAGGGACCCAGTGAGGCAGTTCTCCTACTCAAGGTAACATAGAAAAGAGCAGAAAGGCTCTGCTCCCCAGGGTTGGAGGGGTGGCCCGAGGGGTGGCCGGCCAGAGCAAAAGAACTTCAGCCTACTGGAGGCAGCCCCAGGGAGCTGGGAGTCGCAGCTCACAGCAGGGGGAGTCTCCTAACCTACACCTGGGGGAGCACCGGGCACAAAGTGGGGGAACAGTGAAAGTGGGGGACCTCTGCAAGAGGGAGCACATGGAGCCCAGCCCTCAGTACAAACAGAACAACCTGGTCTTTCAGCAACCCAGAACCAGGAACAGAAGCAGGTGGAGCAGGTAAGCAGGAACCCCCAAGGCATGAGCCCATTGAACCTAGGGAGGGGAGTGAAGAGAGAGAATGCAGAGCTATGTCCTCTCCCCCTGGAACAGGACTCTGGGGCTCTGACCACATTCAGATCCTGATCGCAGTCTAGGCCCCCCCATAGAACAGCAGGGCCCCCCACCACCTCAGCCCTGTGGCAGAGGGAGGCACATATATATAGTCATTCACAGACTAGGAGGGAGGACAGAGCCTCACACACTGAAATCCTTGTGGGAGTGTCCCAAAAGCTCAGGAAGCACCCCAAAAACCGGGCCCAGGATGACAAAATGAGCAAGCAGAGAAATAAGAGGAACACAATTGAGAAATATTTTGCAAATGAGCTCAAGAAGGATGAAAATACTCAGTCTGATGATGAGGAAGCACAAGCTCCTGTATCTAAGGACTCCAAGAAAAACAGAAATTGGGCTTAGGCTATGACAGATCTCAAAAAAAGACTGAAAATCAAATGAGGGAGTTAGAAGAAAAACTGGGAAAAGAAATGAGAGAGATGCAGGAAAAATATGAAAATGAAGTCCTCAACCTAGTCAAGGAAATCCAAAAAAATTCTGAAGAAAACAGCATGCTAAAAACCAGCTTAGGTCAAATGGATAAAACAGTTCAAAAAGTTATGGAATAGAAGAATGCATTAAAAAGCAAAGTTAGCCAGATGGAAAAAGAGATAAGAAAATTCTCTGAGGATAACAAATCCTTCAGAGAAAGAATAGAATTCAGGGAGACTGATGAATTTACTAGAAATCAGGAATCGATATTTCAAAACCAAAAAAATGAAAAATTAGAAGAAAATGTAAAATATCTCATTGAAAAAAACAACTGATATGGAAAACAGTCTTAGGAAAGATAATTTAAAAATTGAATTATTGGAATACCTGAAAGTCATGATCAGGAAAAGAGCCTTGACATCATTTTCAAAGAATTACTACAGGGAAAATTGCCCTGATATTCTAGAAGCAGAGGGCAAAATAGAAATGGAGAGAATCCACCAATCCCCCCAAGAAAACTAAACCCTAGGAATATTATAGCCAAGTTCCACAACTCCCAAGTCAAAGAGAAAATATTACAAGCAGCCAGAAGGACACAGTTCAAATATCATGGAGCTGTAGTCAGGATCACACGGGATTTAGCAGCAACTACATTTGAAGCTCATAGGGCTTGGAATATAATATACTGGAAGGCAAAAGAGCTTAGAATGCAACTGAGAATCAACTACCCAGCAAGGCTGAATGTCCTCTTCCAGGGAAAAAGATGGATTTTCAATGAACCAGGGGAATTTCAAATGTTCCTGTTGGAATGGCCAGAGCTGAACAGAAGGTTTGATCATCAGATACAGTACTCAGGTGAAGCATAGAGATTGGAGGAGAAGGGGAAAATATGAGGGACTTAATGAGGATGAACTGCATGTATTCCTATATAGACAAATGACATTGATAATACTCATATGAACCTTCTCAGTTAATAGAGCAAGAAGAGGGAGCTTTTAGAGTTGAAGCACAGGAGAAAGCAGAATTCGAAGATAAAATAAGGTGTAAAAATGGAGTCAATAGAAAAAAAAAGGAAATGTAATGGGAGAAAGAAAAAGGAGAGGGGGAATAGGCCAAGATATTTCATATAATAAAATTTTTCTTTGTTACAATGAGCTATTGCAATGATATGGAACGGGGGAAGGCAAGAGGGAATGAGGGAAACTTTGCTCTCATCAGCGGTGGTTAGGAGAGGAAACAGCATATATACTCAATGGGGTAAAGGCATCTGGAGTAAGAAGGAGGGGGGGATGGGGGGAAGGGGGAATGTGAGTGATGGAGAAGAGGATGGACCAGGGGGTAGAGTGGTCATATATAACACATTTTCTTTTTTACTTCTTGCAAGGGGCTGGCATTGGATGGCCTTTCCGGGACCATAGGGCCAAGTGCTGGGACTAAGGGGTGGTAGGAGGGCTCGGGGCCTCTTGGCCCCAGGGTCAGAGATCTGTCTGCTGTGCCACTGAGCTACCCTACAACAGAGTCAGAGTGAAAGGAGAGAGAAAATATAGTACATGCTAATGGAGAAATACGAAAGGAGGGAGTTGCAATCAGCAATGGCAATGGTGGAAAAATATGGAAGTAACTTTTGCCATGGACTTATAAAGAATATTATCTACCTGCAACACAGTTGTTGGTGTTGGAATAAAGACTCAAGCACATTTTTTATTATTATTATTATTTTGGGGGGGGTTGCAAGGCAAATGAGGCTGGGTGGCCTGCCTGGGGCCACATAGCAGGGTGATTGTTGGGTGTCTGAGGCCAGATTTGGATCCAGGTGCTCCTGGCTCAAGGGTCAATGCTCTGTCTGCCATCCAGCCAACCCTACAATTATTATTACTATTTTATTTTATTTGAGGTCTTTTTTTTTCTTTTTTTCTGGTTTTTGCAGGGCAGTGGGGTTCGGGTGGTTTGCATGTCACACGGCTGAGTGATTGTTGGGTGTACGGAGCTGGATGTGGGCTTGGGTACTCATGGCCCCAGGGCTGGTGCTCCATCCATTGCGCCACCTGGTCATACTTACTATTATTACAATTAATTTTTTTTACATTTAATTTTTTCTCTCCCCTTTACTTTATCACTCAAGCAAGTCTATGTTTATGGGGGAGGGCTATTTCATTTACTCTTAAACAAGAATATTTTATTAATGTAAAAAAAATTATTTGTACAAAATGAGAATAAATATTAAATAAAAAAAAGAGAAAAAAAAAAGAAAGCCTAGACATGAATGACTTATGGAGAAAATGTGGGATAGAAAGAAATATACTTTCTTTTTTGTAGTACATGGCACTTACACAAAAATTGACCATGTATTAGGGCATAGAAAATTAATAATGGATTGTAGAAAGGTAGAATTAATGAATACATTTTTCTATGAACACAATGCAATAAAAATCGCATGCAATGTTGGGTCAGAGAGGTATAGACCCAATCCTAACTGAAAACTAAATAACCTCACTTTGAAGAATGAGTATCAAATTATAGAAACAAATAATTATTTCATCCTAGATAATGACAACAATGAAACAACATACCCAAATATTTGGGATTCACTCAAGGAGACTGTCAGGCAATCTATTAGATGTTTAAATGTTTAGATGAATAAATTAGAGAAAGAGAAAATTAATGAACTAAATATGAAACAAAAAAATTAGATAAAATACAAATTGAAAATCCCCAATGAATACCAAATTAAAAATTCTAAAAATTAAAAGAGATATTAATAAAATTGAAACAGGAAAACTATTTCACTAATAAATAAAACCAAGACCTGGTTTTATGGAAAAAAATCAATAAAATTGATAAACCTCTGGTCAATTTGATTAAAAAAAGAAAGAAGGAAACAAAATTGCTAGTGTCATAAATGAAAAAGATGAATTCACTATCAATAAGAAGGAAATTAATGTAATAATATGGAATTATTTTGCCCATCGCTATGCCAATAAATTTGACAATCTAAGTGAAATGGAGAAATATTTTCAAAAATGTAAGTTGCCCAGCTTAAATGAAGATGAAATTAAAAACCCAAATAATCCTATCTCGGAAAAAGTAATTCAACAAGCCATTAGTGAATTCCCCAAGAAAAAAAAATCTCCAGGGCCAGATAGATTCACAAGTGAATTCTATCAAATATTTAAGGAACAATTGGTTCCAATTCGATATAAAATCTTTGGGAAAATAGATGAATGCAGAACTCTACCTAACTTTTTCTATGACACCAATAATGGTGCTGATGCCTAAATCAGGAAGACAAAACAGAGAAAGAAAATTATAGCCCTATCTCCCTGCTGAATATAGATGCAAAAAATCATAAATACAATCTTAGCAAAGGGATTACAAGTTGTCACTAGTATAATACACTATGACCAAGTAGGATTTATCACAAGAATTCAGGGTTGGTTCAATATTAGGAAAGCTGTTACTTTAATTAATTATATCAATAACAAACCTATCAGAAATCATGCAATAGGGGCAGCTAGGTGGTGCAGTGGATGGAGCAACGCCCTTGGAGTCAGGAGTACCTGGTGTCAAATCCGACCTCAGACACTTAGTAATTGCCTAGCTGTGTGGCCTCGGGCAAGCCACTTAACCCCATTGCCTTGAAAAATCTAAAAAAAAAAAAAAATCGTGCGATTATATCAATAGATGCTAGAAAAGTTTTTGACAAATACAGCACCCATTCCTACTAAAACATTAGAGATTATAGGAATAAATGGATTATTACTTAGAATAATAGGTAATATCTATCTGAAACCAACAACAAGAAATATATGCTATGGGATTAGGCTAGAGGCATTCCCAATAAGATCAGGGGTGAAACAAGAATGCCCCTTATCACCACTACTATTAAATATTGTATTAAAAATGTTAGCTTCAGAAATTAGAGAAGAAAAAGAAATTGAAGGTATTAAATTAGGGAAGGAAGAGACAAAACTCTTACTCTTTGCTGATGACATGATGGTATACCTAGAGAATCCAAAAAAATCATGTAAAAATCTACTATAAATAATTAGCAACTTTAGCAAAGTAGCAGGTTATAAAATAAACCCTCATAAATTCTCAACATTTCTATATATGACTAGAAAGATGAAGTAGAAGGAGCTAGAAAAAGAAATCTCATTCAAAGAAACCAGAGACAATATACAATACCTGGGAGTCTACCTGCCATAGCAGACTCAGAAACATTTTTTAGGTGTTGCAAGGCAAATGGGGTTAAGTGGCTTGCCCGAGGCCACACAGCTAGGCAATTATTAAGTGTCTGAGGCCAGATGTGAACTCAGGTACTCCTGACTCCAAGGCCTGTTCTGTCCACTGCACCACCTAGCCAACCCGGTAAGATAGATTTTGATAGCTTACTGAGTGTGTGTGTTACTTCCTCTTTGAGCAACTTCTGATGAGAATAAAGGCTCATAAATTTCCCCTCACCTTCCCACATTTCACTCCATTGCAAAAACTTCTTCTTGAATCTTTTAAGTAAAATATCTTAGCCCATTCTACCTCTCCTTTCCTTTCCTCTCAATTCATTCCTTTCTCCCCCGCTTTGAGTACATCTTTATAATATATTATACCATCATATTCAGATCCCTCCTATGCCTTGTCTATATATGATCCTTCTAACTGCCCTATAAATAAATTGCTTCATATGAGTTATCAATATCACCTTCCCTGCAGGAATTCAAGCAGTTCAACATCATTAAATCCCTCATAATTTGCCCTTCCCATCCACCCTCACTATGGCTCACCTGAGGTCCTGTACTTGAAGCTCAAAATTTCTGTTCAATTCTGGTCATTTCAAAAGGGAAGTTTGAAAGACCCCTATTTCTTTCAATGTGCATCTATTCCCCTGAAATAACATATTCAGTTTTTCTGGGAAGTTGATTCTTGTTTGTAATCCAAACTCATTTAGTATAGGCAATATCATATTCCAAGCCTGAGAGTCTTTAATGTAGGTACTGCTAAATTCTGTGTAATGCTGACTAACTCCACTATATTTGACTTGTTTCTTCCTGGTTGCTTGTAATATTTCCTCCTTGACTAGGAATTTCTTGGAATTTGAGTGTAATACTCTTGAGAATGTTAATTTGGTGATCTCTTTCAGGAAATGATCCATGAATTCCTTCAGTTTCTATTACACCCTCTGCTTCTAGGCTACTGGGGTAATTTTCCTGGAGAATTTCTTGAAAAACGAAGTCCAACATTGTTGGTGGTGAAGGATCCAACCTTTCCGGAGAGTGATAAGGAACTATACCCAAAGAACAATGAAACTATTCATACCATTTGGCCCAGCAATTCCAATTCTAGCTCTATATCCAGAGGAAATTATAAAAAAATGTGAATAGTCCCATATGTTCCTGAAATATTCATAGTAGCTCTATTTGTAGTGGCAAAGAATTGGAAATTGATTTGGATTCCCCTCACTTGGGGAATGACTAAATAAGTTATGGCATATGAATACTAAGGAAAACTATTGTTCTATAAGAAACCATAAAGGATCACACTCTAGAGAAGCATGGAATGACTTACAGGATCTGAAGCTGACTGAAGGGAGTAGAACCAACAGAATAATGTACATATCTACAATATACACAGCAACATTGTACACATAAGCAACCTGGATAGAAGCAGCTCCTGTAGCATTGTAGACTAGGCATTGCAGAAAGTTAGGACAACTGTATTTGACTCATTACAGACTGTATTTTCTCCAACCAGAGGAAGAAAAACAAAATAAAACAAATCACCCAGAAAATAAAAAAAACAATCTGAGGAACAATTTATGAAAAAATATTCCTTACCTATCTTTTTCCCTTAATCCTTAATTCTCATGCCAAAAATTGCTAATTTACAAACATGTTTAACCAATTATATATGTAAAATATAAAACCTGATTGTTCCTTGCTAAGGGAAGGGAGATAGGAAGGGAGGGTGCAGGGAAATTTTGAAACCTGGAAATACACATGTACATATGAATGAAAATAAATAAATTTTTAAAAATGAAGTTATTTTCCTAGTCATAACTCTCATGTGATCCAATAATTTTTAAATTATCTCTCTAGATCTGTTTTCTAGGTCAGTTTTTTCCCAATTAGATATTCCACATTTTCTTCTAGTTTTTCATGCTTTTTGTTTTATTTTCTTATTTCTTGATTTCACACAAATTTAGCAGCTATGTTAACTTCCATTCTTCAATTGAAGAAATTATTTTCCTCAGAGAGCTTTTGCATCTCTTTTTCCAACTGACTAATTCTACTTTTTATACATTCTTCTCATTGACTTTTTGGACTGCTTTTTCCTTTAGACTTAAACTGGTTTTTAAGAATCTATTCTCTTTAGTACTTTTGGGTATCTCCTTCACTAAGCTGCTGACTTGGTTTTCATGATTTTCCTGCATTGCTCTCATTTCTGTTCCCAGTTTTCCTGTCTCCCTTACTTGACTTTCAAAATCATTTTTGAACTCTTCCATAGAATGAAATCAATTCATATTTTTGGAGGCTTTGAATACAGAAGTTTTGACTTTTTTATTTTCTGAGTGTAAATTTTCATCCTTCTAGGATCCAAAGTAATTGTTTATGGTCAGATTCTTTTTCTTCTATTTTTTGCTCATTTCTAAAGCCTATGACTTGATTTTAATACTTTGCTAATATGGCACTCTGCTTCTAGGGTACAGGCATATTTTTCCAAGCTTTTGCAGATAAAACCCGACCAGGGTCTTCAATTCCTTAAAGGTCTTATAAGAAGCTCTGACTTCTCTCTTGGCCTGTGTTCTGCTCTGCAGATCACCACAAGCATTCCCCTCTACCCTGGAACTTTTAGGAGTGTCCCTGCTCTGCTATGGAAGAATGGGACCTCAGACTGTGACCTGGATCTTTGTGCAGAGCAGTGTCCTGCCCCAGGGATAGTGGACAGACCTCTGCAGTCTCTTCTAATCCTTTTGGTAGCCATGGACTGAGTGTTCAGAAAGCAGCTGATGGGTGGCTCCACAGATTCTGGAATCAGAGCTGTGCTGAGGCTTGTGTTGATCTGCATTCCATACTCACGCTGGTGCAGCAGAGATTTCCTGTTGACCTGGCATGTTGTCCTTGGAAATACCTGTGCTTAGAGGTCTAGAACATGCTCCCAGTGCCATGAATGCAAGTGCCCCCAAGGACCTGGGAACCCCACACACTGTTCCTAGCTAGCTGGAGCTGTTTTACTCTTGTATGGCCTGGGCTGCATTGTCGACCTTTCCAACCCCATTAGAAAGACCTTTCCTGTGGATCTTCCAAGTTGTATTGTGCTGGAAAATTGATTCACTCTGAAATTTTGTGATTCTGCCACTCTAGAATTTGGCTAGATTTTAAGGCATTTGGAGTAGTCTTGGTAAGAGCTTCTTGGATTTCCTCCATTCACTCTGCAATCTTTGCTCCAGCCCCCAAAACCCCAGAACAATTTTGAACTATGCCCAAAGAACAATAAACTTCATATCCATTGATTCAACAATGACACTATTTAATCTATATCCTAAAAAAAAGAGGGAAAATATCCACGTTTACAAGCATATTTCTGGAAATTCTTTTTGTAGTGTTAAAGAATTGGAAAATAAGGGTTGCCCTTCATATTTGGAAATGGTAGAACAAGTTGTGTTATATAAAAGCTATGGAATACTATTGCTATTTAAAAAATCATGAGCAGCTGAACTTTAGAAAACCCTGAAAAGATTTGCATGAACTGAAACTTAGTGAACAAAGCAGAACAAGTAGAACATAATGCACATTAATAGCAACATTGATAGATGAGTATTTATAATAGACACAGATCTTCTGAGCAGTTCTGTGATCAATAAGAATCCTGAGATAACTGTTATGGAAAAGGCCAGTCACATCCAGAAAAAAGAAACAACCAAAAAACTGTGGAGTCTGAATGCAGAGCAACTTTTAAAAATTTATTTTGTGTTTTTTTCTTCTTCATGTTCTTTTTGCCCTTAGTTTTAATTCCTCTGTCACAATATGAATAGTATAGAAATATGTTAAACATGATTATATATATATATGTTCAACTTAAATCAAATGTCTCAATGACATGTGGGGGGGGGAGTGGCGGGTGGTAAAGGAGAGTGGTTGCAAAATGTGGAACTCAAAAGCTTCAAAAAAGATTAATACTGAAAGTTACCTTTGCATGCAATTAGAAAGAAAAATTTTAAAAGGAGTTATCTATACATAAACATAAATATCTTCATTTAGGGTTAGTAGGGAGTAAGTTTTCTCAAGTTATAATGTTTGTCATTTGCTCATGAAGAATACCATGATATCTGGGAGGTAATGTCATGACAAACACATGATTTGAAAGTGAGTGAGGAGGACTTGTGCTAAAGTACCAAATTTACTTTCTCCTCCAGAGACATCTGGGACCGGTGGCCAGATGTGAATCAGAATTACTGGCAATGGCCTTGGATATGAAACAATCACAGTTAAGGGGCTTCCTCAAAGTCATACAACTAGTCAAGTGTCAAGTGTCTGAGGCTGAATTCAAACTCCTGTCCTCCTGACTCCTAGACCAGTTCTCTAGGGGCACATTGGATAGAGCACTGGTCTTGAAGTAAGGACAGGTGGATAAATCTAGCCTCAGACACTTACCACTTATTAGCTTTGTGACCTTGCACAAGTCACTTCACCCTGGTTCCCTCAAATTCAGGATCATTTCCAGTAGCCCCAATTCCCAAATTAGATGCACAAATATACCATATATTTACCTTTTCATAATTACTTAAAATATACATATAAGAAACTATTGTGTTAACTGATTTTTTTTAAAGCTAGTATGGAAGAAACTTAGATTAGAACAATACCTTGCACCCTATACCAAGATAAGATCCAAATAAATATAGGATTTACGCATAAAAAACATATTATAAGCAAACTAGAACATCAAGGAGTAGTTTATCTGTCAGATATATGGAAAGGGAAGCAGTTTATGACTAAGAAAGAGATGGAGAACGTCACTAAAAACAAACTAGATGATTTTGATTACATTAAATTAAAAAGCTTATTACCACCTCACACCTTGCAGACTGGCCAATATGACCAGAAAGGATAATGATCATTATTGGAAGGGTTCTGGGATTTCTGGGACACAATTACATTGTTGGTGGATTTGCGAACTCATTCAACCTTTCTGGAAAGAAATTTGAAACTACATCCAAAGGGCAACAGAAATGTGCATACCTTTCGATCCAGAAATACCACTACTGGGTCTATACCCTGAAGAGATGATGAAAGAGGGTAAAAACATCACTTGTACAAAAATATTCATAGCAGCCCTGTTTGTGGTGGCAAAGAATTGGAAATCAAGTAAATATACTTCAATTGGGGAATGGCTTAACAAACTGTGGTATATGTATGTCATGGAACTCTATTGCTCTATTGCATCATAAGGGTGATGATCAACCTTGATGGACTTGATCATTCCATCAATGCAACAATCAGGGACAGTTTGGGGCTATCTGTGATGAAGAATACTATCTCTGTATCCAGAGAAAGAATTGTGGGGTTTGTGCATAGACCAAAGACTATTACCTTCAGTTTGGAAAAAAAAATGCTGTATTATGTAATCTTGCAATCTCTTACACTTTATTTTTCTTCCTTAATGATATGATTTCTCTCTTATCACATTCAATATGCATCAAAGTATACCATGTAAACAATGTATAAACTGGCAAATTGCCTTCTGTGGGGAGTGAGGGGAGGGAAGCAAGATTAGGGGAAAAATTGTAAAACTCAAAATAAATAAAATCTTTGACAAAGAAAAATGAATCTGATTAAATAGAATCAAATGCCATTAAAAAAACAAGCAGAAACACTTTATGCATTGTCTGTCTTGAAATATTAAATTCTTCCAAAATAAGTCTCCTTATTGACACCTCTGATATAAATAGACAAGATATAAAATGGTGTATTTGTAGATGCATGATTATCAATAATGAGCACATCATGGAGGAAATTCAGTATAGATTTGAGATTTTGGTGTCTGTTTTTAATATGTATATTATATACAAATAAATGCATATTGCATGAATATATGTTTATATATGCATAAGTGTATGCACATATATATAATTCAAAAATATGCATATATGCACACAAACACAAGAATACATTTATACATGCATACATATAAAACATGTATCATATATATTTATATATGGACACATGTCTAATATGTTTATGTGTTTATGCAAGACAGCTAGATCATGTAGTGAATAGACCCCCAACTCTGATATTCAGAAAGATCTTTAAAGATTTGAGTTGATATATGCCCTTAGACACTTTGTTGTGGAACATTGGGTTAATAATTTAACCCTGTATATTTCAGTTACTTCATATGTAAGATTTTCTGGAAAAAGAAAATGGAATACCACTATAGTATCTTTGATAAGAAGACTCCAAATTGGGTCACAAAGAGTTAGACATGACCAAAGGAACTGATTGACTATATACATATATATATATATATACATATATATGTATATATACATATATATGTATATATATATATACACACAGATACATGTCTATCATCTCTAGCTATCTAATTATTCATCTATTTCTATCTCATCTCTCATCTCTATCTATTTTCTATCTCATCTTATCTATTCATCTATTTCTCTCTCTATATATATATATACATATATGTTGATCTAAAATTTTCTCCCATTATATCCTTATAATTTCATATAGCTCAAAATATTTTAAAAGAGAAAAGAAATATCAGAAAATTCTATAAATAAATTTTAAAAATCTGAAAATACAAAGGGATAAAATAAAAGTATCTTCTAATTTTTCTTCTTCGAACTCATGCTTATTCTTTTTTTTCAAGGCAATGGGGTTAAGTCACTTGCCTAAGGGCACACAGCTAGGTAATTATTAAGTGCCTGAGGCTGGATTTGAACTCAGGTATGCCTGACTCCAGGGCCGGTGCTCTATCCACTTCACCACCTAACCGCCCCCCCATGCTTATTCTTTAAAATTTTGCTACATTCACTTTTAAGTTGTTAAAATGGTTCTTTTCATTTACAAAGTCATAACCATAGTTTTCTTGATGTGTTACATATAATCCCGTGCTTTTTTGTATTCATCTTATTCACTTTCTTAGAGCAAAAAAAAAAAATCATTGCATGGGTTACTTCATATTCAAGGAAATCAAGACCTCTCTGGTGAGGCTTATCAAGCCATTTTCAAGTTTGTTCATCCTCCTATAGTCCAACTCTCACCTGAGGTTCCAAGAAGGTATAGCATATACATTTCCTACATTAGAATATAACCAACAGTTAAGTTGGCCTAAATCAGTTTGAGGGTAACTGACAGACCTCTAAACCATCATTCAGATGGGGAGATGTCTACCTCAAGCATATAAGGACATTCCTTAAATGGAATGGGCAGATCAGAACAATTTATTCCAGTAATCATGAAAGTGGCTGAACCAAAAATTGTAGAGTGCTTTGAACTTGGTGACATATTGAAGAACCCAATGTCTTTGCATTCTGGACCATGACCAATTGTCTTGACTTTTGTCTCGCAGAGATATTTTTTGACACAAGATGAAAGAGTGAGAACAGGAACTTTATTCAAATCTGACTCACTTAAATTCAGTTCACACACAAGTCAAAAATCATTCCATGATGTCATTGGTCCTCTTTGGAAATGAAGGGTAAACAATAATGTCATTAAATAATGTTAATTTTCCTCCTCAATGATAGGTATTTACTGTGATTTGTGGGGGTTTTTTTTTTGCTTTTTTTTTTGCTACCAGACAAAGCACTACTATATTTTCCTTTTAAAGGAACATTTTTCTATTACTAGATTTTACTGATGATTTCATTTATTAATGTACAAGTATTTTATAAAATAAATAGGAAAATATTCATAATTTTAAGGTGTCAGTTCATAGATTTATTAATTATTCCTTAATTGAATAATTAGCTAATATTTGCTGTTAGTTTGATGTAAAATGTTGTAACCCATTTATATCATTATTCCTCTTGAATAATGTGGAGTTCAAATCTCTTTCTCTCTCTCTCTCTCTCTCTCTCTCTCTCTCTCTCTCTCATTCTCTCTATCACTCTCTCTCTCCCTATCTCCTTGGTCCTTGATGTTGAATTTTCCCTCCAACTGCTCTAATATGTTTTTTATGTGTATTTTTTATTTAGGTTTTTGCAAGGCAAATGCTTACCCAAGGCCACACAGCTAGGTAATTATTAAGTGTCTGAGGCTGGATTTGAACTCAGGTACTCCTGACTCCAGGGCCAGTGCTCTATCCACTGCACCACCTAGCTGCTCCTTTAATATGTTTCATATTCTTTTTCTGTTCTATTATCCAATGTAGTTGAAGTAGTACTGCTGAATTGTTGTGGGGTTTTTTAGGTTGTTTTTTTTTTTGCAAGGCAAATGGGGTTAAGGTGGCTTGCCCAAGGACACATGGCTAGGTAATTATCAAGTGTCTGAGACTGGATTTGAACCCAGGTACTCCTGACTCCAGGGCTGGTGTTTATCCACTGCACCACCTAGCTGCCCCTGCTGAATTGTTTTAATTTGTGTTTCTACTATCTATAGCGAGCTAGGAAATATTTAATAAAGCTATAGATAGCACTGATGTCCTCATCTGAAACCTGTTCATATCTTTTGATCATTTGTCAATTGAGGAATGGTTCTCATTTTAAAAAATCTGACTGAGCTCTATATATTTGAGAAATGAGAGCTTAATCAGAGAAAGTTGTTTCAAATTTTATTTCACAATTGCAATTCCTAACTGTATTTATTCTATTCTAACTCCTTTACCCTGTCCCTACTCATACATGTTTTGCTTCTGACTAGTCCCTTCCCCAAGTTAATATGTTTGCTATTCCCTCTTTGAGCCAACTGATCGGAGTAAATTTCCACTGTGAAAATTTTTTCTTCCTTCCTTTATGTGAGAGATTTAGCCTCCAATTTACCCCCCCTTCTTTTTCTCCATGTTCTTCCCTCTCCCAAGCTTTAAATTTATTTTAGGCGTCATTCCTTCATATTCAACTCACACGTGTGCCCTCTGCCCATATAGACTCCTTCTAACTGACCTGATGAGAAAGTTCATATGAATTATCCATATCATCTCCTCATTTAGGAATATAAAACATTCAAACTTATTAAGTCCTTTATGATTTCCCTTTCTTGTTTATCTTCTGATGCTTCACTTGAGTTTCATATTTGAAGATCAATTTTTTTGTTCAACTCTGGTCTTTTCATCTGGAAAGTTTGAAAGTCCCTAATTTCCTTGAATGTTCTTCCTTTCCCCCAAAAGTTTTCTCACTTTTGCTGGATAATTGATTTTTGTTTGTAATCCAAGCTCCTTTGCCTTCTGTAATATCATATTGCAAGTCCTACACTCCTTTGATGTAGATGTTGGTAAATTGTGTGTTATTTGGAACTGTGACTCCTTGATACTTCAATTGTTTCTTTCTGAATGTTTACCAAAAAAAAAAAAAAAAAAATGAACAGCCACAACAACAAGCCACCAATGAATTCATATTGCATGTTATTCTATGGTTGTGTTGATGTGAGCTCCACTCTCATCCTGGTAGGGAAATCATTTCCTGCTAACCTTCTAAGTTGTCTTTGACATCCATGATATGAGAGGTGTGGAAACCACCCCTGCTATCACTGATTTAGTCACCCTGCTGACTGTTTCTGGATTGTTGGGATGCAATCAGCACTGATGCAGCCTGCCCTGCCCTGTGCTCCTCCCTCACCCTGGAAATTTCCACAGCTGCCCTGATTCAGTTGCCCAGAGATCTGTTCCTGACATGCTGGCACTGTATCAAGCCATTACAGCCTATGCTATACTGAAACCCCCCTGCCTCTAGTATAATAGACCTTTCCTGTTAAACTTTTAATTTTTATTTTTCTTGGACTATAATTGTTTTGCTCCACCTTTTTGTGGATTCTGTCCCCCTAAAATTTGTTTAGAGTCATTATTTAAAGTATTTGGAGAGGTTTGAGGAGAACTCCGGGGAGTCCTGTCTTTACTCTGCCACTTTGGTTCTACCTCTCCTGCTTTTTCTTCTTGTATCCTATCTCTATCATTTTCTAACATTACTTCTGGAGCAACTAAATCACAAGGAGTGTGTTGAGCCTGGAGTCAGGATTTCAAATCTGACACAGGCACATATTAGCAATGTGACTCTTTGCAAGTCATTTAATCCTGTTCTTCAATGTAATCTTCTTTAAATGATCTGAAGAAGGCTCCTAAATATTGCCGAGAAGATGTCAAATGGGTTCAGGAAGATTTGGATATATGTCTAAACAACTGCAAACTGCTCTATCAAGCAACTAACTTAGTATTCTTAATCGTAGATATCGTTTTTCCTATTAAAACAAAACAAACTGGGTCAACTAGGTGGTAGAGTGAATAGAGCACCTGCACTTGTACAAGTCACTTAACCCCATTGTTTTGCAAAAACAAAAAAGAATAGAAAGAAATCATTAATTGTCTGAGCCCTCATTTGAACTCAGGTCCTCCTGGCTCTATGGCCAGTGCTCTATTCACTGTGCCATCAAACTGCCCCTCAAGAAGAAATTCTTGTGCTTAGTATTTAAATCCCTCATTCTCCTTCATGAATGCTTCAAATTGTCTTTCTAGTTTTTCCTCTAATATAGTAAACTATCTCTTGCTTTTTTTCCTCTCCCCTCAAATTTCTTCTTTCCAGAAAGAAACATTTAGGTTCTTAGGTTCTTTACTGAGAAAACATTATTTTTATATAGATATTCCCTAAATATTCAGAAAATGAATAATGCCATTTAGCTCAGTGTTTCATTGTTTCTGGTCTCACATATGCTAAGTGCAAGAAGATGAGTACAAGAAATTACCTGATATCCAAAATGTCCACCTGAATGACCTACTAAAAATTTCTATGTCTTATATATCAAAGTAAATACAGAATTTTAGAAAATATTTCATATTTATAGATGGTAAAGAGTGGTTTCTGATTTTTAAAATAAAGCTTTAAAAGGTTTTAAAAATAATCTCAGTTTCTCAAGGATCAGAGACCTCAACAAAATTACATATTAAAGCTAAATGTCATTGAGTCATAAATATTTATAGAATTTCTCTTAAATTATATAGACAAGTGCCTTGAGATTTAATAAAATATCTGAAAAAATTTGGTATATTGTTAAATTCAGCATATAGTCAACTTACCCATACATGAATGACATTCTTCAACATTCATTTCAGAAACAGATGCTTTCACTTGGCAGTATTTAGTGAGAAAAACTTTATCAAGGTAATATTTTTAACTTCTTAAATGGAGGTTTCAGGTTCTTACTTTCTTACCGTTTCATAAAATCAAGAAACATACAGTATGACAACTCACCCCCACCCCCCCCAAAAAAAAACCCTGGCAAGGTTCTCTTGTTCATTCTTTTGAAAGCTTACTGTCCATATTTTTGTTGACCAGTTTAATTCACTTCAGTAGCTTGGTGGTTGATTTATCTCATCATTATGAATAATACAAGACATTACTGGCTACAAAACTGCATCTTTGGCTCCCTCCACAGTCAACTGCTTTTTTCAAGTAGCAGATTCCAATTTCCAAGTCTGTATCATCGTTCTGAAATCTGGGAGAGAAATATATTTTGAGACTTGTGTTTCACTGGTCCAATTTTCATTTTTCCTAGTGCTAGCATTTGATTTCTGCTGCTTCTCAAAACACTATAGTTTTATCTTGATGCTATGGCATTCACTTTGCCTTTACTGCTGTAGTTTATGATAGGATTATAAGATTACAAGCAAGTAATTTAATATTATAGCATTATTTTTAATTTGATTGATAAAATACTTGTATATTCATATTTATGTTTTACTTTTGCATTTATCTAAATCTTTTTAGAGGGTGAGTAGAAGAATATAGAAGATAACGAATCATAACTTCAGGAGGAAAAGAAATTTATTCTCTTTAATTTCTAATAGTTCTCCTACTTTCCTAAACATGAACACACAACGATACAAATACACACACATAAACATATATCAGTATAAATACACACACACACACACACACACACACACACACACACACACACACATATATATACATATATATATTTGTGTTTTATAAGAAAGGAAGACATTGAAAGTGAAAGTTTTGGCATTAGGATAAAATTCATTCAAGTGCTGATTCTTATACATGCAATGGAGAGTCAAAAACATTTATCGATTTTTGAACATGTCTAAAACTGTATGCAGAATGGTTGCTTTCTCCATTGGTAGAAGAAGTTTCTTCATCTAGTAGTTACCTCTACAGAGACTAACATATATCAATTCCTAGGAGGGATTTTGGGTTGGATAATGTGCTTCTTGCAAAGAAAAATACCTACTATATTTTATATTAGAATATTCTAGATTATCCCTATAATCCATTTTGAATGTTCATCTCATTATTGCAATTCACAATAATTTTTTTTTCTCTTTCAGAGACATAACTCGAAGGGAAGATGTCAGATATTTGATCTCATTGCTCTAACAATGTTGCAATTTATAAAACAGATGTAAATAGCTGGTGATGGATCCAAGGTGCAAAAACAAATGAATACAATACTAAACAACTGATAAATTTGAGTTAATCTTTCAGCCACTGTTCAGGAGGCTTCCTAAATGCTTCCTAAAATAATGTCTTTTCAGTTTATGTCCTTATATTTATAGTGAATGGACATATATAAGCATATGTACATATATAAAACATAAATATGGTTATATACTTTTGTGCACATATGTATGCTGTATATATGTGCAGCTATACATATATATGTATATATTTTAACTAATGCTTACTTCTCTCTGTATAATATATTTTCTTCTGCTCATTGTCAGTGTGAATAAAAGTAATCATAATTTCAAAACTATAAAAGAATGTAAGAGGTGGTTGAAGCAATATAATTTTCATATATGAAATTGGCAAAGGTGCTTTTCTTCACCAGTCTGTCTCCCTGGAGGTAGGTCAGAAAACACATTTTGACTTTCTCACTTCCGATTTTTGAATATTTCTTAAAGTTCTATTGTAGGAACCACTATCAGAATAACTTTCTCTTCTGACTTCTGATGCAATGCAGTAAAGATTCTGCTGATAAGAATAGGAAGTAGTCAATGAAAACCTTTAGAGAAGACCAGATAATTTAGGATTGCTACCTCTTCTTTTCTCAAATCCATCACAAAGAATTATAGAGTTGTGGAATTGAAAGTTACCTCAAGATAAAAAATGTCCCAGAGAGTCTCGGGACCTAATCAAAATTGCATATCATAAATAGCAAACACAAAACCAGATTTTTTAACTCAAAATTTGGTATTTATTCCACTGCATTGCACTGAACAACACTGAAATTTCAGTATAGTAAGCTAGATTAAGAGGCAGCTGGGTGACAAAATTGTCAGGGAACTAGGCCTAGAGTCAATAAGATATGAGTTCATATCTGATATCAGACACTTATTAGTTGTGTCATCTTAGACAACTGAATTACTATCTGTCTTCTAAATGTAATGACAATCCTGTCAAGTATCTTTTTAAAACAAAAAACAACAATTAGACCATGAATAGTATTGATGTGATATGGTCCATAGAAAGTTAAAACAAGTCATACATAATATTATCTTTTTTTCAGTCCTACTTTGGAATTAGAGTAAGTGCATATAACAAACCTGAGGAGTTGGAATTAAGATGAATAACTTCCATGCAACAAATTACAAATCCCCTTGTAATGCTTGAAATTTTAATTTAAATTCTCTAGGGAATGAATTAATTAAACAAAGGCAAGTATTGAAAAAAATTATTAGAAAGGAGGTAGGCTTTATAAGTATCTTCTCCTTGAAAGAAATAAGGATCTTTGATTTTATAAATGCACAGAAATCACATTATAGATTTTTTTTCCCACAACCCATTTATCTACATGAATAAATCCTTAGTAGTTGTCCTCAGAAATATAAAGGTAAATTGTCTCCTTTAGCTTCCCAGAAGTAATTTTAGAGGTAGGATCTGAACCCAGAATATACTGATTCTTAGAGAAACATTTTTATCATATTGTCATTATTTTCTTATATCTGTGGTCATAACAAAGCAACTGGGTATAGAGGCTGAAATGCCAAGTAGAGGCTGAAATACAAATCTGGGATTCAAAACTTAGCATTAAGTTCAATTCTCTGATCCAAAGTGAATAATTCAACATCTCCTTCTCTCTATTCCCTAACAACTTTCTATGACTACACTGAAGTTGAATTATCAATCTATATTAGTAGATGAAATGTCAACACCTGTATTTGTCCTACAAGAATGACATTATTATGACTGTTCACCACGCGAAAACTGAGGGAAGAGGAAAATTAACCATTATTTCCTACAGAAATTCTGTAATTCCCTAAATATAGCAATATGATCTTTTAGCAGGGCATGCATATTTCATTGGCCTTGGTTCAATGAATAGGGTGCCAGGTCAGGAATTAGAAGACTCATCTTCACTCATGCAAATCTGACCTCAGACACTTACTAACTGCAGAGCCCTGGGCAAGTCACTTAAACCTGTTTGCCTCATTTCCCTCATCTGAAAAAAAAATGAAATGGAGAAAGAAATGCTACACCCCTTCAGCATCATTGAAAAGAAAACCCTATGAAAAATAAAATGTATTGCCACAGAAAAATAAAGGAAAAAAGAAAAACCCAAATGGAATAACAGAGCTGGACACCACTGAACAACTTCTCTTTCTTTACCTCCCAGTCAACCAACCTCTATCTGCTTTTTCAATTCAATAATATTGTGTGATCAAGAAACATTGTCATTTCTTTAGTTACAGATCATTTCTATGGATCTATTCAATTGTATAAAACTATCAGTTGATGTTCACATTTTTACCAACGCATATAAGACAACATGCACAGTTGTCTGTTAAAAACTTGGTGGGACTAAATATATTAAAACCTTTTTTACAGACTATAACTTTTAGTAATTTAGTATAAAACATTGTCAGATAATCTCACATTTACTATTGTTCACTCTGGATAGTTGAAACTAGGTGGAACTATAAGAAAATGTTCTTGTTTGACTTCGACTATTAATTAAAATACTGATTCATTTTGGAAGTCAATGGTCAACATCTGGAATGGTCAAATAAGTCATGTCTTCCTCCTTTCAAGCTACTTTCTACTTAATTGCCTTGCCTATTTTATGTCTGGAGAAACATATTGCTAGAGTATGGTACTTAATTCTCTTCTCCTAATAATTAGATGATTGTAACCAAGACAATTACTATTTACGTTTCATAAAGTTACTGGATCTAAAATTAATGAGTTAAAATATGAAAAATAGTCAGTTTTTCTAGCCATCAAATGTTATTCCAGATGTGCTATACAATCTCAATTTAATTTAAAAAACTTTAATAAGACTAATTTAAGCTATGACTGTGAAGAACATGTGCCATTCACCTGGAATTGGAGTACGACTATCGGTGTAATCTCTCCCTCTCTAACCTGCCTATCTCTCTCCCTTCTTACATCCTTCTCTTTTTCTTCATCTAAGACATGTACACACATACTTAGAAAGAGAGAGAAAGGGAGAGACAGAGAGACAGAGGTGGGCATTCTACTCACTTCAGTAGGCTCCTAACTAATAAAAATTGCCCACATTAATAAAATTCATTTTTAGTCCTCTATCCTCTACTATTCTCATGTCCTCTCCTCCTGTGGCAATGTACCAGCTACGCACTACTTAGTCCTACTTCTGTGCCCTCTAGAATGTCAATTCTTTAAACACCACTGCTTTCATCTAATACCTTTTTTGTCCAATTCATTCAGTCTTTTATCAATCACTGAACCCTGACTTGCTGTTGATAAATTTTGTTCTATAATCAATATTTCTAGCACTAATCATACTTTCAATCATTGTTCTCAACTCAATGATCTATTTTGAAGATTTGGAATATCCTCCACTTTGCAAGTAGTCTGCCTACCACCATCATTGAGTAACCTCTTCTTTTCTGCATTGAGATTCTTGCAAATACACCTACAATAAATCAAATTTCTTATAACTGTTGATTACAGAAATCAAGGACATTTTACTTCCTTCCCTATTGTGTTCAGAACCTTAATCACAATCTCCCTCATTTCCTTAATTCCTGTTCTCATACGGGGGACTTTCACATACATTGATACTGCCTCAAAGACCTTAACCATCCAATACCTCAACTTAATTAATTCTTATCATTTACTTTCCTATGCTGACTAAGACAAGCATAAATATGATCACACCCTTGATCTTGCCAATACCCATGTATGTACCAACGCCATTATAATGAACTCTGGATCTCATGTATATGGTCATAGTTTATTATCTTTCCAACACTTTCTCTGCCTTTTAATACCAAACTTTGCATTTTTCCAACTATTTTGTAAAAAGATAAGCAATTTTATTATTTTTTGAATTTTACAATTTTTCTTAATCCCACTTCCATCCATCCCCCACTCCCCCACATAAGGGAATAAGATAGTCTTTACATTATTTCCATGTGATACATTGATAAAAATTGAATGTGTTGATCTGGCTGAGATGGTGGAGAGAAGACAGGCACAGGTCTAAAATCTCCTGATCTTCCCCCATATATGATATGAAACAAACCTCTTAACATAAATCCAGTCAACGAAACTGAGAAAGAAAAGAGAAGAGAAAGACCATATACCACAGGATTTGTCTTCTGCAATTGTGGGTGAGTCCCAGCACAGAGGATGTACTCTGCTGGGAACATGGGACCAGGGAAAGCCTGGGTGCCTGGATTAGCCATGGATTACCCTGACTGGTGGCAGGGTTGGACCCCAGGAGCTTGAGGGCATGAGAACTGGACCAGCTTGATTGGTGGTGGGGCTAGAACCTGGTCGACTGCAGGAGCTTGGGTCAACTGGGGAGCAGAGACATTTGTGTTGGAGCTTACCCTTGGGAGCTTGCCTGCAGGGGTAGCAGGAGCGTTCTGGTGTGAGAGAGCTGCAGCCTTCAACCCTGGTCTCCTCTGATCAGGAAGAACTCAGAGTCCACACCTCCATTTCAGTTGAAGCCTCTTCCCAGAGCAAACACATTTACAGACTACCTCTGCCCCAGGCTAAGGTCAAGGAGAAGAACCACCCCAGGTGACAATAGGGAGAGTGATTAACTCACCCCAGGGTATAGCCCATTATTGATCAAAGACAAAAGTATTTAACAGCTTCAATCAATTCATCCAGGCCAAGGGAGAGGGCTATCAATAAGGTCACAGACATTCCAGAGAAAGCAATCAGCATCCCCTACTGACCAACTGGAGATATTACACTCAGTGAGAAAATCCTCTAGCACCCCTTCTGGCCAGCTGTAGTTATTACACTTTGTGAGTAAAGCCTCTAGGGATCCCAGCACCAAACATCTGTGAACTAGCCCCTCCCCAACTCAAAGTCTTAGTACAATGAAGAAAGGCCAATGGGAGGAGGGTCCATAGAGAAATTCTTGGAAGGAAAAATACCCTAACTCAGAGAGATCTAGAACCTCTGAGGAGAATATGATCTGGTCTCCATCACAGAAAGACTTCCTTGAAGATATACAGAAGGAGTTTAAAAATCAAAATTTGGGAAAAGAAACCCAGGAGAAGAATAACAACTTGTAACAAGAAGAAAAATCTTTGGAAAATACAATTGGACAAATACAAAATGAGAATAATTCTCTCAGATCCCCAACTAGGAAAATTCAAAATGAAAATAATTCTCTCAAAACCTCAATTGGTCAAATGGCAAACTCTTTCAAAAATAGAATTGACCAATCGGAAAAGGAGTTGCAAAAGGTAAATGAATAAAACTCTTCTCTAAAAGAGAATGGAAACTGTGGAAACTAAGGACTTCATGAGACAGCAAGAGTGTTAAACAAAACCAAAAAATAGAAAAAATAGAAGAAAATATATAATACCTCATGAGCAAAACCACTAACATCAAGAAAAGACTGAGGAGACACACCTGAGAATTATTGGTCTTCCTGAAAACACTGAAAAGAAGAATAGCCTAGACTTAATATTACAGGATTTAGTTATAAAAAATTACCCTGATATCATGGAATCAGAGGGAAAAATAGTTATTGGAAGTATACATTGCTCCCCTCTGGAAAGAGATCCTAAAATGAAGACACCAAGGAATGTTTGGGCCAAATGTCAGGACTATCAGATAAAAGAGAAAATTTCAAGCACCCAGAAAGAAACAATTTAGATACCAAGGAGCCACAATAAGGACTATGCAGGACCTGGCTGCATCAACATTATGGGACTGAAGGGCTTGGAATGAAATATTACAAAAAGCAAAGGAGTTTGGAGTGCAGACAAGAATACACTATCTGGCAAAGCTGAGCCTTCTCTTTCAGGGGAAAAGATGAACATTTAACCAAATGGAAGACTTCCAACAATTCCTGATGAAAAAACTAGAGCTAAATACCAAATTCAGATATCAAACAGGAGGTTCAAGAAACACATGAAAAGGTTAAAAAAAATGGGGGGCAAAGAAAAAAAAATCTGCTATCCAATAAGATGAAATTGGCTATATCCCAGCATTGGAAAAAAGACTCATAACTATGAAGAGCGTGTTCTTAGCCAGAAATGATGGATATTCATGACTTATCCATGAGACTGCTACCCAATGGGATGAAACTGGCTATACCCCTACTTGGGAGGAAGACTCTAACAACTCCCAAGAATTATAACACTATAAGAGAGAATACACTTAGCCATAAGTGATGGATACTCAGGATTTTCTATGACTCAGATTTTCTGTGACTCAAACACTGACTCCTTCAAAAGGGGGACAGGAAGGAGACAGGAGGAGGGAGGGAGTTTAATGGGGTAAATCTCATTACATTAAGAGATACAAAATACCTGTGGAAATAGAGGAAATGAAAGGAGGAGATGAGAAACACCAGAATCCTCCTCTCCTCAGACATGGCTTAAAGTTAACTTGCACATACACTCAGTTAATTTAAAAAATCTTACCTTTCAAGTATTAAAAAGGGAAAAGGGAAGGGGGAAAAGAGATAGGGAGTGGGTATAAAAAGGGGAACTAACAGAAGGAAGGAAAGGAAAAAGGGGGAAAGGGAAGTGGTAAGAAAGGGGAGGGGTGAATTTAGAAGAGCAAACATACTGAAGGGGGTGGATTTAGGAACAAAATACTGGGAAATTCGGGGAAAGGGGAAAAAGGGATAAAATACAAACAGAGGGAAGATAGAATGGAGGATAATAAAGTGTTAGTAATTATAACTTTGAATGTGAATGGGATGAACTTTCCCTTTAAACATAAGCAAATAGCAGAGCGGATTAAAAAACCAGAATCCTACAATATACTGCTTATAAGAAACTCATTTGAAGCAGAGAGATAAATACAGACTAAAGGTAAAAGGATGGAGCAAAATATATTTTGCTTCAACTGAAGTGAAAAAAAGAGGGATAGCAATCCTTATCTCAAAGAAAGTGGCTGCAAAACAAGATAAGGAAGAAAACTATATCCACCTAAAAGGTACTATAGACAACAAAGTGATTTCAACACCGATTATGTTTGCACCCATTGGGATAGCATCCAAATTCTTAGAGGAGAATTTGAAAGAGCTACAGAAAGACATAGACAGCAAAACTCTACTAGTGGGAGGACTCAACCTCCTGCTCTCAGATTAAGACAAATCAAATCATAAAATAAACAAGAAAGAAGTTAAGGAGGTAAATAGATTTTAAGAAAACCTAGATATGATAGACTTAGAGAGGAAATTGAATGGGGATAGGAAGGAATATACCATTTCCTCTTTAGTACATGACGCTTATATAAAATTTGAAAATGTACTAGGGCATAAACACCTAATAATAAATTACAGAGAGGTAAAAATAGTGAATATATATTTCTCAGATGACAATGCAATAAAAATCATATACAATATTGAGCCAGGGAGTTATAGGCCCAGAATTAATTGGGAATGAATAACCTCATTTTAAAGAATGAGTGGATCAAGCAACAAAAAATAGAAAGAATTATTTACTCATAGATAATGACAATAATGAAACAGCATGCCATAAACTTTGGGATTCACTCAAAGTGGCTGTCAGAGGATATATTGTATCTTTAAATGCTTACATGAATGAATTAGAGAAATAGTAAATCAATGAACTAAATATGCCACTAAAAAATTAGAGAAAGAACAAATTAAAAACCCCCAATTAAATATAAAATTAGAATTTATAAAACTTAAAGAAGAAATTAATAAAATTGAAAGCAAAAAAGAATTGAATTAATAAATAAATCCAAGAGTTGGTTTTATGAAAAAAATAATAAAATTGATAAACCAATGGTCAATTTGATTAAAAAAATGAGAAGAATACAAAATTGCTAGTATCATAAATGAAAAAGGTGATCTCACCAACAATGAGGAGGAAACTAAAGTAATAATACAGAACTATTTTGCACAAATCTATGCAAAAATGTTAACAATCTAAATGAAATGGACAAATATTTACAAAAATACATGTTGCCCAGATTGAATGAATAGGAGATAAAATACCTAAACAACCTAATTTCAGAAAAAAAAGGAATTCAGCAAGCCAACACTGAACTCCCTAAGAAAAAATCTCCAGGGTCACAAATGAATTCTACCAAACCATAAAGGAACAATTGGTTCCAATTCTATATAAACTCTTTGGAAAAAGAAATGAAGATGGAACTGTGCCTAACTTTCTATGACATCAATATGGTGCTGATACCTAAACCAGGAAGACTTAAAACAGAAAGAAAATTATAGACCTATCTCCATGATGAATATAGATGCAAAAATCTTAAATAAAATCTTTTCAAAATGATTACAAAAAAGTTATCACAACGTTGATACATTCTGACCAAGTAGGATTTATCCCAGGAATGCAGGATTGGTTCAATATTAGGAAAGGTGTTAGTAAAATTAATTAAATCTATAACAAACTTAATAGAAATCATATGATTATATCAATAGATGTGAAAATGCTTTTGACAAAATACAGCACCCATTCCTACTAAAAATACTAGAGAGTATAGGAATAAATGAAGCATTCCTTAGAATAAAATGCAGTATCTATCTGAAAACATCAATAAGCATTATATTCCAAGGAGAGAGGCTAGAGCCATTCCCAATAAGATAAGAGGTGAAACAAGGATGACCATTATCAGCAATACTATCCAATATCATATCAGAAATGTTAGCTTCACCAATTAGAGAATAAAAAAAAATTGCAGGAATTAGAATTGGGAAGGAAGAGACAAAACTCTCACTCTTTGCACAAGACATGATGGTATAGCTAGAGAATCCTAAGAAATCATACACTGGAATGATTACTACTGGAAACAATTAACAATTCTAGCAAAGTTGCAGGATGTAAAATAAACCCTCATAAATCCCCAATGTTTCTATATATGACTAGCAAAATGCAGCAGGAAGAGTTAAAAAGAGAAATCCCATTCAAAGAAACATCAGACATTATAAAATACCTGGGAGTCTATTTGCTAAGGGAGACACAGAAATGTTTTGAAAACAATTTCACAACACTTTCTCATGCAAATTAAATTACATTTAAATAACTGGGCAAACATCAACTGCTCAAGGATAGGTCCAGCTAATATAATAAAAATGGTAATTCTTCCTAATCTAAAATACTTATTTTGTGCCCTACCAATCAATATTCCAAAAAATTACTTTGATGAGTTAGAAAAAGCTGTACATAAATTCACATGGAGAAATAAACACTCAAGAATTTACAGGGATTCAATGAAAGTGCAAGAAAAGGTGGCTTAGCCATACCTGACCTAAAAATTACATTATAAAGCATTAGAAATAGAGTGGTGGACCAGTGGAATAGACTAGGTTCAATAGCAGTAAATGATTAAAGTAATCTGCTGTTTGATGAACCCAAAGAGTCTAGCTATGGGAATAAAAACTGCTAGGAATATTAGAAGTTATTATGGAAGAAACTTAGATTATACTAACATCTCACACCCTATAGCAAGATAAGACTAAAATGGATACAGTAGTTAGACATAAAAACTATATTATAAGCAAACAAGAAGACCAAGGAGTAGTTTCATTTCCCTGATAGATCTATGGAAAGGGAAGCAGTTTATCACTAAGGAAGAAATGGAGGAGAACAACATTAAAAACAACCTAGATGATTTGATTACATTAAATTAAAAAACTTTTGCACAGATGAAACCAATGTAATCAAGATCAAAAGAAATGTAGTAAACTGGGAAACAATCATTACAACTAATGTTTCTGACAAAGGACTCATTTGTAAAATATACAGTGAACTGAATCAAATTTAAAAAAAGAAACGAGGCATTCCCCAATTGACAAACAGTCAAAGGATATGCAAAGACAATATACATAAGAGGAGATCAAAGCAATCCATAGTCATATGAAAAATTGCTCTAAATCATTACTTATTAGAGAAATGCAAATTAAAACTTCTCTGAGATACCACCTCACACCTCTCAGACTGGCCACTATGACCAGAAAAGTAAATGATCATTGTTGGAAGGGTTGTTGGAAATCTGGGAGACTATTACATTGTTGGTGGAGCTGTGAACTCATCCAAAATTTCTGGAGAGCAATTTGGAACTATGGCCAAAAGGCAAAAAAATTGTGCATACCCTTTGATCCAGCAACAACACTACTGGGTCTATACCCTGAAGAGATTATGAAAAAACATTAAAACATCTCTTCTACAAAAACATTCATAGCAACTCTGCTTGTGGTGGCAAAGAATTGGAAATCAAGTAAATGTCCTTTAATTGGGGAATGGCTTAAAAAACTGTGGTATATCTGTCATGGAACGTTATTGTTCTTTTAGAAACCAGGAGGGGTGGAAATTCAGGGAAGCCCAGGAAAGATTTGCATGAACTAATGCTGAATGTGACTAGCAGAATCCAAAAAACAATGTGCACCTTAACTCACTCATTCCGTCATTGCAGCAGAGACAATTTTGGACTGCCTGCAATGAAGGATCTGTATCCAGGGAAGGAACTGTGCAGTTTGAACAAAGACCAAGGCCTATTACCTTTAATTAGGAAAAAACTGATATCTTATTGTCTGATCTTGCTATCTCTTGTACTTTATCTTTCTTTCTTAAAGATATCATTTCTCTCTCATCACATTCAATTTGAATCAATGTATATCATGGAAACAATGTAAAGACTTGCAAATTGCCTTCTGTTGGGGTAGGGGGAGGTAAGTAAGATGAGGGGGAAAAAATTATAAAACTCAAAATAAATAAAATACTTAGAATTAAAAAAGTAACAGTAGTAAATTAATAACAAAATTTGAATATGTTAAGAGATAAATCATATCCCAAAGAAAAAAATAATATATAAGATAGCAAAATTACATAATAAACTACTTTTTTAAAAATTTAAGGTAATAGTCTTTGGTTTTTTGCTTAAACTACACAATTCTTTATTTGGATACAGATGGTATTCTCCATCACAGATACCCTAAAATTGTCCCTGATTGTTGCACTGATGAATTTCGTAAGTCAATAAAAGTTGATCATCATCTCCATGATGCTGTTAGGGTATACAATGTTCTGGATCTGCTCATTTCACTCATCATCAGTTCACACAAATCCTTCCAAGCTTCTCTGAATTCCCATCCCTCCTGGTTTCCAAAAGAGCAATACTGTTGTGTAATATACCACAATTTGTTAAGCCATTCCCCAATTGATAGACATTCATTCAACTTCCAAAACTTTGCAACCACAAACAGGGCTATGAATATTTTGGTACAAGTGATGGCTTTATCCTTTTTCTTCATCTCTTCAGGGTATAGATCCAATAGTGATATTGCTAGATTAATGGGTACGCACATTTTTATTGCCCTTTGGGAATAATTCTAAATTGCTCTCAAGAAAGTCTGGATGAGTTCACAGCTACACAAACAATGAATTAGTGTCCCAGATTTCCCACATCCCATCCAACATTGACAATTGTCCTTTCTGGCTATATTGGCCAGTCTGAGAGGTGTGAGGTTGTTCTGCAAGGATGCTTTAATTTGCATTTCTCTAAGAAATAATTATTTAGAGTAATTTTTATAGGACTATGGATAGCTTTGGTTTCCTCACCTGTAAATTGTCTCTGCATATCCACTGACTATTTCTCAATGTAAATTGAGATTTTTTTGTAAATTTTTTGAATTCTCTATATATTTTACAATTTAGAAATTCTAGTTGTAACCAATTTACTACATTTCTTTTGACCTTGATTTCAATAGTTTTTTTTCCTATGCAAAACTTTTTTAAAAATGTACTCAAAATAATCTTCTTTGATTTTAATGATGTTGCCCATCTCATTCTTGGTCACAAATTGCTTCCCTTTCTATATATCTAACAGGCAAATGGTTCCTCTATCTCCTAGTTTACTTATTATATAGTCTTTTATTTTTATATCCTGTATCCATTATGATTTTATTTTGGTAAGATAAGATCTGCCATAATAACTTCAAATTTTACCCACAGTTTTTAATCAAAGAAAGAGTTTGTAATCAGGAAATTCAATTCTTTGGGTTTATCAAACAGCAGATTACTATAAGCATTTCCTGCTATCTCTTTTGTACCTAGTCTAATCCACTTATCCACCACTCTATTCCTTAGCCACAACCAGAGAGTTTTTGATGACTGATGCTTTATAATATAATTTTAAATCTAGTAGGGTTGACACCTTCTTTTGCACTTTTTTGCATTAAATCCCTGGAAGTTCTTGACATTTTATTTCTACATATGAGTTTACATACAATTTTTTCTATCTCATTAAAGTAAATTTTTGGAATTATAATTAGCAGAGCACTAAATAAGTAGTTTAATTTAGGTAGAATTGTCATTTTTATTATATTAGCTTGATGTATCCATGAGCAATTGCTATTGCCCTGTTTTTTGAGTTTATTTGTGTGAGAAGTGTTTTATAGTTATTTTCATAGAGTGTCAGAGTCTGCCTTGGCAGGTAGACTCCCAAGTATTTCATATTATGTGAAGTTACTATGAATGGGATTTCTCTTTCTAGTTCTTGTTGCTGTATCTTGCTAGTACTGCACAGAAATGTCAAAGATTTATGAGGGTTTATTTTATATCCTGTGACTTTGCTAAAGTTTCTAATTGTTTCTGGTAGTGTTTTAGATACCTATATAGTATAGTATAGTGTATAGTATAGTACTATTTATAGTATATAGTATAGTAGTGTTTTAGGAGATATAGGTATACTATCATGTCTCCTGCAATGAGTGAGAGTTTTGCTTTTTCTTCCCAATTCTAATTCTTTCAATTTCTTTTTCTTCTCCTATTGCTAAAGCTAAAATATCTAACACAATGTTGAATGGTGGTGGTGATAATGAGCATCCTTGTTTCACCCCCTTCTTATTTTGAATGTATCTAGCTCATCCCCATTGCATATGCTTTTGATCATTTCAGATATATACTGCTTATCATTCTAACTAACAATTGATGGGTAGGGCACTAAACAGGTAGTTTAGTTTTGGTAGAATTGTCATTTCTATTATATTAGCTCAACCTATCCATGAGCAGTTGATGTTTGCCCAGTTATTTATGTCTGATTTTGTTTGTGTGAGAAATGTTTGTAATTATTTTCAAAAAGTTTCTGAGTCTGCCTTAGGAAATAGACTCACAGGTATTTTATATTGTTTGAGGTTACTTTGAATGGGATTTCTCTTTCTAGCACTTTCTTCTGTATCTTACTAGTCAGATATAGAAGTGTTGAGAATCTATGAGGGTTTATTTTATATCCTGCAACTTTGCTAAAGTTGCTAATTATTTCTAGTAATTTTTAGATGATTTTTTGGGGGATTCTCTTGGTATACCATCATGTCATCTGCAGAGAGTAAGAGTTTTGTCTCCACCATCCCTATTCTAAATCCTTCAATTTCTTTTTCTTCTCTTATTGCTGAAGTTAATATTTCTAACACCATATTGAATAGTAGTAATGATAATAGGCATCCTTTTCCCCCCTGATCTTATTGGGAATGCCTCAAGCCATCCCAGTTGCATATAATGCTTGTTGATGGTATCAGATACTGCTTGTTATTCTAAGGAACCAATCATTTATTCCTACACTCTCTGGTGGTTTTAGTAGGAATGGGTGCTGTATTTTGGCAAAGGCTTTTCCAGTGTCTGTTGATATAATAATCTGATTTCTCATAGGTTTATTATTGATGTAGTTAAAAAAACTAACAGTTTTCCTAATATTGAATCAACCCTGTATTCCTGGTATAAATCCTGCTTGGTTATAATGTATTATCCTAGGGATAAGTTGCTGTAATCACCTTGCTAAGATTTTATTTAAGATGTTCACATCTATATTCAATAGAGTGCTAGGTTATAATTTTGTATCTCTGCTTTGACTCTTCCTGGTTCATGTATCAGCACCATATTGATGTTATAGAAAGAGTTAGGCAAAGTTCCATCCTCATGTATTCTGTGCAGGAGTTTATATAGAAATGAAACTAATTTTTCCTTGAATGTTTGGTAGAATTCACTTGGGAATCAATCTGACCAGAGATTTTTTTTTTTGTTATGGAGTTCAATAATGGCTTGTTGAATTTTTGTTTTCTAAGATAGGGTTATTTAAGTATTTATCTTCCTCTTACTTTAACCTGGGCAACTTACAATGTTTTTGTAAATATTCATCTATTTCACTTAGATTATCAAATTTATTGGCATACAGTAGGGCAAAATAATTCACATATGTTACTTTAATTTCCTTCTCATTAGTGGTGAGCTCAGCTTTTTCTTTTATGATACTGGCAATTTAGTTTCCTATTTTCTATTTTTAAATCAAATTAACTGGAAGTTTATCAATTTCATTGTTTTTTTCATAAAAACCAACTCTTGGTTTTATTTATTAGTTCAATGGTTTTCAAGCTTTTTATTTTATTAATTTCTCCTTTTTTGTTAAAATTTCTAATTTTTATATTTAATTGGGGTTAATTTGTTCTTTCTCTAATGCTTTAGTTAAATTGTTAGTTCATTAATTTCCTCTTTCTACAGTTTATTCATGTAAGCATTTAAAGATATTTAAGGCTATAATATATCCCCTGGAAGTTGCCTTGGCTGTATCCCATAAGTTTTGGTATGGTGTTTCATCATTGTAATTATTTAGGATGAAAAAATTTATTCTTTCTATAATTTTTTGCTTGATCCACTCATTTTTCAAAATGAGGTTGTTTTCTTTCCAATTAGTTTTAGATCTATCTCTCCATGGTCCATTATTGCATGTAATCTTTATTTTATTGTGATCTGAGTAGGATGTATTCACTATCTCTGCCTTTTTTGCATTTGATTATAAGGTTTTTATGCCCTAGTACATGGGTCAGTTTTGGGGTTAGTGTCATGTACACAGGAAAAAAACTATTTCCTTCCTATCCCCATTCAACTTTCTCCAAATGTCTATCTTGTCTAGGTTTTCTAACATTCTATTTAACTCCTTAACTTCCTTCATGTTTTTTTTTATTATTAGAGTTATCTAAATCTTAAAGCATAAATTTGAGGTCTCCCACCAGTGGAGTTTTGGTTTCTTTCTCTTCCTATTACTCATTCAATGTCTCCTCTAAGAATATGAATGTCAATAAAAAATCTATCAGAAATTGTATGATTATATCATTAGATGCTGAAAAAGCTTTTGGCAAAATATGGTATTCCTTCTTATGAAATATATTAGAGAGTATCAGAATAAATGAATTGTTCCTTAAAATAGTAACCAGTATCCATCTGGAATAATCAATAAGCATCATATGCAAGGAGGAAAAGATAGAAGCATTGCCAATAAGGTCAGTGGTAAAACAAGGATGTCCATTATCACCATAACTTTCCTTATTGTTTTAGAAATTTTAACTTCAGGAATAAAAGAAGGAAAAAATATTGAAGGAATTAGAATTTAGAAGGAAAAGACAAAACTCTCTTTTTGCAGATGACATGATGGTCTACCTAGAGAATTCCAAAAATTGTCTTAAAAACTACTGGAAATAATCAGCAAATTTACCAATGTTGCAGTATATAAAATAGACCCTCTGAAATTCTCAACATTTCTATATATGACTTGCAAGATGAAGCAGAAAGAGGCAGAAAGAAATCCCATTCTAAGTATCTTCAGATAATATAAAATACTTGGGATTCTACCTGCCTTGTAGTCTCAGAAACTTTATGAAAACAATCACAAAACACTCCTCACACACATAAAATGAGATTTAAATAACTGCGTAAATATCAGCTTCTAGGCTGATCCGCTGAGCTAATATAATAAAAAATGACAATTTTAACTAAGTTATATAACTTATTTAGTGCCCTAGCAATCAAAATGACTTTAATGAGTTAGAAAATAATTTCAAGTAAATTCCTATGGAGGAAAATAAAAGTTGAGAATTTCTAGGGATTGAATGAAAAAAGGGAGCAAAAGAAGGTGCTTTGTCTAAGAAACAGAATGGTGGCATGTCTGATCAAGATGGAAGAGAAAAGACAGGCACTGTGTTAAGTGCTACTGTTTCCCCTCAAAAATAAAATGAAAGAAACCTCTTAACAGAAATTTGATCTACAAAATCCAGAAAGAGAAGCTAGGATAAGAACACCTACCAACAAGATCAGTCCCAGGAGACTGTGGGTGAACTGGGAGATGAGACAGCAAAGTGTCAACACAGGGACAGCATCTGGGAGAAGCCAGAACACCAACCTCAACCTCAGAGACTTTGGCGACTGGCAGATGCTAGAACCAACTTTAGCCACAGAATCTTTGGCTGGGTGGAGAGGAGCTACAGGAGGGTGAGTTCCAGCACAGAGAGTTTCAGAGTATGCCTGGAGAATGACCAGGTATGTGTGGAAGGGGTGGGGTGGACTGAGCTCCATTCTTTCAGCATAACCCTTTTCCTAGAACAACTGATAAACAATGCCCCAGCCTTCAGATTCATGTGTGGACCACAGAGTTCACTCAACTGAAAGGAATATTAGCTCCCTCCCCTGGGTAGGGCTCAGCCCATTGTTCAAGGTCAACTCAAAACTTGTTGCTGAGTGCCTCAAACACTCCAGAACAAAGCAACCATTGTTCCCTACTGGCCAGCCCTTGGAATTACTAAGCTAAGTAAACAAAACCTCTAGGATCTTCAAAAGCAAACCTCTGAGAGCCAGCATCCAACAGCACCCCCAACACAAGATCCTAGAAAGATGAAGAAAGGCCACCGAAAGAGGGGCCCATGGAGAAATACTTAGAAGAAATAGATTCTTACCCAGAGAAATCTAGCACTTTTAAGGAGAATATGAATTAGTCTCTAAAACTTCCTTGAATAAATCAGGAAAGAGCTTAAAAATAAATTGGAAAACTTTGTAAAAGAAATCCAAGAGAAAATTATCATGTTGCAAGAAAAAATTAACAACTCACAAGAAGAAAATTCCTTGGAAAATAAAATTGGACAAATACAAATTGATGATGATTCTCTCAGATCCTCAATTGGGCAAATGCAAAAAGAAAATGATTCTCTCAAAAATACATGAGCAATTGGAAAACTCCTTCAAAAATAGAATTGACCAAATGGAAAAGGGTAAATGAAGAAAATTCTTCTGTTAAAAAAAATGGAATCAATGGAAACTAATGTCTTCAGGAGACAACAAGATTCTGTCAAACAAACAAAAAGCTAAAAAAAAAAAAAAAATAGAATAAAATGTAAAATACCACATCAGCAAAACCACTGACCTCAAGAATGGATCAGGAAGGGACATCCTGAGAATTAGGGCTTCCAGAAAACATTGATGAGAAAAAAAGGCCTGGATATAATTTTACAGGATTTAATGATGGAAAATTGTTCCGATATCATGGGATCAGAGAGAAAAATA
The DNA here is from genome assembly GCF_037893015.1 of Macrotis lagotis. Lineage (NCBI taxonomy): Eukaryota > Metazoa > Chordata > Mammalia > Peramelemorphia > Peramelidae > Macrotis > Macrotis lagotis. The sequence goes on from NC_133658.1 coordinate 533,639,426, forward strand.
GTTATTGAAAGAATACAATGATCCGCCCTGGAAAGAGATACTAAAATGAAAACACAAAGGAATGTTTTGGCCAAATGACAGAACCATCAGATAAAAAAAGAAAATCCTGCAAGCAGCCATACTAAGAAGCCACATTAAGCATAACACAAGACCTGGCTGCATCAACATTAAGGGAATGAAGGGATTACAATGAGATATTTCGAAGAGCAAGGGAGCCTGGAATGCAGCCCAGAATCCACTCTCTGACAAAGCTGACCCTTCTCTTTCAGGGGAAAAGATGGACATTTAATGAAATGGGAAACTTCCAACATTTCCTGATGAAAAGACCAGAATTAAATAGAAAATTTGGACATCAAACTAGATGCTCAAGAGACACATGAAAAAGTAAAAGAAAAAAGGTAAAGAAAGAAAAACTGCTATCCCATGAGATGAAACTGACTATATTCCCAGTTGGGAGAAAGATTCTCATAATTCTTGAGAATTGTAACTCTATTAGAGAAAAATAAAGCTCGCCAGCAATGATGGTCACTCATGACTTATCCCTGAGACTGTTATCCAATAAGATGAAACTGGCTAAATCACTGCCTGGGAGAAAGACTGTAATAACTGGAGAATTGTAACTCTATTGGCAAGAATATGCTTAGTCAGAAGTGATGGTCACTCATAACTTTTCTGTGACTCAAATAGAATGATGTAAAAACAATACCTCCTTAAATAAGAGGACAGTAATCATATGGAGGGATAGTTGAGATTAAATGGAGCAAATGTTAAGAGGTACCAAATACCTATTGTAATAGAGGGGAAGAAGGAAGGAGATGAGAACAACCTGAATCTTCATGGCATCATTCTTTCCTTAAAATTAACTTACACCCACTCAGTCTAATTTAGAAACTTATCATACCTTTCATGTATTAAAAGGAGAACTGGGGATGGGGGACAGGGAGGGTAATAAAAAGGGGAACTAACAGAAAGAAGGGGAAAAGGGAAAGGGGAAAGATAGTTTATAGATATAGAAAAGTAAACACACTAAAGGTAGCAGTTTTCAGAAACAAAATACTTTGGAATATGTATAAAGGGGAAAAAAGGGAGAAAACACAAACCAAGGGAAGATAACATGGAGGGCAATAAAGATTTACCAATTAGAACTTTGAATGTGAATGGGATAAACTCTCCCTTAAAGAGTAAATGAGGGGTGACTAGGTGGCACAGTGGATAGAGCACTGGCCCTGGAGTGAGGAGTACCTGAGTTTAAATTGGGACTCAGACACTTAATCATTACCTAGCTGTGTGGCATTAGGCAAGCCACTTAACCCCATTTGCCTTGCAAAAAAACATAAAAAAAGTAAATGTATAGCAGATTTGATTAAAAACAGGATCCAAAAATATGCTGCTCATAAGAAACACATTTGAAGCAGAAAGATACATATAGAGTAAAGGTAAAATTTTGGAGCGAAATATATTTTGCTTCAGCTGAAGTGAAAAATCAGGGGTTGCAATCCTTATCTCAGACAAAGCAGCTGCAAAAATAGATAGTAAGCTCAGACAATATAAAATACCTGCCAAGGCAGACTCAAAACCTTTTTGAAAACAATTATAAACACTTCTCATGCAAATAAAATCAGATTTAAATAGCTGTACAAACATCAACTGCTTATGGATAGGCCCCTGCTAATATAATAAAAATGACAATTCTACCAAAACTAAACTAAACTACTTTTTTTAGTGCCCTACCAATCAAAATTACAAAAAAATTACATTAATGATTTCAAATAAGTTGTAAGTAAATTCATATGGAGAAATAAATCAGGCACAATTTTGGGCTATCTGTGATGAAGAATACCATCTGTATCCAGAGAAAGAATTGTAGAGTTTGAACAAAGACCAAAGACTGTTACCTTTAATTTAAAAAAAAGCCTGATATCCAATTTAATTGAATGTCCATTGTGGTACTTGACCTTTTTGCAATACCTTAGAAAAAACCAAAGCAATAGTATCAATTCAAGCATTATGTGAAACCTACAAAACTAACATACTTTTAATCTATTTTTAATCTTAAATTAACTTAAGACTATTTCTATTTTACTTTTACTTATTGTAAGCAATATATTTAAACATTAAATTATTTTGAACATTAAACCATTATACAATCCTTATAAACACACTTTCATATTCATTTTTTGTTTTCTCACCACATGATTAAGAAGGTTCTCATTCATATAAGTCCATTAATTCTTTTACACAGTTTCTTGGCCCTCCCATATCTTCATTCCTCTTAGCAACCTAATTTTGCCAAAACTTTCCTGATGAAACTTCTTGGTGAAGAAGCATAAAAGAACCCAAGTGTTATCCCAGTCTCTTAGATTTGAATGTTGGTAGAGATCACGTTTCAACTTTATAACTAATTGTTCACATGCATTTCCAGATGGAGAGGAAGCAAACTGATTCTAGGTAACTTAATCCAGATACTAGATAAGGTATATAATATCTGGACTAAATATAATAACTAAATTTTCAATATATATCCTTGAATCCTTCTTGCAAATCTGGACTGTTAGACCAAGGAAAACCCTCAACCTTTTTTTTTATTATTATCTATATAAAAGTAATGATTGATTTACAGTTCCCTCTCTAATCAGAACCTCAGTACATATAAAAACATATAAAATCACTGTACATTATATAAACATTTAAAATTTGAACATCCATTTTTGCTTAGCATTCCAAGACCTTGTTGCTAAGTAATGATACATCAATTAGAGACAGATCTTTACAAAGGCATGTCTAATTAAACACAAATGAAATCAAGGTTATGTCCTCGTTAAAATAAAAGACATAGTTGTTGTAAAATTGTGGACCAGATGAAAAGTTAACCATTTTGGTGAAAGAAAATTCTTAGTCTATATCATAGCTCCTCACTTTTTTCTATAATTGAGGGGTATGAGAATGGAGCTCTTAATGTAAAAAAAAAGATATCAAAGTATTATAAGCAGCATATTGTAGGATTCTGATAAGAGAGAGAACTGTAAATCAGTCAAAACATTCAAGACATTTCATATCAATGGTGGCTTAATTCAGAAGTATTGAGAAGCTTCACAGTCAGACTTTAAGGCAGAAGGTTTTTTTTTAATAGTTTATTTTATAGCAACAAGATGAACTAAGTGTGATGTTGTTATAAGAAAATGTCTTATTTATGATTAACAGTGACCATCTTTCTCATCCTTTTTAAAATGTTCATTGACTTTCAAGTGACTCATTTTGTCACAACATTAGACTTTAACTAAAAGTGGGCTTGTTTTAGAGTCATGCCTACAACAGCCTGACCTCCCCTACTTGAGCAAATGTTATTTTATGCCAGATCACGATTGCTTTTATTCTCAGTGTAAATCTTCAGTCATTATAAAAATGAAAGGGATTATAATGAACTGTAAAACCAGATAGTCAAATGGTACCATGTTGACAATTCAGACTATGCAAATTAAAATACACACATAGATGATACACAAAGGCTAAAGTAGTTTGCAGTTATATAAACCTAGCAAATTAAATTCTAGTAATCCAGTGCCATATAACTTTTCTTTGTTTGAATGTACTTAATCTAAAATGAAGAATCTCAGGTATATAATGCACATCAAGTTTGGTTTTACTCAAACAAATCTATCCACATATTGTAAGTGCTCATTATTATCATTGTCCTCTGTAAAGTGAAGTCTTTCCAGGTCATTTATTCTCATTTTCTTCAGATGACCTTCATCTGACTATAGTATTCCTTTAATTCCTCTTACTATCTTGCTTTTCTTCCTCTAGATCATCCTATGGTATGTTTATTCTGCTTAAAATATGGTACCCAGAATTGAACATGGTAATTTGCTGTAATGTGGTAATAGTAAAATCAAAGAGAATCATTATCTTGTTTCTTTTAGATGCTATATATCTATTACTGCATACTAAGATGTCATTAAGTGACATACACATCTGAAGAATATTGAATTTTAATTATTCTAAAACTTTTCCAAAATTTATTCCACTTTCTTTCTTTAAACTTTAAAATTTCTCTACAATTTAAAATTTCTTTATTTCTACCTTTATCTCCCAATCTTGTGCATTTTTAATTCTAATCAAAGGATTTTGAAGTTATTTATTTGATATTATAAAAGTTCACCATTTTTTCCAAGGATGTCTAAATCACACAGATCTAAGTCTCCTCACTACTTCTGCTGCATACGATGGTCTCTCAACTCTGTCCTCAAGACTGAAGTTGCATTTCCCATGAAATCTGTTTAGATCATACATAACTCTAAAATGGAAGTAGGTAGAAAGGAGTATGCAATTCTATTCTAGACTAAGACTCGAGAGAATAGAAGAAAGTTACAAGAAATGTAGATCAAATGAAATAAGATGTATAGTTCTGGGGCAGCTAGGTGATGCAGTGGATAGAGCACTGGCCATGGAGTCAGCAGTACTTGAGTTCAAATCTGACCTCAGAAACTTAACAATTGGCTAGCTGTGTGATCTTGGGCAAGTCACATAACCCCATTGCCTTAAATCTTAAATAAATTTTAAAAAGATGTTACGTATTTACTAAACCCAATATATATATTTATTGGGGGGGGTGTATACATGCATGTACACACACACATACACACAAACACACACACACACACACACCAATAAATATTATGTTGTCTCCTCAAGAGTACTCATTACAGGGCAGCTAGGTGGCATAGTGGATAGAGCACCAGCCCTGGAGTCAGGAGTACCTGAGTTCAAATCCAGCCTCAGACACTTAATAATTACCTAGTTGTGTGGCCTTGGGCAAGCCACTTAACCCCATTTGCCTTGCAAAAACCTAAAGAAAAAAAGTACTCATTAAAATACAATTTTTAATGTTTGTTTTTTGATGACAGAGATTGGACTAGTGATTTAATTTGCTTTTCTAATTCCCAGGCAAAGGAAATTACTCTCTCTCCCAGTGGAATTAGATTTGCTTTCTATAACTTCTGTCTTAAGACATTGCCTAGAAGGGGTGGCTAGGTGGCGTGGATAAAGCACCAGCCCTGGAGTCAGGAGTACCTGGGTTCAAATCCCGTCTCAGACACTTGATATTTACCTAGCTGTGTGGCCTTGGGCAAGCCACTTAACCCGTCTGCCTTGCAAAAACCTAAAAGAAAAAGTTATTACCCAGAGTTCTAAAATATTAAGCAATTTGACTAAGGTAACGCAGAAAGTATGTGCCAGAGACACTATTTCAATCCATGTCACTTTGATTTCAAGAAAGGTTTCATAATCAAAACACACATATACTAACACAAACATATGCATACATATATATGAATACATGCATGGACATATATACACATACTTATAGAATATCTATACTTAGAGAATACATGAACTTATATATATATATATATATATATATATATACTCTTAGAAAATGCATGAACACATAAACAGACATATGCATGAAAGTATATGCATGTGTATTCATATAACTATAAATGCAGGCATGTGTACATATGCATATATAGATGATAGATATATCTATATATCTATAAATCTATATCTATATATATCTATCTATATCTATATATCTATCTATATCTATCTCTATCACTATCTCTATCTATCTCTATCTCTATATCTATATCTATATGTGTGTGTGTATGTATGTTGTAAATAATCCAAGCCCTGAATCAGGTAATATTATAATATAAAAATAATGAAGAGTATTATTTCAGAGGAAACTTGGAAGATTTTTGTAAACTGGTATTAAGTAAGGCAAGTAGAATCAGGAGAAAATCATATATCAATAACAACATTGTAAAAGTAAATAATTCTGAATGACTTGACAATTGTTTATCACAATGACTCTTCATTATTTTCATATTATAATATTTCATCTCTTTCACATACCATAATTTGTTTAGTTATTCCCAGATTGATGAGTACTCTTAATTTCTATTGCTTTTGCACCACAAAAAAACTGTCATGAATAAATTACATTTTATAAATGAAAATCTTCTGATTCCTAATTCCTTCTGTGTATAGACTTTAATAATAGATTTTCTGAGTTAAAAGGTGTGCATAGTTTTGTAACTTTCAAGACATAGTTTCAAGTTTCTTTCCAAAATGTCCAGATCAACAATCAGTCCTATTCTCAGTTTGAATTTGAACATGGTTTCCAACAGCAATATTTTCTGCAATATTTATCATTTTCCTTCTGGAATATGGATGATAGGGCAGCTCATTGGTATATATTCAGATTCATTTTCATTTTATAGCATCAGACAGCATGATATTTATCTAGGAAGTATTTTTGCCTAGCAAAAGTCTCTAAACCATTCTCATCTAGCTGAAATTTCCAAACACCTTTGCATATCTGCCTCTTCTATATTACAATATGTGCTGGGGGATGCAGGGGATGACTTACTGTGGCATTTTCTTTAATTTTCAGTACCGGAATGCAGTCTTTGCATTTTTAGGCTTTTATGAAGTAATTGTTTGGGACAGCTGAACTATACAAAGCATTCTCCTACTCTTGTCATTTTGTCTAGTCTTAATACCATTTGAAAATATGTTCATTCTTTAAGATAGTTATTTCCCCATTCTACTTAAATAGTACATTCCAAAATGTATTTTCTGTTTATTACAGATTTTTAGATGCCATGATCAACTTCTACAGATTTTAATTTTTTTCACTTTGCCTACAGTTCCATGTTTTTGTGATAAAAATTTGGGTTAGATTTATTCTTTCTGTTTTCTTTAATTATTACCCAAATCCTATTCATCACTTCCACATTTGCTCATTTCTATCATTTTAAATATATGTCCTTCCACTTTCCCTATAGTCTGATTTCTTCTTTTTTTTGTTTTTTTTTTTAGGTTTTTTTTTGCAAGGTAAATGGGGTTAAGTGGCTTGCCCAAGGCCACACAGCTAGGTAATTATTAAGTGTCTGAGACCGGATTTGAACCCAGGTACTCCTGACTCCATGGCCAGTGCTTTATCCACTATGCCACCTAGTTGCCCCTGATTCCTTCTTAATAATATCTATTTTTAGAAAAGATGTAACCATAAATACTTAAGTAATATGATCCCATATGGTATCTTGATATGATCCCATTTAATTTCTTGCCATAAGATCTAGAGTTTCTTTATTATCTATCTTCTGTGCAAGTACTTTTCTGAACTGTTTGTTCCCTACACTTATTTCCAGTTATATTTTTCTATGAATTACTAAAGATCTCTACTGATATGCCTGCTCCAGTATTCCTAAACATTATAAAACATACATGTATATATAATGGCACTGCTGAAAATGCTTTAATGATTTGATCTCCAATATAAATTAGTAAATACTTTATGTTTCATTAACAAAATGTCATGGTTTTGGTATTACATGTAGAGTGGGATGGCGTTTGTGAATAAAGAAATAAAGATAAAATAAATTTTTGCTATTCAGTGATCATATATAAATATAAATTATATATTCCTATATGTTCATATAGTTAGTTATACATTATGATTTAAGAAGAATAAGTTAAAATGTTGGATATTCCATTTTGTTCTCAGTAACTGAATTTCAACATTAGCAATTTTTTTCAAGTCAAACTTCATTTAAAAAAAATGTTCCATAGATTTTAAGTAGACTTGGGTTTGCTAATTGGAACTTTGATGAGATGCAGACTTTTTTAGATTCCACAAAAATGTATGTTAGAGAACTCTAGGTCAACAGAACAGGTCCTAAGGTTAAATAACACTATTTACCACTATTGTGGCACACATGGAACCTTCCAGATATCTCTAATTATAATGCTACCAGTAATAGATCTGCCCTTAAGATTTCCTTTTATCAGTTAAATTTCAACTTTCTACTGCCACATATTTATTGAAATTTACTGCCAAAATGAGGATGACAATTTTTTCTCTTCGTTCTCAGTGTGTGACCACAGTTTTATGAGACTGCTTGCCCTCTGAGCTCAGCACGGAGTATGTTATAATTAGATGGGTATTACCGTAGAGATAGTGTTAATGGAATTTTTCAGGAACAGTAAAAAAGAAACCTTCTAGGGTGTCTACATTAGATTTTATGTAAGTAAAACCTGTCTTAGGAGACCACTAAAAAAAACAGCAGGAGTTAGTTGCCTAATAGACATGATATTTAACTGAAGGTCATATAATGATACAATAAACCATAGGGGAGACTGTTAAAGTAATTGTTTCAAAGAGGAGCTTGCCTATCAGTAGGCTAAGTATATATTTCCAATATGAAAATAAAGATTAGATTAAGTGAAGATACATCACAGTGAGAGAAATATCTTTTAATTTTCATATAAAATTTAAAACTATATAATTTGAAACTATATATCCATAAACACTGTGAAAATATAGCGTTTTCAGGGTTTTTTAAAAAAAACTTATTCACTAAAGCTGTCTTCCTTAGCCTAGTTTATATTTTATTATTTCAATCTTTTGGAAAATGAAATGAGAAGGAATATAAGATGTTATTGTGCCATAAGAAATACTGAATACAAATAAATCAAACATACTTGGGAATATACTAATGCACATATATAAGAAAACTATGCAAAAAGTCATGAGAATTCTAATTAAGGTAATCAGCAATTTTGCCTTAACTAAAAAAGAAAAATATATGTCACTGCTCAGTAATGAGGGGATGGAGTAGATGTGGTGGAAAAGAGGCATGGAAAGAGCCATATATTCTCTGATGTAGTCAATTGTTCACTTTTTTACGCACATGTTTGTTAAAAGGGAAGATTTTATAGTGGTAAAAAAAAGTCATTGGAAAGTGATGGTTTAAAATAAAATGTTAAATAAATGACAATAAATGTAACATGCACTGCTTAAGTATTATTATAAATTTGGACAAATCATATAAACTTTGAAACTCAGAGGTAGTGAAAATGGGGAAAACAACATTTTTCCTGACAAAGTCACAACATTATCAAGAGTATCAAATGAGACAAAATTTTAAATGTTTCATAAACTACAAAGCATTATGACAGCATGTAACTTTATTAATTTTAATTTTTATTATTTGTTATCATATTTTATGGGGCTTAGAAATCATCTAAGGATGAAAAGAATGAAGACATCTATTGTTATTTCTGTTTAGCACACTCTTATGTAAGTGAAAAAATAATTAATTTTTGTTGTTTCTTGAATTGAACATCTTATAGAATTTAAGATCAATGTCTATGAGTTCATGGCATCTTTAGAATGGTTTCACTAACAGAGAGGATAGTGTGAATTCTATTTTTTTTCAAGCCGCTTCCCCAGGTGAATCTAATTTTTTCCCTATATCACAATATTTTGAAACTTTTTCAAGTCACATAGATTGGAGATTATGAATATATGTTAAAATAATATCCATTAAAACTCTTTCTTTTAATTTTTGAGTGTCAACATTATATTTGCTCGATAGAACTGATAATTTTATCTGTGTTAAAGTTCAATTTCTGTATTTATTGGTAGAACAAGAATTTATCTTAAGAATGATATGGAGTGTCTAATATATCATTCTGACCATCAAATGCTTCCTTTCTAAGTACATGGTGATTTTTCTAACCTATAACAATGTGTCTGCTTCTGTATACAATTTCATGTGACAGCCAATTATTCAATATTTCATATTCAATAAATTATTTATTAAATTAATTTACATATCACCACTGGAAGAATTTTAGCTTCTCACTTAGATCATCACCAAATTGAGTTTGTCCAGAAGTTTGTCCAACCCTAAACAATATGTTTGCTATGAAATATTTATGATATTCACATTTATACTACTGACTTATAAGATTCAAATTCTAACAATTCTACTTGCAGAAAATCTTATATCTTCTGATATTCTCTATTCATAGGATAAATATTTAATTAAGGCCCTAATAATCTCTCAAATAGGCTATTCAAATAAGCTTTCTTTTGGTCTCTAAATTTCCAGTCTTTTCTCTCTTCAGTCTACTCTCCAAACAGCAGATAAAAAAGTATCCTTAAGGTCTGATTTGTATGTTTGTAATTTATAGAGATTCTCTCTTGTCTCAAGAATAAAAAACAAATTTCCTAATCATCCAAATATCTGACTCCAACATTTCTAATGCATAACAAATCTGATATATGTCCCCTTGCCTCCTCTGAAATCACAACTACCTTGAAATAAGCTGTCATCACTTCAATTCCACACTATTGAAATATCCTGACACTAGATCTCTGTGACTCAAGACTTCCCTTGCATAGTATGAAAATCCATCCTCCACTCAGTCAACAATTTGTTGTGACCAAATATAGGTCTGACCACTTCATCACCTCCAACCCACCTCACCCACTTCATTCAATAAATTTCAGTCACTCTCAATTACCTCCAGAACCAAATATAAATTCCTCTATTTGTCATTTAAAACCTTTCATAAACTGGACCCTTGATTTTTATAGTCTTCCACTTCACTCTCATCTGCTAGCCTCATAGATGCATTTTGGTGACTTTTATTGGTGGCACATTGATCTTCCTTCTATTAACTTATGAATGATACCAAGCAACATTTTGGTTACAAGTCAAAAATTTTAATGCATTTCTTCACTGTCTTCAATATAATTATTTATTTTTCAAGGATATTTTGATCCTCTCATAATTTAAGATATCAAATCTTTTTTTTTTCTTTCTCTACATCTTAATGTCCATGATTGGACTATAATAGCAATAATAAAATTTTAGATGTCATAAAAATTAGTCTACATAAGTAGAATTGTACCAGTTGAATGATCAAATATATTCATGTTAAAATTACATGAAATCATAACAGAATTCATACAGAAAAGGAGAAGGGGCAAAACATAAAAATGAAAAAGTTAGTTGTTAAAGTATGTTGGCATTTTTGAGATATCAAGCAAAAATTAATTGATACTGGGTAAAAGTACAAGAAAATTAGAAAAGTAATTATATAAGCACAGACTAGAATTATATATTTATAATTATATAGAATTATATATATAATATAGAATTACATATTTATAATATTCAGATCCTTAATACACCTAAGAATCCAAGGTATTAGGAAAGAAGCCTTTATATTCCACAATAATTACTTGGAAAATTGAAAAATATGATTGCAGAAAAAGTTTAGCTAAGCTTACACAATGACTGCAATAAATTTGCAATGGGAAAATAATACAACAAAAAGGATAAAGTTAAGACAATAAATCTTTCACAAAAATAAAGAGATAAATAATAACCAACCTTGGCACACAGTAAATATTAAAATGTGAAACAAAACTGAAAATGACAAGTCTATTAAAAAAGATTTTGATAAACTAAATCAATTCAGGTAAAATAAAAAGAAACAAATGTAGATACAGGAAAAAATATTTGTAGTTAAATATCCGTGTTACAATTTTGATATTGAACTCTGGTGGCCAAAATGGTTGAGAGAAGACAGACACTCTGATAGTGCTCTCTTTCTCCTCAGAAATAACATGAGAGAAACCTCTTAATTTAAATGTGATCAACAAAACCTAGAAAGACAAGCTAGGAGAAGATCACCTACCAAGAAGGTTTATCTCAGGGGACTGTGGGTGAACTGGGGGACAATTGTTGGGGATCAGCACTGGGGTGGCAGTTGGGGGAGGCCAGAGGTTGAACCTCAGCTATGGAGATTTCAATGACTGGTGAGTACCAGATCCAGCTTTAGCTGCAGTCTTTGACCAGGGAGAGAAGAGCTACAGGGGGTGAGTCCCAGCACAGAGTCTCAGAGTATGCATGGAGAACATCCAACTGGGACAAGGACCTGAGCTCCATACTTTCTGCAGAGCACTTTGCCCAGAACAAAAAAAAAAAAAACCCACCCCCACCCCCTCAGGGCAGCAGAGTTTACACAACAGAAAGAGATGAATTCCCTCCCCCAGGACCCAGCCCAGTTTTCCAGATATACTCAGACCCTGCTGCTGAGGACCTCACTCCAGAGAAAGCAAGGAGCACCACCCCCACTGACTGATGGCCCTTGGAATTACTAAACCATGTGAACAAAATCTCTAGGATCCTCAAAAGCAAACCTCTAAGAGCTATCTCCCCGCAACACAAGATGAAAAAAGGCCAGAGGAAAAAGGGGGAGGGGGGCTGGAGAAATACTTAGAAGAGACAGATCCTAACTCAGAGAGATTTAGCACTGCTGAGGAGAATATGAATTAGTCTCCAGTCCAGAAAGTCTTCCTTGAAGAAATCAGGAAGGAGTTTACAAATCAATTGGAAAAATTGCGAAAAGAAACTCAAGAGAAAATTAACATGTTACAAGAGAAAACTAATATTATGCAACAAGAAAACAAATCCTGAACAAATATAAAATGAGAATAATTCTCTCAGATATTCAATTGGACAAATACAAAAACAAAATGTTCTCTCAAATCCTCAATTGGAAAAGTGCAAAAAGGAAATTATTCTCTCAAAGCTACATTGGGGCAAATAGAAAAGTACTTCAAAAATAGAATGGACCAACTGGAAAAAGAGGTGCAAAAAATAAATGAAGAAAATCCTTCTCTAAAAAAAATGAATGGAATTGGCGGAAACTAATGACTTCATAAGACAAGATTGTGTTAAAATCAAAAGATTGAAAAAATAGAAAAAAATATAAAATATAAAATATCTCACCAGCACTGACCTCCAGGACAGATCAAAATGAGATCATTGAAGAGAAAACAAAACCTGGACTTAATATTACAGGATTTAATGATGGAAAATTGCCCTGATGTCATAGAACCAGAGGGTACAATAGTTATTTTAAGAATGCATCCAGGGGGCGGCTAGGAGATGCAGTGGATAAGAGCACTGGCCTTGTATTCAGGAGTACCTGAGTTCAAATCCGGCCTCAGACACTTAATAATTACCTAGCTTTGTGGCCTTGGGCAAGCCACTAAACCCCATTGCCTTGAAAAAAAAAAGAATACATCAATCCTGAAGAGCAATGGATCTTGGAATGCAACCAAAAATCAACTACCTGCAAAGCTGAGCTTTCTCTTCCAGGGGGAAAAGATGGACATTTTACAAAATGGGATACTTCGAAAATTTCATAATGAAAAGACCAGAGCTATATAGAAAATTTGAACATCAAACAGGAGGCTCAAGATACACATGAAAAGGTAAAAAAAAAAAAACACTAACAAACTGCTATACAATAAGATGAAAATGGCTATATAACCACTTGGGAAAAAGAGTCTCATAACTCTTGAAAATTGTAACTCTATTATAAAGAATATACATTGCCAGAAGTGATGGACATTCATAATGTTTCTGTGACTCAGAATTCTTTAAAAACAGTACCCCATTAAAATAGGGGGGCAATAAGGAGAAGGGAGGTTGGACAGAGAATGAATGTGGTAAATGTCATTACATCAAAAGGTTCAAAAGACCTATTGTAATTGAGGGGAGGAAGGGAGGAGGTGAGAAACAAATGAATCTTCATCTCCTCAGCCTTATCTTAAAGTTAACTTATACAACTTGATCAAGTTAAGAAACTTCTCTTACCTTTCAAGCATTAAAGGGGGGGAAAGGGGAGGGGGGACAGGGAGAGGGAGAAAAAGGGGAACTAACAGAATGGAGGGAAAAAGGGGAAAATGGAAAAGGGAAAAAGGGGAGGCTGGTCAGTTTAAGAGGGAAAACACACTGAAGGTGGCAATATTCAGAAAAGAAACACTGGGGATTATGGATAAAGGGAAAAAGGGGGAAAATACAAACAGAAGGAAGATAGCATGGAGGGCAATAAAGAGTTAGTAATTATACCTTTGAATGTGAATGGATGAACTCTCCCTTTAGATGGAAATGAATAGCAGAGTGGATTAAAACCAGAATCCTCCAATATGCTGCTTACAAGAAACTCATTTGAAGCAGAGAGATACAAATAGAGTAAAGGTAAAAAGTTGGAGCAAAATATATTTTGCTTCAGCTGAAGTGAAAAAAGCGGGGGGAGCAATCCTTATTTCAAACAAAGAAGCTGCAAAAAGAGATAAGGAAGGAAACTCTATCCTCCTAAAACATTTTATATTCAACAAAATGATTTCAATATGGAATATGTATGCACGCAGTGGGATAGCATCCAAATTCTTAGATGAGTTGAAAGGGCTACAGAAACACATAGAGGCAAAACTCTACTAGTGGGAGACCTCAACCTCCTGCTCTCAGATTTAGATAAATTGAATCATAAAATAAACAAGAAGGAAGTTAAGGAGGTAAATAGATATTTAGAAAACCTAAATATGATAGACCTATGGAGGAAACTGAATGGGGATAGAAAGTAATAGTTTTTTTTTCTGCAGTACATGGCACTTACACAAAAATTGACCTTATACTATGCCATAAAAACCTAATGATCAATTGCCGAAAGGCAGAAACAGTGAATACATCTTGTTCAGATCATAATGCAATAAAAATCACATGCAATACTGGGCCAGGGAGATATAGATCAGAACAAATTTGAAACTAAATAACTTAATTTTAAAGAATGAGTGGAACAAGCAACAAATTATGGAAATAATTTATTATTTCATCATAGATAATGACAATAATGATACAACATACCAAAACCTATGGGATACACTCAAGGTGGATATCAGGGGATATATAAGATATTTAAATGCTTACATGTATAAATTAAAGAAACAAGAAATCAATGAACTAAACATGCAACTAAAAAATTAGAGAAGGAACAAATTAAGCCCCCCAATTAAATATCCAATTAGAACAACCTCAAAAAATTAAAGGAATAGAAAGCAAGAAAACTATTGAATTAAAAAATAAAACCAAGAGCTTGCTTCACGAAAAAGCCAATAAAAATTGATACACCTCTGTTCAATTTGATCAAAAAAAGAAAGAAGAAAACCAAATTGCTAGTGTCCTAAATGGAAAAGTTGAACTTCCCACTAAGGAAGAAATTAAAGTGATAATTTGGAATTATTTTGCCCAACTCTATGCCAATAAATTTGACAATCAAAGTGAAATGGATGAATATTTACAAAAAATAGAAGTTTCCCAGATTGAATGGAGAGGACATTATAAATTTAAACAACCCTATCTCAGAAAAACCTATTCAACAAGCCATTATTGAACTCCTTTAGCATAAATCTCCAGGGAGAGATGGATTCACAAGTGAATTATATCAAACATTTAAGGATCAATTGGTTCTAATTCTATATAAATCTTTGGAAAACTCTATCTAACTCTTTATGACACCTATATGGTGCTGATACCTCAACCAGGAAGAGTTAAAACAGAGGAAGAAAATTATACACCTATTTCCCTGATGAATATAGATGCAAAAATCTTAAATAAAATCTTAGCAAAACTATTACAACAAGTTATCACTAGGATAATACATTATAATCAAGTAGGATTTATCCTAGGAATATAGGGATGGTTCATTATTAGGAAAAAATGTTAGTATAAATAATTATATGAATAACATACCTATCAACAATCATATGATCATATCAATAGATGCCAAAAAATCTTTTGATAAAATATAGCTCCCAATCCTACTAAAAACACTAGAGAGTGTAGGAATAAATGTATTGTACCTCAGAATAACAAGAGCATCTACCTGAAACCATCAGCAAGCATTATATGCAACAGGGATAGGCTTGAGGCATTCCCAATAAAATCAGGGGTGAAACAAGGATGCCCATTATCAACACTACCATTCAATATCATATTAGAAATGTTAGCCTCAGCAATAGGAGAAGAAAAAGAAATTGAAGAAATTAAAATAGGGAAGGAGGAGACAAAACTCTCACTCTTTGCAGATGACATGATGGTATACTTACAGAATCCCAAAAAGCCAACTACAAAACTACTAGAAATAATTAACTACTTCAGCAAAATAGCAGGATATAAAATAAACCCTCATAAATCCTCACTATTTCAATATATTACTAGCAAGATACAGCAGAATGAGCTAGAAAGAGAAATCCCATTCATAGTAACCTCAGACAAAATACAATATCTGGGATTCTACCTGCCAAGGCAGATAGACTACCTGCCAAGGCAGACTCAAAAACTTTTTTGAAACTATTACAAAACTCTTCTCATGCAAATGAAATCAGATTTGAATAACTGGGAAAACATCAATTGCTCATGGATAGGTTGAGCTAATATAATAAAAATGACAATTCTATGAAATCTAAACTTCTTGTTTAGCACCCTACCAATCAAAATTCCAAAAAAATGCTTTAATGAGTTACAAAAAGTCATAAGTAAACTCATATGGAGAAATCAAAAGTCAACAATTTCCAGGGATTCAGTGAAAAAAAAGTGCAAAAAATGTGGCTTAGCCTTACCAGATCTAAAATTATATTATAAAACATTAGTACTCAGAACTGTCTGTCATTAACTAAGAAATAGAGTCATGGATCAATGGAAAAGACTAGGTGCAATAGCAGGAAATGATTATAGAAATCAGCTGTTTGATAAACCGAAAGAGTCCAGCTATTGAGATAAAAACTCTCTGTTCAATAAAAACTGTTGGAAAAATTGGAAGTTAGTATGGTAGAAACTTAGATCATACCAACATCTCACACCCTATACCAAGATAAGATCCAAATAGATACAGGATTTCGACAAAGAAACAATATTATAATCAAACTTGAAGATCAAGGAGTAGTTTAACTGTCAAATCTATGGAAAGGGAAATAGTTTATGACTAAGGAAAAGATGGAGAATATCACTAAAAACAAACTAGGTAATTTTGACTACATTAAATTAAAAAGCTTTTGTACAGACAAAACCAGTGTAACTAAGATCAAAAGAAATGTAGAAAATTGGGAAACAATTTCTGCAACTAGTATTTCTGACAAAGGACTTACTGCTAAAATATATAGAGAATTGAGTCAAATTATCAAAAGAAATAAGCCATTCCCCAATTGGCAAATGGTCAAAGGATATGCGAAGGCAATATACGTATGAGGAAATAAAAGCAATCCATAGTCATATGAAAAATTGCTTCAAATCTTTACTTATTAGAGACATGCAAATTAAGCATCTCTGAGATACCACCTCACACCTCTCAGACTGGCCAATATGACCAGAAATAATAATGATCAATGTTGGAAGGGATGCGGGAAATAAAGGTCACTAATGGATTGTTGGTGGAGCTGTGAACTCATCCACCCTTTCTAAAGAACAATTTGGGATTGTGCCCAAAAAGCAACAAAAATGTGTATACCCTTTGACCCAGAAATACCAATACTGGGCTTATACCCTGAAGAGATGATGGAAAAAGTGTAGAAACATCTCTTGTACAAAAATAATCATAGCAGCCCTGTTTGTGGTGGCAAAGAATTGGAAATCAAGTAAATGTCCTTTAATTGGGGAATGTCTTAACAAACTGTGGCATATGTATGTCATGGAACACTATTGTTCTGTTAGAAACAAGGAGGGATAGGAATTCAGTGAAGCCTAGAAGGATTTGCCTCAACTGATGCTAAGCTAGATGAGTAGGACCAGAAAACCATTGTATACCTTAACAGCATCATGGGGGTGATGATCAGCCCTGATGGACTTGCTCATCCCTTCAGTGTAACAACCAGGGACAATTTTGAGCTATCTGCAATGTAGATTACCATCTGTATCCAGAGGAATAATCATGGCCTTTGAACAAAGACCAAAGCCTATCACTCAAATTAGAAAAAAAAAAAGCATTATATTATTATGTAATTTTACTATCTCACACTTTATTTTTCTTCCTTAAGGATATGATTTCTCTATCATCATATTCAGCTGAGATCAATGTATAACATGGAAACAATCTATACACTAGCAGAATGCCTTCTGTGGGGGTGGGGGAAGGGAAATCATTCTTTCAAAAATACTGAAATCCAAAATATACAGGTAACATACAGAAATATTAAAATAAAAACCTGCATAAATGGAAATTTGTTAAAAGCTATGAGTGGACTAAGAAATTAGAAAAAATAATCAAATATACACTGAAAACAGTTTCAAAACCACTTATAATGAAATAAATGAAAACTGAGACATCACGAAGATATCACTTTCAAGAAATAAAATTGGCAAAGAAGTCAAGAAAGGAAAATACAAATAATGAATAGGTGGTAGAAAATGGGACATGCTCTCTCGATATTAGTAGAGTTATGAATAATTTCATCCATTCCACAGTTGTAATTATACAGTTACAGTTCACTAATTTCATCTAAATTTATGCATCAGTGTGTTCATACCTTCCTGTACATAAAGTAAAATTCATTGAGATATTATTTTTATATACTGAAATATGATAAATGATTGTGTGGTGTCTTGACACCCTAACCCCAAACTGACTGCTCACGGTTCTCTCAAAGTAGCAGCAAAGAGTCAGAGTTTATTTTTGGTTGTCATGAGAAGCAGGGCAGCCTCTTACTGCTGGAGTGGGGAAAGCTGGATTACAGAAGCTAAAGCAAGGTTATAAAGGCAAAAACCACAAAAACTGCAACCCACATACCCTCCCCCCTTCTGCTTGCCTTTACAATTATTGGTCTAGCTTGATGGTCTGAAGAAAAGGGGAGTTTGCTTGTATTGCTCAAGAGAGTCTATTCTTGTTTACACTTTATATGGTTAGAGTGACTACTAAGATCCACATTCTTCCCATCTCCTGATTTCTGAAAAATAGAAACTGAGGCCTATGGCTTGAACTTATTTAGTACTATATCCCTGAAAAGTCAGCATTTCTACTCCTCACAATTCCTCCTCTTATTTGTTGTATCTGCTGCTGACTTTTCACTCATTCTACCCCTTGTTTTGTTTGAACTTTTGTAATAACTCCTTGCAATGCTGTTCAATTTCCTCATCCCTGCCTAAACCATCTTGGTTTACAGGAGTCAAACTTTCTTTCTTTAACATAAGCATTGGACTCAGTCCTCAGCCAGAAGTGTTTGAGGGAGGATTTTATGGACTGTACTAGTGACTAGCCATATCATGTATGGTATACAGATAGGGAGGATTATCAAGACTC
This sequence comes from Macrotis lagotis, assembly GCF_037893015.1. Taxonomy (NCBI): domain Eukaryota; kingdom Metazoa; phylum Chordata; class Mammalia; order Peramelemorphia; family Peramelidae; genus Macrotis; species Macrotis lagotis. Next base: position 533,658,428 of record NC_133658.1, read on the forward strand.
CTAATACTAGGAGTCCATACCACACTAATTGACACCACCAGCTCCCTCTGAACCAGGACCACCATGAAGTATTAAATGAAGAGTTCCAAGTCTGGACAGGGATGTGAGCTATTTTTCTAATTTCTGTGGTGATCTCCTTTATCAATCTTCCATTGCCATCAATTTGCATGCAACAAGTGGATAGGTTCAATTTTCCACAAACACCCCCTTCCTCAGTCAACAGGTCATCTAAAATTAATCTGTGTTGTAGTACAGCTTCCCTAGTTTGGGTGACCTCATATACCAATAAGTCCAGTGCCTTTGTCGTTTGATTAGTTATAATTTCTACTACAGCCTGGAGTCTAATGATGCTATTTAACATGTAAATTGGTGTCCTGTATCCCCAGCTTCCATCTTGTGCCCACGTAGAAGGGCCATATTCGTTAATTATCCTTTGTGGGGGCCAGGTGTTCCCCCAACCATTAGCATCTCCTGTCATTGTTAGAGAAGTACCTATACTCCATCTTTGTTTTCTTATATCATCCTATAGTTGAACACTCAAAGATTTTACTATTTGGTCTGTGAGAAAAAAGAACTTAGGTCTAATTAATCCTGTATACCAGATCCCTGTCCAATTTAGTGGAAGGTGTGTATAGACTGTTTGCCCACATACCCAGTTATGCCTTTTAGAGCTGGATTATTTTTTCTGTAAAGTCCTGGTCTTGTTATAATCTGTTCCAGAGTAATACTGCATATCTTGATCCCTTAGAGGGCCTCCATCACATCTCATCTGTTCATCAGTTTTGTACTGGCATTTCCACAACTGTGGCCCCTCTTCCCACCTCTTAATGCAAGGCTCTTTACCTCTATTTTGGGCACTCCAAAAAGTAATAAAGAATACTTCTCATCCACTGTCATTTACCCATCTCCAACTTTGGGACTGAGTAATCAAGGGACCATTGTTCTGCTATTGATAGGTCACCTTCACACCTTCCTACTCCACTGAGTATTTTGGCAGTGATTCTCATCCATTTTACCATTATGACACCTAACCTAGATGCCATCATTACATTGTACATGGGTCATATCCCAACAGCCCTGGTACCCCCCACAAGCTGGCACTAATTGTATATTGTCAACCTTAGCAGAGAAAGTCCACCTGCAATGATTTTGTCCCAAATAAGATCCCTTCTTGGTTTGGTTAAGGCAATATCTTCCTGGCACAGATTCTGCCAGTGACCACTGGTGTTCTTCCTTTTTATTCCAAAATCCAGTCCTGCTATGTACTAAGGACTTCTCAATCAATAACCAAACAAGTTAAAGGGGAACTGGCACCCATGGCCATGTGCTCAATCTTTGAGACCCCCCCATTAATCCATCAGTTGGTTACATTAAAGGTGTTGGCAATAGTTTGTATTAAGTTGTGAAAGTTGTTTTTCTCTTCAAGGAAGCTATCTAAAATTGAGGCCTGATATAATAACAAGCTCAGATTTAAGAGGCACACACTTAGAACATGATATCTGAAATGCATTTCTGAAGCATGTAGTCTTAACCAGAGCCCAAAAGGTGAAGGGGCCAACCCCTAGGAGTGACACTGTAATTACACTCAGGAATGGGTCTCACATGAAAATCCCTTGTACTACATACAATTATACAAGCTAGGAAGCAATAGAGTGATAACAAAATTATAACAAAGAAGAAAATACGAAGAATCCTCCACCTCCTGGGCAAAGGTGTTGGAGAGTCCATCAGTCCTATATTCACTTAAAATAAACCTTCAGTTCATTGGTGGGTTCAGAGTCCACAGTACATTCTTTTGGTGGATTCACAGCTCTTTTCACCCTGGTATGGTGGGTCCAACTCCATTACTGGGTCCGCATGGCAGTGTCTGAAGTAAGGAGAACCTGGAACAGTTCTTCCAAGCTTGGAGTCAATTTCTCCTTCTAGGTCTGGATCAAAACCCCTCCTCGCCAGGTTCAAATTTGTGGACTGTGAAACCTAAAGGAGGAGTCTGTGTAATAAGTCCTTTTAGTTGAATTTATTTGAAATGCTGGGTCAGAACTTTTATATATTCCCTAAAAAATTTATCTTTATTGTCTAAACTAGGATCCCATTGTTCAATCGGACCAAGAAATGGATGGCCATACAACATCTCATAAGGAGATAACCCAATGTCCTGTCTAGGGACAACACAAGGGGCAGACATTTGGTCCAAGGCAATTGTGTCTCAAGAGACAACTTTGTTAGCTGTTGCTTAATTTCTTGATTCATTCTTTCCACTTTGCCTGAGGAGGGTGGATGCCAGGGAATGTTCAACTCCCACAAAATTTCCAAGGCTTGAGCTAGGGACCTTAGAGGTAAAATGTGTTCCTTAATCTAAATCAATCTGGCCCTCCATACCATACCAGGGAATCACTCGTTCTAGCTGAATTTTATTATTTTTATTTTCTATTTTTTTAGTTTTTGCAAAGCAAATGGGGTTAAGTGGCTTGCCCAAGGCCACACAGCTAGGTAACTCTTAAGTGTTTGAGGCTGGATTTGAAATCAGGTGCTCCTGACTCCAGGGCCAGTGCTCAATATATCCACTGAGCCACCTAGCTGCCCCCCTACTCCTGCTTTTTCCAATTTAGCTGAAGAAAAATGAATTTTGTTCCAATTTTTACCCTACTCTATATGTATCTCTCTGCTTCACATTCGTTTCTTGTAAGCAGCATTTTATTGGATTCTGGTTTTTAATCTGCTCTGCTATTCACTTATGTTTTAAGAGAGAGTTCACCCCATTCACATTCAAAGTTATAATTACTAACTCTTTATTGCCCTCCATGCTATCTTCCATCTGCTTGTGTTTTCCGCCTTTTTCCACTTCATCCATATTCCCTAGTATTTTGTTTCTGGATTCCACCAGCCTCAATATTTTTTCCCTCCTTTATCCAACCCCCTCCCCCTTTTTACCCCTTCCCCTTCACTCTTTCTTCCTTCTGTTAGTTTCCCCTTTCCTTCCTCCTCCCATTTTCCCCTTTTAATACTTGAAAGATAAGCTAAGTTTCTTAACTTAACTGAGTTCATGTATGCTACTTTTAAACCAAATCTGATGAGAGTAAGATTCAGGTAGTTCTCATCTCCTTCTTCCCATCAATTGCAGTAGGTCCTTTGAACCTCTTAATGTAATGAGATTTACCCCCATTCAATCTCCTCCATCCTCCCATCTCTTTTTTGACTCCCTTTATAAGGAGGTATGGTTTTAAAATCATTGAGTCACAGAAAATTCATGAGTGTTCCTCACTTCTAATATTGTTAATATTGTTACAATTCTTGAGAGTTATTTGAGTCTTTCACCCAGGTAGAAATATAGCCAGTGTCATCTTATTAGATAGCAGTTGTTTTTTTTCTTTGCTCTTTTTTTTTAATCTTTTCATGTGTCTCTTGGCTCTCCTGTTTGAAGTCCAAATTTTCTATTAAAGTCTAGTCTTTTCATCAGGAAAAGTTGGAAGTCTCCTATTTCATTAAATTTCTATCTTTTCCCCTAGAAGAGAGGGCTCAGTTGTGGAATAGTGAATCCTTGGCTGCATTTCAAACTCCCTTACTCTTTGGATATCACATTCCATACCGTTCCATAACTTAATATTGATTCAGCTAGGTCCTGTGTAATTCTTATTGTGACTCCTTGCTATCTAAATGTTTTTCCTTCTGGCTGCTTACAGGACTTTCTATTTTATCTTATAATACTGGAATTTGGTCAAATTTGTCCTCAGCATTTTCATTTTTGGATCCCTTTCCAGAGTATATCAATGTATTCATTCAAATACTATTTTGCCCTCTCGTTCCATGATGTCATAGCAATTGTCCATCACTAAATACTGTAATATTAAGTCCAGGTTTTTTTCTCTTCAATATTTTCAAGAAGGCCATTGATTCTTAGTTTATCTCACCTCATTCTAGTCTCAAAGTCAGTGGGTTTTGCTGATGATGTGTTTTACATTTTCATCTATTTTCTCGATTTTTTGATTTTGTTTAAGAGATTCTTGTAGTGTCATGAAGTCATTAATTTCCACATACTCCATTTGTTTTTTTAAGAGAAAAATTTTCTTCATTTACATTTTGCAACTCCTATTCCATTTTGTCCTATTCTATTTTTGAATGAGTTTTCCATTTGACCAATTGAGGTTTTGAGATACTTAATTTCTTTTTGTATTTGTCCAATTTTATTTTATAATGATTTGTTTTCTTGTTGAAAGGTGTTAATTTTCTCTTCAAAAATATTCCAATTAATTTTTAAACTCCTTTCTGATTTCTTAGAGGAAGTCTTTCTGGGCTGGAGATCAAATCATATTCTCCTCAGAGTTTCTAGATCTCTCTGAGTTAGGATCTTTACCTTTTAGATAATTTTCTTTGGACACACCTTTCTGCTGGCCTTTCTTCATATTCCTGAGATCTTTTGTTGGGGAGAGGCTGGTTCATGGAATTTTGGGGCTAATATCCCTAGAGGCTTTACTTACTGAGTTTAATAACTTCAAGTAGGCTGACCAGTAGGGGGTGCTACAGGCTTTGCTCACTGCGCTTAGTAACTCCAAGTGGAAAGTAGGAGGTGTTGATTGCTTTCTCTGGAGTGTCTATGGCTTTGATTTGAGACCCTTTCCCTTGGTCTGGTGGGGTGGGTGGTGCTGTGCTGCTGGATATTTTTATCCTTGAACTATGTGGGCTGTGCCCTGGGGTAAGGTAATTACTTTCCCTATTCAGATGAGAGAGTTCTGCTGCCTAATACTTGAGCCTGGGGAGTGGGGGTGATGACAAGGCTGTTACTGTGTTTGTTCTTGGAAGAGGACTCTGCTTAAGTGAAAGTATGGCGTCTGAGGTCCTATAGATCAGTGGAGCCTAGCAGATGGATGTCTGCAACTATACCCATTGGAACTAAAGTTCAAGCCCTGCTGGAGCACCCCAGAGCATCAGTTCCACAGCCAAAACCTCTGCACCACAGTTGGCTCTTAGACTGTGGCTTCCACAGTCAGAGCCTCTATGGCTTCTCTTAGAACATTCCCAGTCTCACCCTGTCCTGGCAGGTTCTCTGCTCTCTGCCCCTGGCTCAGCCATGATTCCCGAAAAGAGAACTTGAGGTAGCTGTTATTCTCCTAGCTTCTTTTTCTGGGTTTTGTCAATAAAATTTCTGGTAAGAGGTTTGTTTCATATTATATATGAGGAAAGATAAGGAGATCTTAGCGTAATATCTGTCTTCCCTCTGCCATCTTGCCCAGAAGTTCTCATTTATTTATTTGTTTATTTATTTACTTATTTGTTTCATCCGTATGTATATGTATATTTTTAAATTACATTACAATGTTTTATTCCACTCTCCCTTCTGACCTCCCTCCCCTCAGCAAGAAACAGTGAGATAAGCATTGTACATACATATTTTTGATAAACATGTTTATAGATTAGTCATTTTCAGTATGAGGAATTTGTATTAAGGGAAAGGGATACATAAGAAAAAATTTGTATAAAGTGTAAATTTGATTCTGAAGGGTTGTTTTTGTTTTGTTTTGTTTTGTTTTTCTTCCTCTAGATGGGGATAACATTGTCCATAGCCAATTTAATAAGGTTGTCCTAGTTCACTGAACTGCTGAGAGTAGCTGCTTTCATTAAGGTTGATCATCTCACAAAACTGTTAATGTGTACATTGATCTGTTGGTTCTGCTCACTTTGTTCAGCATCAGGTCCTTTAAGTCATTCTGTGCCTTACTTGTAACCCTATAAATCTGATGCATTTCTCTATATATTTTAGAGATTAGACTTTATCACAACTCCTAGCTATGAAGATTATTTCCCAGTTTTCTGTTTTCCTTCTAATTTTCACAGCATTGGTTTTATTAGTGCAAAAATCTTTTTAATTTAATATAGTCAAATATAATAAATATAGTCAAAATCAAACATTTTGCAATTTATAATATAATCAAATATAGTCAAAATCATACTTTTGCAGTTTATAATGAACTCTAATCCTTGTATGGTCATAAACTTACCTGGGCAGTCAGGTGGCTCAGTGGATAGAGCACCATCCCTAGAGTGAGAAGGATCTGATCTAGCCTCAACACTTAATAATTGCATAGCTTATGTGACCTTGGATAAGTCCCTTAATCCCAATGCCTTAAGTAAAAAATTTTTTAAAATGTCCTCTTTCCATAGATCTGATATGTAGAGTATTTCTTGTTCTATTAATCTATCTATGGTCTCACCCTTCATGTCTAAATCCTGTATCCATTTTGACCTTATTTTGTTATAGGGTGTCAGATGTGGATCTATACCTAGGTTTTGCCATATCATTTTCCACTTTTCCCAACAATTTTTATATTATTCCAGAAGCTTATGTCTTTGGGTTTCTCAAGGATTTGATTGCTATAGTCATTTACTGCAGTTTCTTTTGAACCTTTCCTAATCCACTGATCCATTACTCTTTCTTAACCAGTACCAGGCAGTTTTGATGACTGCTGCTCTATAGTATAGTTTTAGATTGGGTAGAGCTAGACCACCTTCCTTTACATATTTTTTCATCTGTTCCCTTTCTATTCTTGCCCTTTTTTTGCTCCAGATGAATTTTATTTCAATTTTTTTAGCTCAGTAAAGTAATTATTTGTAGATTGATTGATAAGGCACTGAATAAGTAATTTAATTTGGGTTGAATTGTCATTTTTATTATATTAGCTCAACCTAACCATGAGTGATTGACAGTTTTGCAAATATTTAGATCTGACTTTATTTGGATAATTGTAATCATACAGTTTCCGGGTTTGTCTTGGGAGGCATCACACATTTTCTTACTTCCATTTGATAGTGGATTATACTGAGGGTGAGTTATCAAAACCAAGTCATATTCCCTGTTCACTAAGGATGGTAGACATCTTATTCCCTGTCAAATGTAATTTCTGGGAGAAAAATATGGCCACAGGCATATATTGGCCACTTTCATTTGGTCCTATAGGAAGCCTGGCATAAAAACCATGGTACCTTGTCCCACTTCTTTCTATCCCTTTCTTGTGTGGATGAACACTGATGGAGTGCAGCATTCTGCCAGCCCATAAAAATCATGCTTCTGCTTTCCTATATTTCTATTCAGTCTGCACAGTATGTGTCTATGTTAGAGATGAGGGCCTGATGAATAATTCTGGGATTTGTGATAGGTAACATGAGAGCAGTGGCAAGGCATCTGTTCTAATAGAGACCAAAACAACACCAGAACCACAGAATGGATTTGGGGCCATAAATACAAGGATCCACACACTAGTCCTGATAGAGTGTGTTGGCTATAGGAGGAATAGATTTGAATAAACATTTTAGCAATTAGAGATTAACTTTCTCTGTTGATGATGTATCAGATTGTTAATACTTTATAGTACTTGATGTATTTGCTTGTAAAGACTGTATTTTATATAGATCTGATTTTCATGAATTTTGAGAGATAGTAAAAAAATAAGGAGAACAGCAAGTACTCCATCTTCATTTGTATAATTATTCAGACTCTAAAAAACAGGACCAAATGCCTCAGAGTGGTCAAGAAAAATGAGGTTTGAGTAAGACAACTAAATTTCACATTTAAAAGTTCGCTGGAAACTTAATTTGAGGAGTCTTTGTGAACAGCTTGGAGTATAATAATAAGCCCAGAGGAAATCAAAGAATAGTTAAACAGGTAGGATAGCCCAAATAATGACAGTATCACAAGTTTTATTGAGCTTGAGAAGACCAAGACAAGGTTATTGCCAATAAAGTATAATACTGTAGAGATGTAAGAAAGGATATTTGTGGGGACAAAATCCTTTGATCTAGTGGTTAAGAGATTGATGTTAAACTTGTAGAAAGAAGTTTCATTTGATTGTAGAGGTCAGCTGCCAGAAGAAAAGAAAAAGAGAAGGAAACCATAAATAAAGAAATTGAGACAAAGACTATAACCTATCTTTTCACTATAAAATAATAAAGAGATAAAATGATATGAGGGAATTTCAAGAACAAATAAAGGATATTTTAAGATGAAGTAGATCCAGGCATGCTCATAGTGGGTAAGAGCCAAATGATAAGGAGGGGTTGAAGATAAGAGAGTAAGATGAGGTAAGCTCTTACAAGATATAAGGAGAATAGAAATCACAGAACAAGTGGAAGATTTACCATTGGCAAGAAAAAGGAATATTATCTTTCTTAGAGACTGAAAGAAAGCAAAGAAAGAAAATTAAATGAAAAGAGTTTTTGAGTAACAGAGCAGGAAACTCATTATGCTCTCTTTTTATCAGTAAAGATAAGTATTTTAAAAATTTGTGGAAATTTGTTTTATTGGAATCATTTCATTCAAGAATTCATAAAGCCCAATAATGACATTGGTGAACATTTGCCAACTTCTTGGAATGATTGTTTTACGTAACTGCTTCTCTTAACATAGATGAGAAAAATCTTCAAATGTTTAAAACTTGGTCTTCAGTATGAAGTAACCTAGCATATATCCTTACAGAATATGTATACTTTTTAGAATGCTATTTTATTTTATTTTTCCCAATTTCAAACAAGGATAGTTTTCAATAGTCAACTTTTTGTAAAGTTTTCAGATCTATAGTTTTCTTTCTCACTTTCTTCCCTCCTTTCTCTCCACAACATCAAGATATCTAATATAGGTTATATGCATACAATCATGTTTAACTTATTTCATTATTAATCAAAGAGATATACTTTTGTAAAGTTTTTAAACTCTTCCTTTTCCCCTACTGCTGTATAAGTCACTAGCATATTAGATCACAGATACTAAATAGATTTCAAAAAAGTATGCTAAATTGTTTTAGGTTAGATGAATCCAAGCAAATGTCAATATCATTCTAGACAACTGATTGACCCTATTCCTTCTTTTGAAATAAATTTCTATTAAAATAAATTAAGTAAAAAGAAAGGGGTGAGAAGGCAGACACTCTACATATTTCATTTCTTTTTGGTGTTTTGCAGGATTTCCATTACATTCTTCCTTATTTGAATCTATTTTTTAAATACAAAATAGAGATGCATCAGAGTTTTTATTACATAACATTTTCATTTATTGCCTCACTGTTAACTGTCTTCAAGGCATTGAAATGATTACTATATTTAAAAATTAAGTATTTTCTTCTTTACTTACTGAATATTATTTTTAATATGACCAAGGACTATGAAAATATACACTTTAATGCCAAATTCAATAATTTACCTTTGAAATAGGAAATTAAATCGATTGTTTTCCCAAAGATCATAGGTATAGAACTGGTGGAGAATTTTAAGATCACCTAGTCTAATTTCTTCATTCTTTCAATAGAAGAACTGAGGTTCACAGAGATTACGTCATTTTCACAGGGTCCTAGAAGTAGTAAGCAGAAGAGTCGAAATTTGAACATAGGTCCTCTAATAAATAATCCAGAATTCCATGAAATGAAAAATTTTATTAAAAGTCATTTTTGTAGGAGACAAAAGTACATGCAAATAAAAGGGTTCTGTTGTAGCAGTAATTTACTTAATGCTAGCTATTCTTCCTCATTAGTACAAACTTTATATCCCACATCTAATATTTTCTGCTCTGCACATTTTTAGGGGGCAATTCTTAAGATCAAATTATTAGCCCCTTTAAATAAAACTTAACAATAATAATGTTGTTGTAATATAATTATAGTTCATATGTTGTCACTATTAAATATGCACATTATTAATATCCTATTTTTCCTTATGTAAACTGGTTAAGTTATTTAAATACCTCATGTATTTATATATGTATATATATATATATATTTATATATCCTAGATTTGTAGGGGCCCTTATAAGACAAACCCTTGCCAGAATAAAATAAACCATTTGGGCTGACCTGTTGAAAAGAAAAAGCAAATAAGGATACTGGTCCAACTGCACCTTCCCTAAGACTACTGATTATTTGAGTCTTATAAAAGCCCAATCCCAAAGGGAACTAGAAAAATGCTTTCTAGAAATACTGGTGAAATGATATGGTTGAGGTTTTAGTTTTTTCTTCATAAAAACATCTTTATTTGCATTTTTCTCCTAAAACTTTAACTTAAGTCTCTTCATGGGTACACACATACAAACACACACACACACACACACACACACACACACACACAAACACACACACTCTGGGTTCAAATTCAGTTTCCTCCTCTGTAAATAATAATAAACATAACATCAACCTCTCAGAGTAATTACTGAGATCAAATGAGATAATAATTGTAAAGTCTTTAACACAGTGTTTAGCATGTATTAACTATTATATGCATTAATAATTTATATAAAAGACACATAAATGTATGTATACATATACATATACATATACATACACATACACATATACATATGCTACTAATATTTTGCTTAGAATAATGCCTTATCATTCATTCAATAGCTATGTGAGCAGGTAGAAGGCACACTATATAGAAGACAGAACTTAGAATGGGGAAACTCATCTTCATGATTTCAAATCTGGCATCAGGCACTATCTAAATATCTATATGTCCCTGGACAAGTTAGTTAACTCAGTTTATCTCAGTTTCTAATCTACAAAATGAGCTAGAGAAGGCATATATTTCAGTATCTTTGCCAAAAAAATGCCAAAAAGAATTCACAAAGACTCAGACTAGGAGAATAATAAATTAATTCACAAATATATGTATGCATGTAAGTATCTATATTTATTTGAAAGCATCTGCCTCTGTGTCAGTCTTTCTCTCTTTCCCTGTGTCTCTGCCTGTTTCTCTCTCTCTGTCTGTCTCTGTCTGTCTATCTGTCTATCTCTCTCTCTCTCTCCATCCATATATGCCATTATCTAGCTTGTTTTCTAGCAGACCTTCTAGTTTAGGACTTACCAGAGTTTATGAGCTGTCTTTGAGAGTCCAATGTCTCAGCTTTCTCATAAATACTGAATATATTGTCTTCTTCCTCAGACACCAAATATAATATCCTGAAAAAATTTCTTCTTCAATGAGTAGATATCTAAAGTAACAGAATGGAGTCCACAAAATGATTGTCACAATGATTAATAACTAAATTGTTCTTGAGGACTTATTGTGTTAATACATGAGTAATGGGCATGTTAATTATCATTTTTCCTTATTTTCCAGTAAAGCATTTTCCCCCATATTTTTAGTGAAAACAAAGATGATTAAAGAAAAATAGTTGAAAGATCATTATCTTTTTAAGTTATGTATTTTGTTATTTCAAGGCAATGGATTTAAGTGACTTGCCCAGGGTCACATAGCTAGGAAATTATTAAATGTCTGAAACCAAATTTGAACTCAGGTCTTCCTGACTCTAGGATCAGTGCTCTATCCACTGCAACATCTAGCTGTCTATGATCATTGCATCTTCATTCACTGAATCTCAGGTCTATTCGAAGTACTACTATTGATTTGCTGAGAAATTTTGCAAGTCACAAGTTCATTGAATTTCTGAAGCATTCTCTTCTTTGAAATATGGGGCATTAGATTGTGAATCTTTACATTTCATCCCAATACATAAATTCCGTTTTTGTAAGATTCTTTGCTATACTTCTTCACTGAGGTGGACATCATTCTTTTGTGCTAAAGAATTCATGTTTTCTATGTAATTACTTAGTAAGAAATCAAGTTATGATACATTTTCTTGCAATCCATCTGAAATGAAAATATATATTTCAAAAATAAAATAAAAATGAATTATGTCTCCATAGGCAGCAGATCAGGCTTATCAACATGTAGACAGCTGTTACTATGGTTTCCAAAAGTGTTCTCCCAAAATATAATAATCCAAGTTTTGAATTTGTAAAAGTATGGCTAAAAGAAAATTAACTTAGTTTACATATCATTTTCAGTCATGGGTAAATGAAATATCACCTATATAGTGCTGTATAGCTAATTTCATTGATCTAGAGAAATCAAATTATCTTTGATAAAGTGAGTTCCAGTTTACTCCATCAAAATGTCTGACTAACTTACCTTGGCAGCTGGTGGCTAAGTCAAAATTTGGTTTAGTCCAGAAAGTTCAAGGTTTTTTCCTGCCCTTTAAAATTAATGAAAAAGAAATTCCTGAATCATAAAATCCAACTAAAACTTCTATAATTAAAATTTAAAAACAATATAAGTACAAAATAAAACTCCCCTTTTATAGTCACAGAGTAAAGAACTGAAGGAAGTGATCTACAAGCACATGGACCAGAGACTAATCTTATTATAATTCAAACAGCCTGTTGTATAAAATCATCAGGAGGGAACTTAACTACAGACAAGGGGACAGGTTAGATGTGGCCACAAGAGCTATCATAACCCAATACCACAGGAATGCCAAAAATATAAATGTTTATATGTATCATCACAGAGACACTAAATCTGCTACATTTTAATATGAATATCTAACAACAATATATTAGTGATATTTTACTAAAAGTATATAAATAACATCAAGTATGAGCTGGTTGTATGGTAATGCAAAACAGCATTAACATTGAAAGCCAAACAAGGCTTGTACTTCATCTTGAGTTATAGATTTACAATTTGCATGTTACATGATCTTAATAGAAGCCATTAGCCTCTTTGGTGTTGCATTTTCTTTGATTTTTTTAAAAAATATTTTCATAAAAATTCACATTATGACTAGTAAAAAGCAGAAAATAGTACTTAACCTTCCCATCTAATAGAAATGGCTTTATCTTATTTCTGTTAAAATGTTTTACATGACATTCATTGTTCTTACATCTTTCTTTCCTTACATAAACAACACGTCATGCTTTCTAACAAAGATTTTAAAAATGAAGTACAGCAGTTAATAAAATATATTCATCATTTCAATCATTTCTAACAGTATATGCACTATTTTATTACATAGTTCCATAATTCTGGAATAATCCATATTTCTGGCAAAAGAAAGTATATTTTTTTCAAAATTCTTTTCAGGAATCAGATTGGTCATTCATTGTAATTACATAACATTCAGTTTTCTTTTTTGTCATCATTGTTCTCACCATCTAAATGATGATGACATCTATCCTTTATTTGTATTTTTTTTCCCTAATTTGGCTTGTATTTTCTTCATTTCTTTTGTGCTTCAGTGTTACACTGAATTTCTCATGTCTATATTGTTTTATAAGAGTATATGTGTTTATATTCCAATATTGATTTACAGATTCCCCAAGAGAAATCTACTTTTTTTCAATTCTTTGCTATGTATGTAAGTTATCTTTCTCATTTTGACCTTCTTGGGTTTTACAATTAACAGAAGAATCTCTGAATCAGGTTTTCAAAAAGAGTTGAACTCATTTGGACTGTCAGAATGATTTACTAAGCTTTTCTTTTAGCAGCCTCTCCAATATCACCTATTTTCAACTGTATTTTTTTGAATTTTCCAATTTGTTGGGGATGAGATAATATCTCAAATTGTTTTATATTTTATTATTAATAATAATTTCATTCTTTGTTAAAAGGTTATGATGCTCCTTGCTAAAATGATGTGCACGTTTAAGAATAAATGCATATTGGGGAGGTTAGGTGGCGCAGTGGATAGAGCACCGACCCTGGTGTCAGGAGTACCTGAGTTCAAATCCAGCCTCAGACACTTAATAATTACCTAGCCATGTGGCCTTGGGCAAGTCACTTAACCCCATTGCCTTGCAAAAACTACAATAATAATAATAATAATAATAATAATAATAATAATAATAATAATAATAAATGCATATTGAAGGAAAACTAGTATCTTCTATATCTAGTTTAGTGCTTTACATGGTTTTGATATCATTCCTTTACCTATATAAAAATAAAGATGTATATATTTACATATCTATGATACAAACACATATTATACAAATATATACATATTTACATATATATGATACAAACATATACATATATGATATAAATATATATATATATATATATATTTACATGTATATGATACAAAGATTTTTCCCCATTTGAACACTTTCCTCATCCCCATTAAATTAACCTGATTACATAAAACATTTTAAATTTAATGGAATTGAAATTATGTAATTTTCACTATGCTTTATTTAAACTTTTTTGCTGGGTTAATAGCCATGAAAGGTATTTGATTTTGTTATCTTTTAGTGAGGTAGCATATATATATTTAGACATACTTCTGGAATGCGAGAAAAGTTTTTCTAAGCAAATAAATTTTAGAAACATGGTTTCAAAATAGCTAATTTTAAGATAACTCTCTACATTTGCATTTTAGGAGCATACATTTGATTTTAAATATTTCATATGCTAAAAAAAGCAACAATTTTTTCACTCCTTCAGAACAAGCTTTGGTAAGTATTTGCACTTGTCAATTCTTTTTTAATTTATTTAATGTAAAATGTACACCCAGTTCAAATAAAATGCCATTTCTTTGAAATTAGGCCAGAATGTATACTTTTTGTTATCCAGATCTGTGTTTCATTAAATTTATTCAACTTAGTGATTTTTACTCTAATGACAATCTGTTTTATTTCTTTGTGTACCCAGTGCCAAACAGTGCCTGACACTGGAGGAGCTTAACAAATGCTAGTGAAATGAAATAATGAATGAACATAGGCAGTTTAACTGAAATGCTAAAGTAAGATTTGTATTAAATTCTGAATTTGCTTGAGTCGAAGCTTAGTTAAAACTGTTGAGGGAGGGGTGGGCTATGTGGTGCAGTGGATAGAGCACTGGCCCTGGAGTCAGTAGTACCTTAGTTCAAATCCAGTCTCAGACACTTGATAATTACCTAGTTGTGTGGCCTTGGGAAGCCATTTAACCCCATTGCCTTGCAAAAAAAAAAAAAAACTGTTGAGGGAGAGTACAAATTTTCAATGATATATAGTCTCATTTGAATGATACTTTTAACCTTAGTGATCTTTTTCTTAAAGAAATTTCTGTTCTGAGCATTAAGTTTAGTTTTACAGCCAAAAGCAAGCATATGTCACTAGCAATATTTGTAAGCTATAATACTGAAAAAAAGGTTCTAATAATGTGTCATGTAATAGGGGATTTTCATGTCAAATTAAACTGGTCAGCTGTGAAAATGCCAAGTTCTTGCTAATTTTCAAACTCTTTATCTGTCTCTATAAAAACCTATACCTTAAAGTGAATAATCCAAACTAAAATCCTGACATTTCCACTCAGGTCTAAAAACAAACTGAAAATGCTGAGTAATCAGTAGAGCTTTGCAGTAAATCACTAGTCACAGGAGACTATAGAAGAAGAACATGATATAACAATTCATCAAATAAACTTCTCTCTCTCTCTCTCTCTCCATGTGATTTTGTGAACATATATATTTTATATGTAGAGAGAGAACACATAGATGAATATAATATATGTGATATGACTTTGAATTAACAATGACATTGGTCTTACTATATATTGCAATTTTCATGCAAAGCAGCTTTGAATTAATTAACACTAAAGAATGATTATTATGATATGTCTTTTAGCATAAAATCATAGATGTGTAAAGAGAAAGGACCTTTTTTGTCATCTAGTTAAAGTTTTAAATATGATGAAATTGAGGTTCTGAATGATTAAATGATTTATCACAGAGAAAAAAAGTGAAAGAACTGTAATTTGGACTTCCAGGGCAGAGTCAAGATGGTGGCAAGAATTAACAAACTCCCTGGGTCTTTCAATTCCAAAGATACATGAAGCCTCTACTCTGACACTCACACTACAGATCCCACCAAAAAAACGATAAAATTCAAAGAAGTTTCCAACTGCAGACATCGTGGAGTATCTTCAGTGAAGATCTGTCTCTTTGAGGGAAAAGGGGAAGAAAAGTCCAGGAGACAGGAGAGCAGGTAAAATTAGCAGGAGGCTTTTAGCCACAGTGCAATGCAGGTTCCTACAGTTTAACAAAAACAGAAGTTCCTGCATCTGGATAGCAAGCCAGGAGGGAGGATCCCAACCCTAAGCACAGTCTGAACCCTGAAAACCCCTGGGTAAAAGACAGGACTGGGTCAGGAAAAATCCTCTGTTAAGTCAGAACATGGACATAAAGCAGGGGAAAAAACAAACAAACAAACAAACAAGGCCTGGACTGCATAGGCAACATCTTGGCCAAGAGCAAGATAGGAATCAAAACAAAAGCTTGGATCCATACTCCATATACCCCAGGAGCAGAACTACAACAACAACAAAGGTGAGCAAAAAAAGCTAAAAGAGTGCTCACTGTAGAAAAATAATTCACAGATAAAGATGACAACTATGCTGTCTGAAGAAAAAAGCTGTGAAACATCACTCACAGGAGAAGTATCAAAGCAGTCAATAAATTAGACTCAAATAAAAAGGTTAATTAAACAGCTTAAAAATAATTTAGAAACCAAAGTAAAGAATAGGAAGAAAAATGGAAAATAGAAGTGAAAGTCATGCAAGGAAAACTGTGAAAAGTTGACCAAAGAATTCAGCACCTTTAAAAAGGAAACACAAAAGATAATTGAAGAAAATAAAATCCTAAAAACTAGAATAGAAAAATCTACAAGACTACAAGATTCCATCAAACAATAAAAAGGCTGAAAAAATTGAAGAAAATGTAACGTATGTTCTAGGGAAAAGGAATGACCTGGAAAACAGATCCAGGAAAGACAATCCATGTATCATTGGACTACTAGAAAGCCTGAACCAACAGGAGAACCTAGAAAACATCATGCAAGAAATTATAAGGGACAACTGCCCCAATTTACAAGAGCAGCATACCAATATAACAACTGAAAGAATCCACAGAACCCCTCCAGAAAAAGACTGCAGGATAAAAACTCCATGAGCTATAATAGTCAAATTCCAGAGCTGTCAAAGAAAAGAGTGAATATTGCAAGCAACAAAAAAAAAAAAAAACAATTCAAATACAAAGGGAACACAATCAGACTAAAACAGGACCTATCAACCTCAAAACTGAAGGATCTGAAGAACTGGAATAACATATTTAAGAGAGCTAAGGAACTGGGATTACAACCCAGAATGTGCTACCCAGCAAACTATATTGTCAGGGGAAAAGATGGATATTCAATGAAATACAGTACTTCCAGAACTTCCTGAAACAAAGACCAGAACTGAACAGAGAATTCAATCACCAAATACACAACTGAAGAGTTTCATAAAAAAAAAAAGGCAAATGAAAAAGGGGACTGAAAAAAGAAAACAGTTTTAAACAAATGTTGGTACCTAAAAGGAAAGATACAATAATTGTAACTCATTAGAACTTTATTTACCTAAGGAATGGAGGGTAGAATATAATTGAAGAGAATGAACCTAAGGAATATAGGTTTAATTGGGTCTTGTCCCCCAGTTGAAGAGATCCAAGATCGATCACTATATTTGATATAAAAAGCCCTGAAAGGAAAATGCAGGAGTGTCAACTTTAACTTAAGTATCTCATTATAGCTGACTGGCTTTAATCACAAGGTGCTAAGCACCTTGTCTAATGAGGACATCACAAGCTGGAAGGACCTGAGACAATGTGTCTATTGCTTTACAATCATTTGTAAAGTTCTCAGTGAGAACTCTAGAGACTCCCAGTACTTAAAGATCCTGAAGATACTTTCAGTTAATTATATCAGGATGTTCATTTAACTAGGGATTAAGGACCTGGGGGTGTAGGGGGACACAGTAAACTGGGAGAGAGAAAAAAGGGCCTTGGTTCACTTAGCAAGGTGTTAAGTACCTTGGGGAAGGGCACAAATAGTTCAATAAATGATATAGCTTTAGAGGATACTTTGACTTGTGAAGAGGATTCTGTGTACTTGAAAGATACTTGAAAAGGGGGTAAGGTAAAAAATGATTATAATTGTAATTTGATGCCATTTGAGTCAATGCTTCTTATCAAAAAATCAAGTAAACAATCTTTGATGATATCTTGAAAACAATAGAAGCTTATTAAGCACATTAGAGCACCAAAGGAAGATGTAGAAATATTTATTAGAGGGAAAGAAGGGAGAATCTGAATGCTGTGTAAATTCTACTCAAACAGATTTAGGTCAGCCAGGATATAAGATACATTCCCACTTGGGTTTTAAAAGTCTAACTTAATCCAATGGGGGGAGGGGCTGGGAAAGGGTAAAATAAAGAAAGGAGGGACAGATAGAATGGATAGGAAGCTATAAGTGAAAATAAACTGAAATTTAAATTTTTAAAAGTATCAAATACAGAAAGGCAGAACTAATAATTACACACTTCTCAGATGATGATGCAATAAAAATCACATGAAATAAAGGGTCAGGGAAAGATAAACCAAGACCTGAAATTTAAATCAAAGAGGAAATGCCAGGGCAGCTAGGTGGCACAGTGGATAGAGCATCGGCCCTGAATCAGGAGTACCTAAGTTCAAATTCAGCCTCAGACATTTAATAATTACCTAACTGTGTGGCCTTGGGCAAACCACTTAACCCCATTGCCTTGCAAAAACTAAAAAAAAAAAAATGGGGAAATGCAGTAAAGTTTTGGTGAGAAGGAATAAGAGAAAAGAAAGAGATAAATATAAGTGAAGAAAGCATAGAGGCAAATATGGAATTAATACTCTATAAATGTGAATGGGATGAACTTTTCCATAAAACAGAAATACATAGCAGGATACATTAGAAACCACAATCCTACAATATGTTGTTTACAAGAAACACATTTGAAGCAGAGTGATAAACACAGGGTAAAGGTAAAAGGTTGGAGCAAAATATATTATACCTCAGCTGAAGTAAAAAAAAAAAATCTGGGATAGTGATTCTAATCTCAGGCAAAGTAAAAGCAAATATCAATCTCATTAAAAAGGATAAGAAAGAAAATTAAGTCTTCTTAAAAAGCACCATTGGAAATGAATTATATCATCACTAAACATGCATGCACCTAGTAGGATAGCAACCAGATTCCTAAAGAAAAAGTTGAGTGAATCAAGGAGAATTAGACAGTAAAACTTTAACAATGGGAGACTTCAACCTTCCTCACTCAGAACTAGATAAATCTAAGAACAAAATAAACAAGAAAGAATTTAAGAATGTGAATGAAATCTTAGAAAACTTGGTTATTATTTACCTCTGGAGAAAATTAATGGGGACAGAAAAGAAAATACCATTTTTCTCAGCAGTGCATGGCACCTTCATCAAAATTGACCTTGTACTAGAGCACAAAACCCTTAATATCAAATGCAGAAAGGCAGAACTAATAAATACACACTTCTCTGACCAGAATGCAATAAAAATCATGTGTAATAAATAATCAGGGAAAGATAAACCAGGACCTAATTGGAAATTCAATACCTTTATCTTAAATAATGTGTGGATCAAACAACAAATAATAGAAATAATCAATAATTATATCCAAGAAAATGTTAATAATGAGAAATCATACCAAAATTTATGGGATGCAACCAAGACAGTTTTGAAGGGAAACTTTATATCTCAAACCACCTGTATGAATAAAAAGGAGAAAGAGGAGATCAGTGAATTAGATATGCTACTAAAAACACTCAAAAAAGAACAAATTAAACATCCCCAATTAAATGTCAAACTAGATATTCTGAAAATCAAGGGAGAGATAAATAAAATTTAAAGCAAAAAACCTAATCTCATAAATAAATCTAAGATTTGGTTTTATGAAAGAGTCAATAAAATAGACAAATATATGGTTAATATGATTAAAAAAAGAGAAGATCATCAAATAACCAGTATCAAAAATGAAAATGGTGAACTAACCACCAATTAGAAGGAAATTAAACAAATAATTAGGAGCTACTTTGCTAAACTGTATGCCAATAAATTGGACAACTTGAGTGAAATGAAGAAATATTTACAAAAATGCAAACTGACCAGATTAACAGAAAAGGAAATAAAATACTTAAATAACCCAGTTTCAGAAAAAGAAATTGAAGAAACCATCTGTATACTCTTTACAGTTTTTGAAACAAGAGATTATTATAATCTTTTCCTGCTATTGCACCTAGTCTATTCCACTGGTCCACCAATCTATTTCTTAATCAATACCAGATAGTTTTGATGACTTATGCTTTATAATAGAATTTTAGATCTGGTAGGGCTAAATCATCTTCTTTTTGCACTTTTTTTCATTGAATCCCTGGGAATTGTTGTCTTTTTATTTCTCCATATGAATTTACTTACAACTTTGAAAAAGCTTTTGATAAAATACAACATTCCCTTCCTATTAAAAACAGTAGAAAATATAGGAATAAATGATGTTTTCCTTAAAATAATAACTAGTATCTACTAAAACAATCAACAAATATTATATTTAATGGGAATAAACTTGAAATATTCCCAATAAATTCAGGGGTGAAACAAGGATACCCAAATCACCATTAATATTCAATATAGTATTAGAAATGATAACAGTAGAACTAAGAAAAGGAAACTGAAAGACTAATAATGGGCAATGCGGAAGCAAAACCCCCATTTTGCAGATGATAGTATGGTATACCTAGAGAACTCAAGAAAATCATCTAAAAAACTCCTTGAAACAACTAACAAATTCAGCAAAATAGCAGGAGATAAAATAAACCCACATAAATCATCAGCATTTCTATATATGAACAAAAAAGTCAAAGAAAAAGATAAAAAAGAGAAATTCCATTTAAAATAACTGTAGATAACATTAAATGCTTGGGAATCTACCTTCCAAGACAAATTCAGAAATTGTATGAACACAATGATAAGACTCACCTTACCCAAATAATGTCAGTTCTAAATTATTGGAAAAATATCAGTTGCAAGTAGTTAGGTTAAGCTAATATAATAAAAATGATAATTCTACCCAAATTAAATTACTTATTCAGTTCTAAACCAATCCAACAAACAAATACAATACTGTTCTAAGCTAGAAAAAATAGTAACAAAATTCATCTGTAGTAACAAAAGAGCAAGAATAGCAAATGAATGATGATAAAAATTGTAAAGGAAGGTGGCTTAGCTCTACCACATCTAAAACTATACTATAAAGCAACAGTGATCAAAACTGCTAACTACTGGTTAAGAAATAGAGTAATGGATCAGTGGTTTAGGACAGGTTAAAAATTAAATGACTACAGCAATCTATTATTTGACAAACCCAAAGATATCAGCCTCTGGTATAAGTCCTCACTATTTGACAAAAATTGTTGGAAAAACTAGAAAATAATATGGCCAAAACTAGGCATAGATCCACATTTCACATCCTAAACCAAAACAAGGTCAAAACGGAGACATAAAGAGTCATAGATATACCATAGATAAATTAATAACCAAAAATAATCTATCTGATCTATGGAAAAGGGATAAATTTATTTTCAAAAAAAGAATTAGAGGGGCAGCTAGGTGGCACAGTGG
Source organism: Macrotis lagotis (assembly GCF_037893015.1). Taxonomy (NCBI): domain Eukaryota; kingdom Metazoa; phylum Chordata; class Mammalia; order Peramelemorphia; family Peramelidae; genus Macrotis; species Macrotis lagotis. The sequence goes on from NC_133658.1 coordinate 533,679,709, forward strand.
ATAAAGCACTGGCCCTGGAGTCAGGAGTACCTGGGTTAAAATCCAGTCTGAGGCACTTACTAATTACTAGCTGTGTGGCCTTGGGCAAGCCACTTAACCCCATTTGCCTTGCAAAAAGAAAAGAAAGAATTAGAACATAATAAACTACAATGATTTTGACAGTATATTAAATTAAAAATGTTTTGCACTAATAAAATCAAGGCTGCCAAAATTACAATAAAAGCAGAAAACTGGGAAACAATCTTAACAACCAGGAGTTCTGAAAAAGGATTCATTTCTAAAACATATAAAGAATTACATCAATTTATAATATCTCAAGTCATTTCCCAATTGATAAATGTTCAATATATTTGAACAGTTTTCAAAATGAAGAAATTAAAGCTATATATAAGCATATGAAAAAGTACTCCAAATCACTATTGGTTAGGGAAATGCAAATTAAAACAACAATATGGTATTAACTCACACCTATTAGATTATCCTATATGAGGAAAAGGGAAGATGATCAGTGTTGGAGGGGTTGAGGGAGGATTTGGATATTGATGCATTGCTGGTGGATTTGTGAATGGATCCAACCTTTCTGGACAGCATTATGGAATTATGCCCCAAGAGGAATAAAACTGCTCATACATTTTGACCCAGCAATACCAATTCTAAGAATATATCTGGAAGAATTTGCAGAAAAAAGGAAAAATTCCTACATATTGCAAAATATTCATAGCAGCCCTTTGTGTAGTGACAAATTGAAGGGATGTCCAACAATTGGGGAATGGCTAAACAAGTTATGGCACATGAATACAATAGAATAATATTGTTCTATAAGAAAAAATAAATGATCGGACTCTAGATAAATATGGAGTAGTTTATGAGATCTGATGTTGAGTGAAGGGAGTAGGGTCAAGAGAACAATTTACAAATCAACATTATGAGATGAATAACTTTGATGGAAGCAACCCCTCTCCACAATCCAGAGAGCTAGGACAACTGTTATTGACAGATTATGAACTACATTATCCCTGAAAAGAGGAAGAAAAGCAAAACAAAACAAAACCCAAAGGAAAAAAATACAACCCTATCAAATCTGATGAACACTTCATAAAATTTATCTCTTAATTATCTCCTAATTCCTCATGCCAAATATGACCAATTTATAAATATGCTTAACAACATATATATGTAAAATGGAGTAGGATGGGAAGGGATGTTGGGAGGAAGCTTTGTAACTTGGAAATATACATTTATAAATCTATGAAAATAAATAAAAAAGAAAAAAGAAAGAACTGTAATTTAAACCTACTTGTTCTGAGTTTTCTAATACAAGGGAACTAAAAAAATCACCAACCAATAGGAAGAATTTTATTTGCATTACATTAAAATTTATTATCTGATAATTTTTCATAGAAGAAATAAGAATAATTTAGATTAAAGACAGACAAATGATAACAGAATGGATTAAAAAGCATAATTCTACAATATGCTGTTTACAAGAAACATTTGAAGCACAGAGGTCCACATAAAATGATAGTAAAAGACTGAAGTAGAATTTATCAAACTGAATTTAAAAAAAGCATGCATAGCAATCCTGCAAAGCCAAAGCAAAAATAGACCTAATTAAAAGGGATACGAAAGAAAACTATATCTTCTTAAAAGGAACTATAGATAATAAATTAAAAAATTAGACACATTCAAAAAGTGCTAATAACTGATTTATTAGAGGAATTATTAGAAGAGAAATTACAGAAAGTACAGATGTTAAACTACATAAGTTAAATTAGAGGAAAGGTCACAAAAAGACAATGACAGTAAAACTGTACTAGTCTTTAAACTCAAAGTTCCTCTGAAGAATTAGATAAATCTAAACATGAAAGAAGTTAAAGAGATGAATCAAACTAAAGAAAAAATGGATGATAGAACTCTGAAAAAAATTGTTTGGAGATTAAAAGAAATATACGTTTTTGGGCAGCAGAAAATGGTACATATATAAAACCTGATCATAGTTCTGGCCAAGATACCAGGGAAAAGACAGGCACTGCATTAAGCATTCCTTGTGTCCCCTCAAAAAATAACATGAAAGAAACCTCTTAAAAGAAACTCAAAAAACAAAACCAAGAAAAAGAATTAAGCAGTGGAAAACCTACCAACAAGGTCTGTCCCAGGGGAATGTGGGTGAAACAGGAAATGAAATAAAAGGGTTAAGACAGAGAGAGCAGGGGAGGGGGGTGAGAAGGAAGCCAAAGGACCATCATTAGCCACAGAGATTTTGGTAAGAGGCATTAGCCAATGAGGCTTTGGTGAGAGGTGGGTCTAGAACCAAATTTAGTCACTGAGGAGTCTTTGACCAGGGGGAGGGGAGGTGTGTACGCCTAGAAATCCTCCAGCTCTGTGCAGGACCTGAGCTCTATTCTTTTGGAGCATTCTTCCAGGAAGAAATGGTAGCCACCCCACCCCTCCCCATCCCCATCCCCTCAGGCAGAGGACTAAGGAGCACACTAAACTGAAAGTGAGATTGGCTTCCAGCCCATTGTTCAAGGTCAACTTAAACCCTGGTAATTATTAAGTGTCTGAGACCGGATTTGAACCCAGGTACTCCTGACTCCAGGGCCAATGCTTTATCCATCTAACCACCCTGAGATCAAGCACTTCTGAGGAGAATATGAATTGCTCTCCAGCAGAAAAAGACTTAACTGAAGAAATGAGGAAGGAGTTTAAAAATCAATTGGAGAAGTTGGTAAAAGAAACTCAAGAGAAAATTAACACATTGAAAGAGAAAATTAACATCTCACAACAAGAAAACTAAACATTGGAAATTACAATTGGACAAGCATAAAATAATAATTCTCTCAAAACCTTAGTTGGGCAAATGCAAAAAGAAAATAATTCTCACAAATCCTCACTTAGGCAAATGCAAAAAGAAAATAATTCTTTGGCCAAATAGAAAACTCCTTCAAAAATATAATTGACCAATTTAGAAAAAGAGTTGCAAAAGGTAAATGAAGGAAATTCACTTCTAAATTAATAATGAAATCTGTGGAAACTAATGATTTCATGAGACAACAAGATCCTGTTAAACAAAAACAAAAGATCAAAACAATAGAAGAAAATGAAAAAATACCTCATCAGAAAAACCACTGACCTCCAGAATTGATTGAGAAGGGACAACCTGAGAATTATAGTACTTCCTGAAAACATTGAAGAGACAAAAAAAGCCTGGATTAATATTACAGGATTTAGTGATGGAAAACTTCCCTGATATAGAACCAGAGGGCAAAATAGATATTGAAAGAATTACATTGATCTCTTCCAGAAAAAGATCTTAAAATGAAAACACCAAGAAAAATTGTGTCCAGGGGGCAGCTAGGTGGTGAAGTGGATAGAACACTGGCCTTGGAGTCAGGAGTACCTGAGTTCAAATCCAGCCTCAAACACTTAATAATTAGCTAGCGGGGTGACCTTGGCAAGCCACTTAACCCCATTGCCTTGCAAAAACTAAAAAGAAAAAAAAAGTTGTGTCCAAATTCCAGAACTATCAGATAAAAGACATAATCCTGTAAGTAGCAAGAAAGAAACACTTGAAATACCAAGGAGCCATAGTAAGAATTATGCAGGACCTGTCTGAATCAACATTAAGGGATCAAAGGGCCTGGAATGAGATATTCTGAAGAGCAAGGGAACTTGGAATGCAGCCAAGAATCTACTATCCAGCAAAGCTGAGACTTCCCTTCCATGGGAAAAGATGGCCATTTAATGAACTGGGAGAATTTCAACATTTCCTGAGTGAAAGACAAGAGCTAAATAGAAAATTTGGACTTCAAACAGGAGGCTCAAGAGACACATGAAAAGGTTAAAAAAAAGGTAAAGCAAAGAAAAGCTGCTATTCAATAAGATGAAACTGGCTATAGCCATACCTGGGAGAAAGAATCTAATAACTCTCAGGAATTGCAACACTATTAGAGAGAATATAATTACCCAGAAATGATGGACACTCATAATATTTCGGTGACTCAGATAGAGAGGTAAAACCAATACCTCCTTAAAAAGGGGGATGGAGACAGGAGATTAGAGGAGATTGAATGGGGCAAATCAGATTACATTAAGAGGTACATAAGACCTATTGCAATAGAGGGGGAGATGGGAGGAGCTGAGAACCACTTGAATCTTCATTTCATCAGATTTGGCTTAAAATTAATTTACACACACACACTCAGTTAAATTAAGAAATTATCTTACCTTTCAGGTATTAAAAGTGGAAAAGAGGAGGGGGGCAGGAAAGGGGGAGAAAAACGAGAAAAAAAGTGAAAAGGGGAAAGAAAGGGGAGGGGTGTTGATAAAAGAGGGGGAAAACACTGAAGTGGTCAGTATAAAGAAAGAAAATACTGGGGAATATGGATAAAGTGAAAAAGGGGGAAATACAAAAAGAGGGAAGATAGCATTGATGGCAATAAAGAGTTAGGAATTATAACTTTGAATGTAAATGTGATGAACTCTCCCTTAAAACATAGGTGAATAGCAGAGTGGATTAAAAAAAAGAATCCTACAATATTCTGCTTGCAAGAAACTCATTTGAAGCAGAGAGATACATATAGACTAAAAGTAAAAGGTTGGAGCAAAAATAGATGGCATTAAAAGAGATAAGGAAGGAAACTATATCCTCCTAAAAGATACCATAGACCATAAAGTAATTTCAATACTAAAAATGTGTGGACCCAATGGTATAACATCCAAATTCTTAGAGAAGATGTTGAAGGAGTTACAGGAAGACATAAACAGCAAAACTCTACTACTGGAAGACCTGAAGCTTACACTCTCAGATTTAGATAAATCTAATCATAAAATAAACAATAAGAAAGTTAAGGAGGTAAATAGATTGTTTGAAAACTTAGATATGATAGACTTATGGAAGAAATTGAATGGGGATAGAAGAGAATATACTTTTTTTTTCTGCAGTACATGACAGTTACAAATAATTGACCATTTACTAGGACATAAAAACTTAATGATAAATTGCAGAAAGGCAGAAATAGTGAATATATCTTCAATATAAAAACATATGTAAATGCTGGGCCAGGGAGATATAGACCCAAAACTAAATAACCTCATTTTTAAGAATGAGTGGATGAAACAACAAATTATAGAAAGAATTAATTATTTCATCTTAGATAATGACAATAATGAAACAACATATCTATGGGATATAGTCAAAGAGGCTGCCAGGGAATATATCTTTAAATGCATACATGAATAAATTAGAGAAAGAGGAAATCAATGCACTAAATATGCAACTAAAAAAATAGAGAAAGAAAAAATTAAAACCCCCCAATTAAATACCAAATTAGAAATTTCAGAAATTAATAAAATTGAAAGCAAGGAAACTACTGAACTTCTATATTAAACCAAGAGTTCATTTTATGAAAAAATCAAAAAAATTGATAAACATCTGGTCAATTTGATTTAAAAAAATAAAGAAGAAAACCAAATTATTAGTATCATAAATGAAAAAGTTGAACTCACCACCAATGGGAAGGAAATGAAAGTAATAATTAAGAATCTTTTGCCCAACTCTATGCCAATAAATTTGACAATCTAAATGAAATGGACAAATATTTACAAAAATATTAGTTGCCCAGATTATAAGAAGGGGAAATTAATCATTTAAACAACCATTTCTCAGTAAAATAAATTCAAAAATCCATTATTTAACTCCCTTATAAAAAGTCTCCAGGGCCAGATGGATTCACAAGCGAATTCTATCAACCATTTAAAGAACAATTCGTTCCAAATCTATAAAAAAATCCCTGGAAAAATAGGTGAAGAAAGAATTCTGCCTAACTCTTTCTATGACACCAATGTGGTGCTGATAACTAAACCAGGAACAGTTAAAACAGAGAATGAAAATTAGAGACTTATTTCCCTGATGAATATAGCTGCAAAAATCTAAAATAAAATCTTAGTAAAATGAAAACAACAAATTATCAATGGTATAATACATTATGATCAAGTAGGATTTTTCCCAGGAATACAGGGTTGGTTCAATGTTAGGAAAGTTATTAGTGTAATTAATTACATAAATAACAAACCTATCAGAAATCATATGATTATATCATTAGATGGTGAAATAGATTTTTGACAAAATGCAGCACCCATTCCTACTAAAAACACTAGATAGTGAAGGAATAAATAGATTGTTCCTAAAACCAATAAGCAGTATCTATCTGAAACCATCAACAATCATTATATGCAACAGGGATAGGCTAGTGGCATTCCCAATATGATCAGGGGTGAAACAATGAAACCACTACTATTCCATATTGTATTAGAAATGTTAGCTTCAGCAATAAAAGAAGAAAAAGAAATCCAGGGAAGTATAATTGGTAAGAAAGAGACAAAACTTTCACTTTTTGCAGGTGACAAGATGGTATATATCTAGAGAATCTGAAAAAAAAAATCTAAAAAACTACTAGAAATAATTAGCAACTTTAGTAGAGTTCCAGAATAGAAAACAAACCCTCATAAATCCTCAATATTTCTATTTTTGACTAGAAAGATAAGTATCCTCAGACATTATAAAATACTGGGACTTCTATCTGTCACAGCAGACTCAAAAACTTTTTGAAAACATTTACAAAACACTTCTCATACAAATAAAATGAGAATTAAATGACTGGGCAAACACCAACTGCTCATGCATAGGATGAGCTAATACAATAAAAATGATAATTCTACCAAAATTAAACTACCTATTTAATTCCCTACCAATCAAAATCCCAAAAAATTACTTTAATGAGTTACAAAAAGTTGTAAGTAAATTCATATGGAGAAATAAACAGTCAAGAATTTCCAGGGATTCTATGAAAAAAAGTTCAAAAGAAGGTGGCTTAGCCTTACCAGATCTAAAATTATTTTATAAAGCATCAGTCATCAAAACTGTCTGGTATTGACTAAGAAATAGAGCGGTGGATCAGTGGAATAGACTAGGTGCAATAGCAGGAAATGATTATAGTTATTTGCTATTTGATAAACCCAAAGAGTCCAGCTACTGGGATAAAAATCATTCTCCATAAAATGTATTGGGTAAATTGCAAGTTAGTATGGAAGAAACTAAGATTAGACCAGAAGCTCATACCCTATACCAATATAAAATCAAAATGGATACAGGATTTAGACACAAAAAATCAATATTATAAGCAAACTAGAAGTTCAAGGAGATCTGTCAGATCTGTGGAAAAGGAAGCAGTTTATGATCAAGGAAGAGATAGAGAACATCACTAAAAGAAACTGGATAATTTTGATCACATTAAATTAAAAATTTTGCACAGAGTAAACCACTGTAACCAAGATTTGAAGAAACTAGGGAACAATTTTAACATTTCTGACAAAGGATTCATTTCTAAAATACAGAGAGAACTGAGTCAAATTTTCAAAAACAGAAACCATTGCCCAATTGACAAATGGTCAAAGGATATGCATTTGTCATGCAACTAAAAGAGCTAGAAAAAGAACAAATTAAAAATTCCCAATTGAATAACAAATTAGAAATTCTCAAAATCAAAACAAAAATTAGCAAAACAGGAATGTAAGAAAACTACTAAACAATTAAATAAAATTAATTTAGTTTGTTAAAAAAAACACAATAAAATAGATGAAATTTTGATTTATTTGACAAAAACAAATACCAGTATCAAGAATGGAAGAAATGAATTCACAGCCAATGAGGAGGAAATTAATATAATAATTTGGAGGAATTTTGCCTAATTGTATGTCAAAAAATTTGACCATCCGTGCTAAATGGATGAATATGTACAAAAATAATTGCCAAGATTGACAGAAGATGAAACCAATTTATTTATTTGTTTGTTTGTTTCTTTATTTATTGTTGTTGGATTTTTTTTAGGGGTTTCCTTTTTACTAGGCAAATGGAGTTAAGTGGCTTGCCCAAGGCCACACAGCTAGGTAAGTATTAAGTGTCTGAGGCCAGATTTGAAATCAGGTACTCCTGATTCCAGGACAGTTGCTTGGTCCACTGTGCCACCTAGCCACCCCTGAGACTAAAATCTCAAATTATCCATTTTCAGAAAAGGAAATCAAAAAATCCATCAATGTAATCCCTTAAAAACAATCTCTAGGGACACAATGGATATACAAATAAACTACCAAATATTTAATGAAAAATTAATTCTAATCTCATTTAAAATATTTTTTTAAAAAATTGGTAAATCAGATTTCTTCTGTGACATCAATATGATGCTGTTATTTAATTCAGGAAGAGTCAAAACTGAGAAAGCAAATTTTAAAAAATTTCCTAACAAATATTGTTGCAAAATATTAAATAAATATTAATGAAGAGATCAACAGCACTTTATCTCTATGATAATGCACAATCAGGAACAGAGGGTTGGCTCAATATTAGGAAAAAATAAATACAATTGACCATTATCAGTAACAAAAGTAACAGAAACCATGTAATTCTCTCAATAGAATATGAAAAAACTTATGACAAAATATAGCAACCCTCCCTATTGAAAACACTGGAGAACAGAGGGAAAAAAGGAATTTTTCACCAAATTGATAAGCATTATCTATTGACAACCATCAGAAAGCATAATATGTAATGGGGATAAGCTAGAAGCATTCCAAAAAAGAGCAGGGTTCTAAAAGAAAATGGTTATTATCACCACTATTATTCAATATTGCAATAGAAATATGAGATTTAATATTAAATGAAAAGATGAGAATTGAAGAGATAAGAATAAGCAATAAGGAAAAAATAACTCTCACTTTTTACATATGATATTTTGGTATAGTTAGAGAATTCTAGAAAACCCCTTAAAAAACTTTAAACTGCTACCAACCTTAACCAAGTTGCAGGATATGAAATAAACCCACATAAAGTATTATTATTTCTATATGTTACCAACAATATTAAAATACAAGAAATAGGAAAAGAAATTTCATTTAAAGTAAACTTCCACATAAGAAAGCAGAGAGAAGCTAGGTCTTGTGCTAAGGTCTCCTGATCTTCCCTCATAAACAATATGAAACAAACCTCTTAATGGAAGTCTTATCGACAAAACCCAGAAAGAGAAGCTAGGAAAGCAAAAGGTACCTCAAGGTCTGCCTTTGGGGATTGGAGGTGTGGTTAGTGCAAAGTGACAACAGGCAGAGTAGGAGGGGCAAGAGCTGAACTAATAATGATCTTAGAAGATCAGCCCAGAGGGCTTTTCCTTTGGGAAGCACCTTGCTCTGAGAAACATTTTACTGTGGGAATCAATTTGCTGTGGGAAACACTTCACTGTGTGAAACAATTCTCTGTGGGAACAGAGTAGCTATGGGAACCAATTCACTCTGAGAAATAAGCAGAGAATGGAGATGTGGTCTAATTCAGAGAGACATAGAACCCCAGAGGAGAATATGATTTGGTCTCCAGCAAAGAAAGCTTTCCTTGAAGAAATCAGGGAGGAGTTTAAAAATCAATTAGAAAATTTGGGAAAGGAAATTCAAGATAAAATTAAGACCTTGCAACAAGAAAACAAATCTTTGGAAAATACAATTGGACAAATGTAAAAAGAAAATAATTCTTTCAAAACCTCAAATGAACAAAGGGAAAACTCTTACAAAAATAGAATTGATCAATTGGAAAAGGAGTTGCAAAAGGTAAGTTAAGAAAATTCTTCCCTAAAAAAAAATAATGGAGTCTATGGAAACCAAATGTCTTCATGAGACAACAAGAATTAGTTTAACAAAACCAAAAAATTGAAAAAGTAGAAGAAAATTTTAAATACCTCATCAGCAAAACCACTGACCTCAAGAAGAGATCAAGAAAAGATAACCTAAAATTTATTGGTCTTCCTGAAAATATTAAAGAGAAGAAAAACCCTGGATTTAATATTACAGGATTTAGTGATGGAAAACTACCCTGATATCATGTAACCAGAGGGCAAAATAATTATTGAAAAAAATACATCTATCCCCTCCAGAAAGGGATACTAAAATGAAACCAGCAAGGAATATTGTAGCCAAATTCCAAAACTATCAGATGAAAGAGGAAATCCTGCAAGCAATCAGAAAGAAACAATTTAGATACCAAGGAGCCACAGTAAGGATTACACACGACCTAACGGCATCAGCATTAATGGATCAAAGGGCCTAGAATGAAATATTCCAAAAATCAAGGGAGCTTGGAATGTTGGAATGCAGACAAGAATCCAATATCTGGCAAAACTGAGCCTTCTCTTCTAAGAAACTAAAGATGGACATTTAATGAAATAGGAGACTTCCAACTTTTCCTGATGAAAAACCAGAGCTTAATAGAAAATTTGGTCTTCAAACAGGAGACTCAAGAGACACATGAAAAGGTCAAATTAAAAAAAAGTGGTGAGGAAGGGGAAGAAAACTGTTATCAAATAAGATGAAACTGGCAATATCCCCACCTGGATAAAGACTAACAAATCTTGAGAATTGTATCTCTATTAGAGAGAATTTAATTAGTCTGGAGAGATGGATATGCATGACTTATTTTAGAAAGTCTTATCTAATAAGATGAAACTGGATATATCCTTGGGAGAAAGACTCTAATAACTCTCAATAATTTTAATTCTAGTAGAGTGAACAGACAGAAGTGATGTCACCCAAAACCTCTAAGGGAATAAAATAGAATGATTTAAAAACAATAACTCCTTAAAAAGGAGGGCAGTAAAGAGATAGGAGGATGGAGGAGACTGAATGGGGGAAAATCTCATTAAATTAAGAGGGGAAAAAAGGATTTATTGTAATGGAGGGGAAGAATAGAGGAAGTGAGAACCACCTGAATCTTACTCTCATCAGGTTGGCTTAGAGTTAACAAACACTCAATTAAATTAAGAAACTTATCTTTCCTTTAAAGTATTAAAAGAGGGGAAAGGGGGAGGGGAGGAAAGGAGAAATCAATAGAAGGAAGGGAAAAAAAAGAAGGGGCAAAAGGAAAAGGGGGAAAAAGGGGGAGGGGTTGGATATGGGAGGGAAAACACAAGGATGGTGGCAGAATTCAGAAACAAAACACTGGAGAAATAGATTGAATAAAGGTTGAAAATACAAACAGAGGGAAGATAACGTGGAAGGCAATAAAGAATTAATAATTATGAATTTGAATGTGAATGGGATGAACTCTCCCTTAAATGTAATTGAATAGCAGAATGGAAAAAACCAGAATCCAACTTTATGCTGCTTACAAGAAACTCATCTGAAGCAGAGAGATACATATAGCATAAAAGTGAAAAACTGGAGCAAAGTACTGAATTGAAAAATATCAGGGGCAGCAATCCTTATCTCAGACAAAGCAGCTACAAAAATTGATATTTTTTAGGGGGGTTTTTGCAAGGCAAATGGGGTTAAGTGACTTTCCCAAAGCCACACAGTTAGGTAATTATTAAGTGTCTGAGGCCAGATTTGAACTCAAGTACTCCTGACTCTACGGCCAGTGCTCTATCCACTGCACCACTTAACCTCCCCCAAAACTGATGTCATTAAAAGACACAAGGAAGGAGACTGCATTCTCCTAAAGCTACCATAGACAATAAAGTAATTTCAATACTGAATATGTACGCACCTGATAGTATAGCAACCAAATTCTTGGAGTGGAAGTTGAAGGAGTTACAAGAAGAGATAGACAACAAAACTCTACTAGTGGGAGACCTCAACCTCCTGGTGTCAGATTTAGGTAAATCTAACTATAAAATAAAGAAGAAGGGAGTTAAGGATGTAAATAGATTGTTAGAAAACCTAGACATGATAGACATATGGAGGAAACTGAATGGAGATAGAAAGGACTATACTTTCTTTTCTGCAGTACATGGCACTTACATGAAAATTGACCATGTACTAGGTCATAAAAACCTAATAATCAACTGCAGAAAGGCAGAAATAGTGAATACATCTTTCTCAGATTGTAATGCAATAAAAATTATATGCAATATTGGGCCAGGGAGATATAGACCCAAAACAACATGGAAACTGAATAACCTCATTTTAAAGAATGAGTAGGACATATGACTTTCAGAAAGAATTAATTATTTTTCCTAGATAATGACAATAATGAAACAGCATACCAAACTCTATGGGATAAACTCAAGGCAGCTGTCGGGGTATATATAATGTCTTTAAATGCTTATATGAATAAATTACAGAAAGAGGAATCATGGAATTAAATATGCATCTGAAAAAATTAGAGAAAGAACAAATTAAAAATCTCCAGTTAAATACCAAATTAGAAATTCTAAAAACTAAATGAGAAATTAATAAAATAGAAAGCAAGAAAGCTATTGAACTAATAAAAAAAACCAAAAACTGGTTTTAAGAAAAAACTCCAATAAAATTGATAGCCATCCTGTCAATTTGATTAAAAAAAGAACAAAATGAAATTACTAGAATCAAAAATGAAAAAGGTGAACTCACCACCAATGAGGAGGAAATTAAAGTAATAATTCAGAATTATCTTGCCCAACTCTTTGCCAATAAATTTGATAATCTAAATGAAATAGATGAATATTTACAAAAATATAAGTTCCTCAGATTAAATGAAGAAGAAATTAAATACCTAAACAAAAAAAGAAATTCAACAAGCCATCATTGAACTAGTTCCTTAGGAAAAAATATCAAGGGTCAGATGGATTTACAAGAGAATTCTATGAAACATTTAAGGAACAACTGCTTCCAATGTTATATAAACTATTTGGAAATTTAGGTGGAGACTGAACTCTGCCTAACTCTTTCTATGACACCAATATGGTGATGATACCTAAACCAGGAAGAGTTAAAAGAGAAAGAAAATTATAGATGTATCTCCTTGATGAATATAAATGCAAAAATCTTAAAACCAAATCTTAGCAAACAACTACAAGTTATCACTAGGATTATACATTATGACCAAGTAGGATTTATCACAGAAATGCAAGTTTGGTTCAATATTAAGAAAACTGTCAGTATAATTAAGTATATAAATAGCAAACCTATCAGAATTTATATGATTATATCAATAGATGCTGAAAATGCTTTTGACAAAATAAAACACCTATTCTTAATAAAAACATTAGAGAGCATAGAAATAAATTTAATGTTCCTTAAAATAATAAACAGTATCTATCTTAAACCAGCAACAAGCATTATATGCAATGGGCATATTCTAGAACCATTCCCCAAAAAATCAAGGGTAAAACAAGGATGCCCACTGTCACCACTACTATTCAATATTATATTAGAAATATTAGCTTCAGCAATAAGAGAAGCAAAAGAAATTGAAGGAATTAGAATAGGGAAGGAAGAGACAAAATTCTTACTCTTTGCAAATAACATGATGGTGTACCTAGAGAAACCCCAAAAATTCATCTAAAAAACTACTAGAAATTAGCAAATTTAGCAAAGTTGCAGTTTGTAAAATAAACTCATAAATGCGCAACATTTCTATACATGCCTAGCAAGATGCAGCAGAAAGAGCTAGGGAGAGAAATCCCATTCAAAGTAACTTCAGACAAAATGAAATACCTGTCAAGACCAACTCAGATACTTTTAGAAAATAATTACTAAACACTTCTCACATGAATAAAATCAGACTTTAATAACTGAGCAAATATCAACTGCTCTTGGATAGGCTGAGCAAATATAAAAAATGAAAATTCAACCAAATTTAAACTACTTGTCCAATGCCATACCAATCAAAATTCTAGATAAAATTATTTAATATTTAGAAAAAAAAATTGTAAGTAAATTCATATGGAAAAATAAATAGTCAAGAATTTCCAAGATTTATTGAAAAAAGTGCAAAAGAAGGGGCTTAGTACTACTGGATCTAAAATTATATTATAAAAAAATCAGTCATCAAAATTATCTGGTATTGGCTGGATCAGAGGAATACACTAGGTGCAATAGAAGGAAGAGTCCAGCTATTGGGATAAAAACACTCTCTTTGATAAAAACTGTTGGGCAAATTGGAAATTAGTATGGAAGAAACTTAGATTAGGCCAACCACCACACACCCAATACCAAGATAAGATCAAAATGGATACAGGATCTAGACATAATAAACAATATTATAAGCAAACTAGAAGATCAAGGAACAGTTTACCTGTCTGATCTATGGAAAGGGAACCAATTTATGACCAAGGAAGAGATGGAGCACATCACTAAAAATAAACTAGATAATTCTGATCACATTAAATTAAAAAGCTTTTGCACAGACAAAACCACTGTAACCAAGATCAAAAGAAATATGGTAAATTGGGAAACAATTTTTACAACTAGTGTTTCTGACAAAGGACTCATCTCTAAAATATCAATAGAACTGAGTCAAAGTTTTTTTTTTTAAAAAAGATAATCCATTCCCCAACTGACAAATGGTCAAAGAATAGGCAAAGGCAATTTGAGGAAATAAATTTGAGGAAATAAAAGCAATCCATAGTTATATGGAAAATTGCTCCAAATCACCGCTTATTAGAGAAATGCAAATTAAATCATCTCTGAGGTACCACCTCACACTTCTCAGACTGGCCAATATGACCAGAAAGGACAATGATCAATATTGGAAGGGATGTGGGAAATCTGGGACACTAATACATTGCTGGTGGAATTGTAAACTCTTCTAACCTTTCTGGAGTGTAATTTGGAATTTTGCCGAAAAGAGAACTAAAATGCACATACCCTTTGATCCAACAACACCACTACTGAGTCTATACCCTGAAAAGATTATGAAAAAGGTTAAAAACATCACCTGTACAAAAATATTCATAGCAGCTGTTTGTGGTGGCAAAGAATAGCAACTCAAGGGACGTCCATCAGTTTGAGAATGGCTCAACAAACTGTGGTACATGAATATGATGGAACACTAGTGTCCTATTAGAATCCAGGAGGGATGGGAATTCAGGGAAGCCTGGATGGAGTTTCATGAAATGATATTGAGTGAGATGAGCAGTCAGAAGTATATTGTACACACTAGGAGCAAGATGGGAGTGATGATCAACCTTAATGGACTTGCTCATACCAATAGGACAACAATTTGGCACAAATCTGGAATATCTGCAATGGAGAATGCCATCTGTATCCTGAGAAAGAATTGTGGAGTTGGAAGAAAGACAAAAGACTTTCTATGTACCTTTAATTTAAAAAAATCTTATTATGTAATTTGTTATATCTCATTCTTCCTTAAGGATATGATTTCTCTCTCATCACATTCAACTTTGATCAATGTTTGTTATGGGAATGAGGTAAATACTAACAAACTGCCTTTTGTGGGGGATGGCGGGAGGGAAGCAAGATTGGGGAAAAACTGTAAAACTCAAAATAAATAAAAAATTTTCTAAAATTAAAAACAATTTAAAAAAGTAAACAACATAAAGTACCTGAGATTCTACCTGCCAAAACAAACCCAGAAACTCTATGAACACAATTACCCATCATTTTTCACACATAAAATCAGACCACCTAAATAATTGAAAAATTTTCAACTGTTAATGGGTAGGTGAAACTAATATAATAAAAATCACAATTCTACCTGAATTAAACCACTTATTCAGTACCATACCACTCAATCTTCCAATACTTTATTATATTGAGATGGGGGGGGAACAAAATTTATCAGGAAAAACAAAAGTCAACAAATTCAAGGAAACCGATAAAAACAACAAAGGAATGTGGTCTAGCTGGCCCAGATATACAATTGAAATGTCAGTCTTCAAAACTGTTTGGTACTGGCTAAGAAATAAGTGGTGGATCATAGAAATAGCTTAGGTATAAAACAAGCCAACATAAATGATTACAGTAAATTACTTTTGTTAAAACCAAAGACTCAAGTTTCTGTGATAGGAAATCACTATTTGACAAAAACTGCCAGGAAAACTGGAAAATAGTATGGCAGAAACTAGGCCTCTCACAACCTATACCAATTGGGTGTATGATATAAGCATAAAAGGTGATACCATGAATCAGTTAGGAAAAAAAGAAATAATTTTTCCATCTTATTTTTAGAGAAAAGAAGAGTTTATTACAAAAGAAGAGATAAAGAACACTATAAAGTACAAAATGAATGGCTTTGTTTACATTAAATTTGCACAAATAAAACCAGTGCAACCAAGATTAGAAGAAAAGCAGAAAGCTGGGAAACATTTTTATAGTTAGTATTTCTGATAGAGGACTCTTTTTGCAAATATTTAGAGAACTGAGTCAAATTCATAAAAATACAAAGCATTCTCCAATTGATAAAAGGTCAAAGCAAACAAATAAGCAGTTTTCAGAATAAAAAAGATAATTAATCATATTAAAAAATGCTCCAAATCATTATATATATATTAGAAATATGCAAATTAAAACAGTTCTGAGACACTACTTTACAACTATTGGAGTAGTTAATATGCCAAAAAAAGGAAAATGATTAATGGTGGAGGTATATGGGAAAACTGGGATATTAAGACATTGTCGATATAGCTGATCTGTATCCTAAAGAGAAAATTTAAAAAAAGGGGAAAGATAAATTTGTAGAAAGTGATAACAGCTCTTTTTGAAGTGAGAAAGAATTAAAAATTAAGGCAATGACCACCAGTTGGGGAATGAACAAATAGTGATAGAAATGTAATGAAAGATTATTGTTTGGGAAATAAATCATGAGCATACAGATTTCACACAAAACCTGCAAAAACATGCATGAATGATGCTTAGTGAAGAGAACAGAAACAGGAGAACATTGTACACAGTAATAGCAATATTGTATGATGAACATGTTGGACCTCTAGGCAGTTCAATGAAATAAAGACAATTCTAAAAGATTTTTGATGGAAAATGCTATCAACATCCAGAGAAAATGTTTTGGAATCTGAATTCAGACCAAAGTACACTATTTTCATTTTTTAACATTTGTTTTATAGTTTTTCTTGCTCATGGATTTTTTTCCTTTATTCTGATTTTTCTTTCACAATATAACTAATATAGAAAATGTAAAGCATGATTGCACATATATAATTATCTATCAAATTATTTGTGGTCTGGATGAGGGAAACAGAAAAAATGTAAAAACAAAAATCTTACAAAAATGAATGTTGAAAGCTATCTTTGCATATATTTGGAAAAAATAAAACTGAAAATTTAAAGAAAAATAATTAAAAACAGAATTAAACTATTTCCTGAGAGTGGTAACTTCTATTTACTTCAAATATTTTGGTTTTGAACTTGGACTATATCTTTTCAGGAAGAGACAGGCAATCATCACCACACCCAAGGAAGCCTGATTCTCTTCAGAAAAGTCATGAATGCTAATGAATGTTTTTTTTTTTTTTTTTAGATTTTACAAGGCTGTGGGATTAAGTGGCTTGCCCAAGGCCACACAGCTAGGTAATTACATTAAGTGTCTGAGGCCAGAGTTGAACTCAAGTATTCCTGACTCCAGGCCTGGTGCTGTATCCACTGTGCCGCCTAGCAGCCCCATATTAATGAAATTTTTGATCATTTTCTTTTTTCTTCAATACATCACATTTTAATTTTCACTATGAATTTAATATCAGGGCAATACAAAGATATATTTATATATACCTATATAGTTTTGTACATATATTCATGTGAATAAGTATATGTGTATATAACTGCATATTTAAATGCATTTTCTCTGTCATTCTAAAATATTATTTTTCATTGTCTTCAATGTATTTACACTAACAAACTGTTCATTTTCTTCTAAAAAAGAGATCAACAATTGAAGTAATTTTTATTAAACAATTCTTTATTCAACAAATGGATTATTGAGCCAATAAGAGGCTTTAATTTAGACTTATGGATGAGGGCAAAGCAATGGTTTGAGAGAAAAATAGTAATAATCACTTATGTGTACAGAGTTATTTTTTTTCCAAGTACTTTGCAAACATTATCTCATTTACCCCCCTCACAAGAACTCTGGGAGTTTGATATTTTGATTTGCCCCATTTTACAAATGAAGAAAGTGAGACAAAGGTTAAGTGATTTATCCAGGATCATTTAGCTAGTTGATATCTGATGCTGGATTTTGACTCAGTTCTCTATTCAGTGCTCTGTCTAGCTATTCAGTCTTTTAAAGTTTCATTTTTCTATCTAAACATATGACTTATTCAGTGATTTATTTTTTGTCTTTACATCCTTAGCAAGTAGCACAGTAAACACTTAATAAATTTTTTATTTAACTGAATTAAATTGGAAACCTATAATTTAAATCACTATATCTTGCCAAGATAGTAGGATTGGAATAGGGGTAGGAGGGCGATGTTTCTGGTCAAAACATTTTTATTCATTAATGTATAGAGTTCTCCCTTTCATATCCTTGAAATTAGATGTTTAGTGCCCCTCAATCTGGAAATTCTAGATAAAAATTTGTGACTCTCTCTTCAAACCAGAGATATCTGAATTTTTTCCCTTTTTCTTTTATAGGTTGTTTACAGTACTAAACATCTATTTTCTGTATTTATGAAGTTTTTAACTTTTTAAAACTTTAAACTTTCCCTTCTGCCTTCACATGTTATCTGATCCTTCCACAAAACTTGCAAAAAGTTTTAATTTCATATGCTGACTCACCCAAAATCATAAATGGAAAGCTCATTATATGGACTGGATAATCCAAAGGAGGTGTTACAAAACAGGGTGCAAATGTGAAAGTTGAAAGCAAGTTAAGAGTTCATAATTGTTGTTACTCACATGTTAAAGATGTGCATTCTTTCTTTAATCACCTTGTCACATAGGTAATAGGTCTTTAAAACAATTTTTTTATTTAATTTTTCCCAGTTTACATGTAAAATATATTTTAACAGTCATTTTTAAAATTTTGAGTTTTGAATTCCTCTCCCTTCTTCCCATTCCACTCCCCCATTGAGAAAGCAAACTATTTGATGGGTTAAAAATGTGAAGTCATGAAATACATTAACATAATAGTCATCATATAAGTAATAATTAATAAGAGCATTGTACTGAATCTTAGAGGTGATTGATGACTTCCCTTCATTACATAATTAGTAATTACTGAGACTCAAACTCAAATCTTCTGATTAAAAAATCAGTATTCTTTCTAGGACATTGGCCTTTTCATTTCTTTTATCATAGATGAAAAATTCTCCTTTACCCTGACCCTTTTGTTCTTTGGCAAAAATTTGCAATTGAGGCAAAGGAAATTTCATGTCTATTGCTAGATAAACAGAAGGTACAAAATAATCTCTTACTCATTTTATGGCTTTTTGTAATGATAATAATGCACAGACACACACACACACACACACACACACACAAACACTATTTAGAATGAAATTGCAGAGTAATGTGGCTAAAAGACACTAGAATGCCTCAAGAAGACTTATTTTTGATTCTTAATTTAGTTCTAAATTTTTAAATACCTCATTATTTACTTGATTTGTTTTATCTACTTTAATCATGTGACACCTTTATTGAATCAATCAAGGGTTTGTGTGTGTGTGTGTGTGTGTGTCTGTGTGTTCATTTGAAAGGTGTACTATCAATTTGTAAGGAGCGAAAGTGAATGAACAAATGAGCCATACAGTGCAGGAGATGAATTGTCTGAAAATATTTATTCATAACCTACACACAACTTATTAAAATATTTAATGATCAGAAGTCCATGCCCACTATAGGAGAGAATAATTTCAGATACAGTTCTGAATGGAGAATAGCTTGGTGACAGGAGAGATGAGAAATCTCTATTTTCTTCCCCATTCTTTAAAGTGTCTTTTCCCAAGGTTTCTCACAGGTTGTTGGTTATAGAAACAGAGGTAATGTCAGGAATCAAAGTAATGTCAGGAAAAAATAAATAAAACTGGTTAAATCAATTCCTGGGGGTGGGGTACAAAAAAAATTCCATTTTTATGCATATCTAGGTTTTATTTCCTTCTCTCCCAAAATAAGGCTTGTTGCATACTCCCCTCAGGATATTCTTAGGGGTTCAGGTGTTCCTACTGTCATCCCCATCCTTTGCTAGATGAGTCTACTGGACTCATTTAAAGATCACTAGATAATCTTTAGTGCCTAAATGCTAAAATGGTATTATTATCTAGACTCCTAAATGCCAAGAAATCTGAGGACTCTCATGACATTTTCAATTCAGAAGGATAATAGTGACCTCTGTTGATAAAGATCAATGTCAAACTGACTCCATTAACCTGGAAAAAATGGGTTTATAGCATATTAGATATGATCAGAACCTCAGGGGTCATTTAACCCAACATAGATGCCCAAGCAAGTTAAGTAACTTGCCTAAGGTCATATACTGATCTAGCTGTTTCAGCACAAAGTTTCATAACTTTATGATCTAAGGACCTAAAAAAGTACAAGAAAACCATGAATACAGATGAGAAAATTTTTCCATTATTTCCATAATAATATGTTCACTTTGTAAGCCTACATATTTTATTTCATGCATTTATAAACCATTATTATGAGAAAGGGTTCATATGTTTACAGATTGCAAGAATTCTTTAACACATATACACTATGGACATGAACTTAGTAATGACAATTTGTATGCTAGAACTTTCCCTTTTCATAGGAGTGCAGGAGAACAGAGCTTTACAATAACCAGAAAATTAGAATGGTTTCTTAGTGTCAAAGCTGTTTGACATGGAAGTGATCCTTTGACAGTGGTATTATAGATGAACCTAGAGATGAATGCAGAGGTTAGCCTTGAATAGCTCAAGGCAACCTTGAGCAACAGTTACAGACTTAGATCTTTCCAAACACTTTATTCCCTGGTCTATCATTCTACAGCTGTCTTTTCCTTTAAACCACCCCCCCCACTCTGGAAAAACCTAGAGAAATAATATAATCTTACCTTTTTCTCTTTACTTTGTCCAGTTAAAAACTTTCTCACTTCTTTCCTCCCTTATAGGATCTTCTCTCTCCTGCAGGTCATTTCTTAGACAATATATTTATATATATATATATATATATATATATATATATATATATATATATATATATATATATCACTCTTTTTCTTTTCAGACTCCTTCATGGACCTGCTGATCATATGTTAACAACATAAAAGAATTAAGAATTATTTGCTTAATGTAAGAATTCTATGATGGGTAGCAAATATGTATTTAGAGATACTTTGAAATGCATAATCTCCAAAAGGTACATATTCCCTGGAATTTTCTTTTTAAAAAAAAAACATCTCCCTGTGATTATGTGCTGTATATTTCATGGAAGATGTACTGAGATTTTAATTTAGCTATAGTGGTAGATGGAGAAGAATGCAAGAATTTTATCATTGATATATATACAGTAGCTTTTGCTAACCAGTCAATAAAGTCAACAAGTCAAAACCAGTTTATTAAGAACCTACTATGTGCTAGTCCTTGAGATAAGTTCTGAGAATTGAGAAAAAAAAGGCTACAATAGGGCTTACTTACAAGGAGTTCATGGTATAACAAAAGAAGATACCACACACACACACACACACACACACACACACACACACACACACACACACATACACACACAAAGATGTAAAAGCACATTATATAAAGAAGTATTTAGTACTGTTATTGGTGTTTAAATGTTGTCAAACTCTTTGAAATGTCAAGTGAAGTTTTACAAAGTTTTACAAAGATATTGAAATTGTTTGCCATTTCCTTCTCCAGTTCATGTTTATATACAATTATAAAAAGGCACAAAGGTGACTTGCCCATAGTCACACAGCAATTCAGTGAATGAGATCAGACTTGAACTTATTAAGATGAGTTTTCCTAATTCTAAATTAAGTACTCTTTCCATTGTCCCACCAAACATTTTTTAAAGTCAAACACTATCCCAGATAGAGGGCTAGGAGACAGAAATGAAACATTATTTGTCCTCAGGAAGTTTGCATTCTATCAGGAGAAAAATTTAAGCTGAGTACTTAAGGAAAAAAAAAAGAAATCTAAGAGACACCAATGAGGAGAGAGTTCATTCTTGGCCTGAAGATTAATCTGTTTGAAGACAAGGAAATAGTGCAATATCAGTTATGAAACACAAGCAATTTCATATGGTATGCTCAAAGAATCTAGTAAGAATTATGATGTATAATAAGATTTCAAGGTAAAGATGAAACTGATCACAACAAATCTTAATATTCTAAAGTAGAGGAAAAGACATAAAATGCAGATATTTTTTTTAACTATCAGCAAACTATCAGCAGTTTACAGCCTCTGAATAGTCCTAAGATACTACTTCAGAAGTAATTTTTATTGACTCCAGTAGGGTTTTAAAATATAGTTGCTAATGATGAAAATCACACTGATTATTTTTAAACAAATGGTGCATTATTGGGTTCATTTTAATAAGGTTCTTGTATATCCTTAAAACCAATTTAAATACACTGATTTACATCTTTCTTATTCATCCATTCAATCATTCAAAAATGATATTAAACTCATTGTTTAAATGCTGAATATATCTTTAGATCCTAGAGTCATGTATTTTACACAATAAGTATAAAAATATGTCACTGAGACACTTGAACCTGACTTAAAAATGTATCAACTTTTAAAATCCTCATGAGTACTTGTGTTCTGTAACACACACACATGTTACATATTAACAAACTGCAACTCCTCTGAGGTCCACATCCAGAAAAACCTACATACTTTTTCAAAGTAAAGTTCCACAATTTGGGGATATCTTTCTGATATAGTAATTGCTGACAGTGAAGAGGAGTGGACTGAACCCATACAGTTCAATCTCCATTCTCTACCACAAACTTTCCACCACCAGTCCCACTTTTCTGGATTACTGTCCACTGAGACTGACCTCTCACTTAGTACATACAAATACATGAATAAAGGGAAAACTTTCTAGCTCTTCATATTTTATCAGAATGTTCCCTGACATTGGGATTGGGAAGACAATGGAATCATGATGATATGGGAATGAGATTTCATTTTAGGATATTTATAATTAAGGTTTTTCCCTTTCATTTTGTTTTAACAAGGATTAAGAACAGAGACAGTTACAGAGAGAGAGAGAGAGAAAACAGAATTACAGAGAGACATAAAAAGAAAGAGAGAAAGGGACAGCAAAAGATAAACACAATTTTAAATTCAAAGACTAAAATTCCACAGATAAAATAGCATACATTATCATTTGCTTATCATTTTTCTTTCTCACTCTTTCCCTTTTCTTGCACCCATTGTGACTTGACCCAATATTTGATGACAAAACATTCCTAAATTCCTAAATTCCATTTCATTCTTGATTGCATTTTCTGTCCAAACCTGATCCCTCTAATTACTTATCATGATGGTAAAGGTGGAATGCTCCTTACTCCTTTTATCATTTCCACTTTCTTCCTCTACACAACTCTCACTAAGTTACTGCTTTTCTTTAAGGTTTATTCAATTAATATTTTTCACTTGATCAATGTTCTAGCATATTCTTTCTTCTTCAAATAGTTTGAAGAATTTCCTAATTTCGACCTTCATACTGGAGAGCATCAAAAAAAATATTGATACTCCTCTAAATATCCTAACTTCTCAATACCTCAAATTGCTCATTTCCTGTGCTACATGAATGTATACACAAAAATGTTCATATCTTTCACCTTGCCTTTTTTCAGAAGTGTTGTACTTCCCTGTTCATGAATTCTAGAATTCCTTTATTTGATTAAAATACTTTGTTATTCAACTTAACACTCTAACTAACCCACTTTTTTTTCATCCTCATAATGACCTTTAAATACATTCCTAGGACATCTCCTGTTTACTGGTCACAATCTCTTTTCTACCCCATCTCAAAACCTCAGTGAAACATCTTAATTTTGTAGTATCTTCTATCCTAGAATCCCTTTATTCTAGCACTAATCTTGCCCCCAACAAGCTCCAAGATTTACTATTCCTCCTATTCACTACCTTGTACCTACTAATAAAATACTGAATGGAGAAAAATCACAAACTTTGTAAAATTTTGTTATGTAACCTCAACTTGGCCCTCATTTTAGCCCGCTAACCTTTTTTTGTGAGTTTCTGATTCAATATGTCAGTCATCTCAGTGGTTTGAACATTTTCATGCCTCTTCCATCCTCCCTTCTCTCCCTATCTTCCCAATTCTTCATCTGAGAACTTTATCTCATGTTTCAGTTAAAAGAAGTCAATCTGAAATTTCCCTCTTTTTATCAGTATTTCCCATCTTATATACTCCTATTATCACCTGGGTCACCCATGATTCTCATAAAATAGATGTCCTTATTCTTACCAAGTTTTTCCCTTCTCCATTTACTCTTTTTAAAAATTTTTTTAGGTTTTTTTTTTTTCCAAGGCAAATGGGGTTAAGTGGATTCCCAAGGCCACACTGCTAGGCAATTATTAAGTGTTTGAGACTGGATTTGAACCCATGTACTCCTGACTCCAGGGCTGGTGCTTTATCCACTGTGCCACCTAGCCACCCCCTCCATTTACTCTTGAATCAATTCCATCCCATTTTTTTCTAACAAATTCCACTATCATCCATACTCTTGCAATAACTCCCTATGAATTGCCTAACATCCCTGCTGAATACAAATATATCTGTCTTTTCCATGTTCCATAGAATCCTCAGTTGATTCTTCAGTTTCTGCTAGATGTTATTTTGTCTCTTAATTCATTTCCACTCTCCTTTTGTCACTCAAAATTCTGATTTCTGACAATATCATTAGACTGAAATTGATTTCTCTGAAGTCATTAATATATTACTTGACAAATTTATCTGTTTTTAATCTTCATCCTTATTGACACTCTGCATCCTTTGTAGCTATTGATCACACTTTTTTTCCTTGAAATCTTTTCTCTAGGATTTTTGTAACATGTTCTCTCTTGGTTATTCTATTACCTGTCTAATTGCTTCTTCACATTTGCCTTTACTGGGCACTTCTATTTACTCTGAGTGTCTTACACTGCTATGTCTTTGACTTTCCTTTCTTCTCCCTCTAAACATTTTTTTTTTGCTGTGGGAGCTAATCAGCTCTCATTATATAATTGCCATCTTTATGCTGAAGGATCTCAGATTTATTTCGCCTGCCCAATTTTTTCTCCTAATTTCCATTCTCATATCTCCAAATGCTTACTGTTTATGTCAACTTGGGTGTCCAATAAACATTTTAAATTAAATGTGTGGAAAATGGAACTCATTATCTTTTCCTCAAAACTTTTATTTTCCTACCTTTCTCATTAATGTAGAAGTCACCAGGTTTGCAGAATTAGTGCTATCCTCAACTTGTCACCACCTTCCTACTCCATTTACAATACGCTACAAGTCTCTATTTTACCTTCTTGGCTCCTAAATGTGACTTACTTTTTAATATGTCAGTACATCTACCCTGTTGTGTACCCCCATCAGCTCATATCTGGACTAATTCTGCTAATTTGTTCATTATTTCAAATATCTCTACTTTTCAGTCTATCCATCACTGAACTATTAAAATGATCTTCACAAAATATAATCTGCCTATATCATTCCCCTATTATAAACTCCAGTGCCTTCTTAATACCCCCAGTATCAAATATTAAATCCTTTTTTAGCTTTTAAAATATTTCCCTTATTCCCTTTCACATACTTCTTAATAATAAAACTGGTTCTTTGATCATCTTTGCTCAAAACATATCATCTCTCTACTGTGTATATTTTTACTGGCTTCCAGGATAGAAATATACACTCTTCCCCTCTGCCTCTGTTCTTCCTTAAATTCAAATTAAAATTCCTTTTTCTACAAGAAGCCTTTTTTTTCAATCATGTCTTCCCTCGGAAACCACCAATAGTTTATATTTGCCCACATTAACTTTTATATTGTGATTTTTAAAAGGCAAGGACTGTTTTTGTCTTTCTTTGTATGTTAAATGCTTAACTCAGGGTTTGAAACATAAAAAGGCTCATAATAATGCTTATTGTTATTGTTGATATCAGTGGAAGTGGCACTTTTGTTCTTATTTTTGTTTGGTTGATGAGCTGTTTTTCTATTTTAATTGCATCAGGGCAGGGGGACTACTTAGGGTGGAGAATTTGGAATTTCACAAGGCTTGTAAAGTGATATTGTTATTTAATCAGGTCCTACTCTACCATGAAACCAACTCAGCTAAAAGATTCAGGGCTGGGTGGTTGATATGAAAAAGAGACTATCTAGATGATGTTTCTTGGTATGGATAGATTTTTCAGTTTGGAAAAACAATATCTGAAAAGGTATGGTTCTGAATGAATACTCTGTATAAAAGGAGTCAAAAGAAATCTAGCAACAATGAATGTTTGAGTATTTGCACTTCAGGAGCTCAAATGAAAGCTAAATAAGAGTTTATTCCTACATCAGTGAAAAACAGCTCACAAATTCACACATTATCATTCTGACAACACTTCAATTCTGAATAATATATAAGTATTAGTTTAATTAAATATAGTTGCCTGGATCACAGAGTTTAACATGTAAAAGTGTTGAAAGAACTTGCTCTCTACTGTGAAATGTAGGAAATTCAAACAAGTACCTATAATCAGTGCTAACTTTTAGTTAAAAAAAAGAAATTGCATATTTAGATGACAAGTGCAAACAATTTCCCCTCTTGTCTTTGTCTCTTTCCTCTCTTTGTCTCTAATCCCCAATTTTTCTCTCTCTCAACCCCTCTGTTTTAGGCTTTCTATAGAATCAAAATTGTTTTAATTTTCAAAAAGTATATAAAATTACTTTATGATGATTATCTTTTCTGTCATCAATCAAGGTCCTATTTTGTGAAGGATATGGTAGAAATTCCAGGGGCACCTTTGAAGATAATAAAATTGAGATGAAAACTCTTCATAACCACTCCTAATCTTCCTCATGTCTACTCCCAAGGGATAAATGGGGTAAGGTATTTTATTATAAATATTACAAAATTCTAGTAAAGTAAAGGAGATTAAAGATCATCCTTCCCAACTTCTTACCTAATTCAAAAAATGCCTCTACAGTGTTTCTGAATATCTCTAATATCTGAATATCCAGACTCTACTTCAAAATTTTCTGTTAAAACATTAGCATTTTGGTATAGATAGTTTATATGTTACCCCTCTCTTAAATCAAAAAACCAAATAAAAAGTGAAACAGAGATACACTTGACATAGTTGATTCTATAAGATAATAAAGACAATTTCTGGGAAACATGTTAAAAAATAATAAAGTAACTCTGAAACACTTTACTACAGATCTCAGCATTCCTTCCACTGTGTATTCCCTAGTGCACTCACTGCCACAGGTAGTAAGGTGCATATGTAGAGTTGTGTCCAGAACACAGATACAAGGTTGCCCATAATTTTAGTAACTGACTAATTGCTGCTTCTATGTGACAAGAATAGTGTCCCTGCCCAAGCTTATGGTAGGAGAAGGAACTGATAGGAGTAAAATTACATCATTCGATTGAGTTGCAGTCATAGTCCTGCTCTATAGGAGAAGTCTTCATTCAACTTGAAGGAAAGGAGTTTGTAAATATGAAGTATGAACAGTTTTCGTCTCCATTCCATAGTCCCCAAATCCTCTAAAGTTGCTCAAGAAAGGGGATTGAACAAGGGATACTAATTTCCCACATCTAGATGAGACTGAAGGTATGGCAAATGATTTGTTTCTTGAGTTCAGTTCTGCCCTGCAAAGAATGGTGACTCAGACTCAGGAATGCAGGTTTTGGAAAGAAAATAGAAATTTATTAAAGTAAGTTAAAGCATATTAAGAAAGGGACAGAAAAGTTAGAAGAAGTTTTAAGAGAAGACAATGTGGATTGCTGATTGAATTTGGTCAGGCCAGCTGGCCAGGGTTCAGCAGGAGACTGGAAGGTCAAACAGGACATATATATACCCTCAGACCTGAGGGTTATGACCTGAGAGTGACCTAAGTCCCTCATTGGAGATTTTGCCTTTTGGGGAGGGGTCACTTTTGGGTGGTTTTCCAGGATCTACGTTCCCCGGCTGCCCCAGAAGAACAATGCAATCCAAGTTGAAGGTCAGGCCCTCAGATGTGGCCTAAATTAGATGATAAAGGAAGATTTACAATGGGAACAAAAGATTTACAAAGTTCGCCTCAAATTGATCTCATCACTCCCATACCCAGTGTTTTCTGCATCAAAGGAACAATGTAGCTCCATGTTAAATAGAGAATAAGAACAAAAATTACTTGGAAAAAATACTAAAGAAAATAATATTGATGAGGTCAGTGAACTTCAGTAATTTTAGTACTAAAGTTAGTAGAGCACTTTAGTAGTAGAGTACCTTTCTTCTTCTCCCTAGGCATAAGATAAGCTTCTATCAACAAAACAATAAATTCCTGCCCTAACTGAAAGGATTAGGCCTTTGTCTTAATTCATCCTATTGTCTGCCTTACAGATGTTAATTGAAGACTCTAACTTTTCTCCTCTGGATGTGCACAATGCCTATTTATATGTGTTTATGAGTGTGTATGTATGTATGTGTGTGTGTATAATATATATTATATATGTATATATAATATATAATTGTATGCATGTATATGTGTTGCATATATGTATTTGTATATGCATGTATGTTGATGTATATATTCACAGACATTATATGTGTGTATATAATAAAATATATGCACAAATATAATGTATATGCACTATAATAAACACTTCCCTTACTCCTTTCACAGCACTATATAATATATGACACTCCTCTTATTCTCTGCCGGCTGCTCATCCAGCCTGATTGCAATGTCGTCAACTGAATTTAATTTCTCTTTTAGCTTTCCTCTTTTCTTAAAGAAATATAATGATTTACTCAAGAAATAAATCCCATGTTACTGTTGAAATTCTTTGTTATTTTAATATCCACAGTAATATATAAATAACCTCTTTTTTGTGTCTAAATTCTTTTGGGTCATGTGTTTGTCTTTTAAGTGATTTCCTTCATGTTAACTCAAACCATGATGCTTTTCAGGAAGCAACAATATTAACATGAAACCATTGCAAAAGTGGATAGACTACTGGAAATGAGCATAAAAAACAGAGGGAAAAGAGAACCTGAAACATCTTAAGCAATTACAATAGGGGTAAAATAACGATTGATAAAATGCTGTGAAACATCTGGAATGAAATTATAGAATAAAAGTATCACCAAAATGATTTAAAAGAGTAACAAATTAATCTTAAAATGAACTTAGGGATGAATATGGTTCAGAAATTAAAACTCTCAGGCAAGATATCAGGGATTAGAAAGCAAAATGGAACAACATATTCATCAAAAAGAAATGTATTCTATGAAAAATTTATATATTGACATGAATTTTAAGGAAAATACCTTAATATATAAAAAAGTAATGCCTGCTGACATTTTCCCCAAAGAAACAAAAGCTGTTGTTAAGAGAACAACTTGGAAAATACAGAAATTCCCTTCAGTCTGAAAGAGAGAAAAGTTGGTAATAACTGAAAAAAATGAAAAGCTCAAGAGACAATGCTTCTGGGTAATTAATGATCAATTTGTTAATAAGACTGAAAAGTAATCAATAAATTCATAGTCAGTGGTTTCTCTTAGTAGGCAAAGAAAACTAATTGAGATCAATGAATAACTTTGGAAAAGTGGGTGCCTCTGGTAGGCAGAAATCAATCCTGATTGGAGAATGATCAATAAAGGATGGACTTACATTTTTTGTTTTTTTTCAAGGCAATGGGGTTAAGTGACTTGCCCAAGGTCACACACTAGGTAATTATTAAGTGTCTGAGTCCAGATTTGATCTCAAATCCTCCTAACTTCAGGGCCAATGCTCTATTCACTGTGCCAACCCAGCTGCCCCAAGGGTGAACTTATAAATAAATATACAGACTAAATTTTCAGCTCTTCCATCTATCTTCATAATTAGTATCAACTGCCTGTGGCACTCTACAAAATTCCATCTCTAAGCAGACTTCTCAAGTTGAAAAATTTGGGGGTGGGTTATTTAGAGCCTAATGTTTTTCTAATTAGTATTCATCTAGATTATATTCTATTTAATCTCTTCTAATTGGGTGGGATCTTCTCCAAGATTGAAAAAAAATTTTCCCAGAGAATTAGCCCAATCTCACTATTGGCCCTGTCTTTCAGAGGCTGACTTACTTATAAGGATTGGTCCCGAAATAAGGGAAAAAAATACTTCTATCCTAGTTTGATTATTAAGTTCAAAAAAATAATCATTTCATCCATATCCCTATTCTATTTCATACAAGTAGAATGATGCAAAGCTGAAAATTTGGAAGATCTCAGTGATAAATGTAGTTTTATTTTCCTTTATATACTTTTATGCAAAGAAAGATTTCCCATCCTGCTCTTGCCTTTAAAGTGTCTACCACATCTGTGGCTTTATTGCTTTGCCATGATAAAAGAGAGAAGCCAGAACTTCCTTAAATTCTTCTGTACTTCCTTCAAAAATGTTGATAAATTCTCTAAATGGATTCTGGAGCAACAGAACACAGAAGAAAGCAGAGCATTTTCCAACAAGTTTGCACTTGCTAGGATGTAGGGGGAGTGTGGCCAAAAAGAGTGAAATGGAACCCAGGGCAAAGAGATGAAACTAGAGCAGGTATAGTACTGAGCAAGCCAGCTGAAGGTTCTCAACCACAGCAAAACTCTGCACAGAAGCCTCTAGGTTCCAATTTATCAAGTAGACAATGCAACAGACTATGTAGGAGGGTTCAAATGCAAGTACCACAGACAACTGTTCACCAGGCCTGACTGAACTAGACAGTCCAGACAGTGAGCAAGCAGATAGTTTTCTCCACACAGGAGGCCCCAGACCAGTCAACAAAACATTTGTGTTCTCAATGCAGAATTTCTGTCTTTGGACTGTCCCAGAGAGCAGGTCATTAGAATTCTTAATTCAGAAATGTTCAGAAGCAGCCCATGTGCCAGCTAGTAGTGATCTCAATGCAGAAGGTCTGCTCTGAATTGTACCAGCCCAGAGACCAAGCTACTTGTGGTTTTAACATGGAAGTTCTGTGTATGACTACAATAAAAGAATCTTAGAACAGGGCCCATGTGTTCAAGGAGCAGAAGTCAAAATGAGGGGGGAAAAAAGTCAGAGAAATTTCAGTACTATGGAAAGTTGCTATGGAGATAAGGAAAAAGACAAAATATCCATAGAAGATGAAGGAAGATAAGCTACTAAAGCTACTATGTGGGAAGCACAAGAGGGGAATATAAATGGGTCTCCAAGTCAAAAAGACTTCTTAGAACAGCTCATTTCGAAAAGAAATGCAAAAGAATTGCAACAAATTGCAAAAGGGAGCATAAAACAACATATGAAGAAAATATTTCCTTTAGAATTATAATTAGGTAAATGGAAAAAGACAACTAGAATCAACCAAATAGAAAAGATGATATGAAAATTAATTGAGGAAAATGATTCCATGAAATATAGACCTGGGCAGGTGGAAACCAATGACTCTATGAGATATCAAGAATCAGTCAAACAAAATTGAACAAAAAATAGAAGAAAGCATATAATGCCCCATTGGAAAAACAATTCACAAGGAAAATAGATCCAGAAGAGATAATTTTATAATTATTGGACTAAATTCAAGATGAAAAAAAGGAAAAAGAGCCTGAACAACATGAAAAATGAGAGGGGGAAAAATAATTATTCAAAGAATCCATTGGTCACCTTCTGAAAAGGCCCAAAATTAAAACATGAAGGAATATTCTAGCTCTTTTCCAGAATTATCAGATCAAGAAAAAATCCTGTAAGCCCTCAGAAAGAAGCATTTCAAATACCAAGATGTTACAGTCAGGATTATGGAAGGCTTGGCAACACCAGCATTAACTAAAAGGACCTGAAATATAATATTCTAAAGGGTAAAGAAGCTTGGATTACGACCAAAAAATTAAACTACCCAGCCAAATTGAACATACACTTTGAGGGGAAAAGATGAACATTTAACAAAATAAGTGTCTTTCTTTTTCTTTAATTGTATTTATTTGTTCACAGTGCTACAATGATTCCCATTCCCCTCCCACAAAGAAATAGAAACTTCAAGGAAAAATTAAGTGAGAGAAAAAAGAAAGTGTGCTACAGTGTATATTCAGATAACATCTTGTCTCTCTTGGGGATAGATAACATTCTTTGTCATAACCTCTTCAGAGAAATTGCTTCAATATTTTCCCTACAGTTCTTATTGCTAGTTGTATTTCCCTCCTTCCTATTCCTCCCCACCCCATTTATTCTATTCTCTTTCTCCTTTTAATTTGTCCCTTCCCAAATGTAAGCGATATTTGACTACCCTCTCCCATGATCTTTCCTCTTTTTTATCACCCTTATTCTCCTCCCTTTCCCCAGTCCCCTTTCTCCCATCTATTTCCTCTCCTTTTTTTCCTTGAGGGTAAGAATTCTATACTCTATTGAATGTGTATGGTATTTCCTCTCTGAGCCACATCCATTGAGAGTGAAGGCTCACTCATTCTTGCATACATTGTCCTCTTCTATGCCATCAAAAACTCTTTTTTTGCCTCTTTTATGTGAAATAACTTAGCACATGCAACTTCTCCTTTCCCTTTCTTCCAGTACATTCATTTCTTGACCATATACTATATCTTTATAATAGATTATATACATATTAACCTCCCTCCTGTGCCTCATCTGTATATGCTCCTTCTAACTGCCCTAATAAATGAGAAGGTTCACATGAGTTATGAGTACCATCTTCCCAAGCAGTAATACAAGCAGTTCAACATCATTAAATCCCTCATCATTTGACTTTCGGCCAAGATGAGAGAGAGAAGACAGACACTGTACTAAGGTCTCCTGGTTTCCCCTCAAAAATAACATGAAAGAAACTTCTAAACAGAAATTTGATCGAGAAAACCCAGAAAAAGAAGCTAGGAGAACATTTACCTCAAGGTCTTTCTCAAGGGACAATGGGTGAACCAGGACTAGAAAGCCGACAACCAGCACAGGGACAGCATTGGGGCGAAGGCAGAGGATCAGCCTTAGTCACTGAGGCTTTGGTGAGTGGCAGGTATGAGGAGCAATTTTAGCCATGGAACCTTTCACTGGAGGAGTGAAGGTGTAGTGAGGCCCAAAAAGGCTGGGGGGCTAGTTGCAGCACAGAAATGAAGAACACAGCTGGACATCAAGCCAGGGGGACCTGACCTCCATACTTTTAGCAGAGCCCTCTTAGTAACCTCCCCTCCACCCTCTTGGGTTCAGGTATGGGCAGCAGAGCACCCTCAGCAGAAAGCGAGGTTAACTATCTCCCCCAAGACCCAACCTATTGTTCAAGGACAATTCAGACCCTGTTGCCTATTGCTGCAACTCACTCCTTCCAGGCCCAGGGAGAAGGACTCAAACACTATAGAGAAAGAAACCAGTGCCCCCTACTGGTTGGTCCACTTGTAGCTACTAAGCCCAGTGAAGAAAGACTCCAGGTTATTCAAAAGCAAACCTCTGAGAACCACCTACTCATCCAACAAAAGATCCTAGGAAAATGAAGAAAGTTCCAATGAAGTTCCAAAGGGGGGACCATTAAGAATTACTTTGAAATCACAGATCCTAACCCAGAGAGATCTGGAACTTATGAGGAGAATATTAATTGGTCTCCAGCCAAGAAAGACTTCCTTGAAGATATCAGGAAGGAATTTAAAATTCAATTAGAAAAAATGGGAAGACACTCAAGAGAAAATTAACATCTCACAGCAACAAAACAAATCCTTAGAGAATACAATTGGACAAATACAAAATGGGAATGATTCTCTCAGATCCTCAATTTGGGTAAATGAAAAAGAAAACAATTCTCTCAAAGCTACACCTGGGCAAAGGGAAAAATGCTTCAAAAATAGAATTGACCAATTAGAAAAAGAGTTGCAAAAGGTAAATGAAGAAAATTCTTCTCTAAAAAAAAGGAAATAGAATTTGTGGAAAATAATGATTTCATGAGACAACAAGATTCTCTTAAACAAAAAGCAAAACATTGAAAAAATGGAGGAAAATGTAAAATACTGCATCAGCAAAACCACTGACCTCGAGAATCAATTTTGGAGAGAGAGAGAGAGAACCTAAGAATTATTGTTCTTCCTTTAAACACTGAAGATAAAAAAAAAATCCTGGACACAATATTACAGGATTTAGTGGTGGAAAACTGCCCTGATATCATGGAAACAGAGGACAAAATAGTTATTGGAAGAATATATTGATCCCCTCTGGAAAGGGATCCTAAAATGAAAACACCAAGGAAGGTTATGGTCAAATTCCGGAACTATCAGATAAAAGAGAAATTCCTGCAAGCAGCCAGAAAGAAACAATTTAAATTTGAAGGAACCACAGTAAGGATTATGCAGAACCTGGCTCCACTAATATTAAGGGATCAAAGGGCCAAGATGAAATATTCCAAAGAGAAAGAGAATGTGGAATGCAACCAAAAATCCATTTTCTGGCAAAGTTGAACCTACTCCTCCAGGGAAAAAAAAATTGAACACTTGCCAAAATGGGAGACTTCCAACATATTCTGATGAAAAGACCAGAGCTAAATTTGGACATCAAACCAGAGAGTCAAGAGACACATGAAAAAGTTTAAAAAAAAAGGAAAGTAAAAAAACTGCTATTTAATAAGATGAAACTGACTATATCCTCACCTGGAAGAAAGATTCTCATAACTCTTGAGAACTGCAACTCTACTAGAAAGAATATACTTAGACTGAAGTAAAGGACAATCATGAATTTTCTATGACTCAGATAGAATCACTTAAAAATAATACCTCCTTAAAAATGGAGACATTAAGGAGAAGGGAGTTTTGAGGAGACTGAATGGGGTAAATTTCATTAAATTAATAGGTACAAAGTACCTTTTGCAATAGAGGGGAAGAAGAGAGCAGGTGAGAACCACCTGAATCTTACTCTTATCAGATTTGACTTAAAGTTAACATACACATACTTATTTAAGTTAAAAAAAAAACTTATCTTACCTTTCAAGTATTAAAAGGGGAAAGGGGAGGGAGGAGGAAAAGAGGAATTAACAGAAGGAAGGCAAGGAATAAATGGCAAAGGGTAACAGGAAAAACAAGGGGGAAGGGGTTGGATATAGGAGGGCAAAAACCCTAAAAGTGGTGGTATTCAGAAAAAAAAAACTGGAGAATATGGATAAAGTAAAAAAAAGGGAGGAATTGCAAAGCGTAATAAAGAGTTAGTAATTATAACTTTGAATGTGAATGGGATGAACTCTCCCTTAAAATGTAAGCAAATATCAGAGTGCATTAAAACCCAGAATTCTACAATATGCTACTAACAAGAAACTCATTGGAAGGAGAGAGACACATATAGAGTAAAGGTAAAATGTTGGAGCAAAATATATTTTACTTCAGCTGAAGTGAAAAAAGCAGGGGTAGCAATCCTTATCTCAGATAAGCACAAAACCATAAGTTGACAAGATTAAATGAAAAGGAAATTGAATACCTAAATAACCCTATCTCAGAAAAAGAAATTCCACAAGCCATTATTGAACTCCCCAATAAAAATTCTCCAGGGCCAGCTGAATTGACAAGTGAATTCTAGCAGACATTTAAGGAACAATTAGTTCAGATTCTATTTAAACTCCTTGGAAAAATAGGTGAAGATGCAGCTCTTCGTAACTTTCTATGACACTAATATAGTGCTGATACCTAAACCAGGAAGAGTTCAAACAGAGAAAGAAAATTATAGACCTATCTCCCTGATGCATATAAATGCAAAAAATCTTAAATAAAACCTTAGCAAAATGATTCCAAGTTATCACTAGGATAATACATTATGATCAAGTGAGGATTTATCCTAGGAATGCAGGGTTGGTTCAATATTAGGAAAACTGTTAGTATAATTAATTATATCAATAATAAACCTGTCAGAAATCATATAATCATATGAATAGATGCTGAAAAAGCTTTTGACAAAATACAGCGCACATTACTACTAAACACTAGAAAGTGTAGAAATAAATTGATTGTTCCTCAGAATAATAAACAGTATCTATCTGAAACCATCAACAAGCATTATATGCAATAGGAATAGGCTAGAGGCATTCCCAATAAGATCAGGGGTGGGGTCAGCTAAGGTGGAGACAGGAGAAGAGCTTCTCCTAGGTGTTCTTTCCATAGTATTTCAAAACCCTTAAAATTATGGTTTTAACTAAATTTTCAAGAGAGAATCCACAGAAAGATCCAGTGAGGCAATTCTCCAGAACAAGATAACCTCGAAAATAGTGCAAAGGATCTGCTGCCTGGGGTTAGAGTAGTGGCCTGCCAGAGTAAAGAAACTTTAAAGAGGTTTAAACCTGTCTTTAAACTTTAAACTTTACTTTAAAGTAAAGACCCCAGGTGCCTGGGAACTGTGTCTCAGGGCAGTGTGGGGCAGTTTGCTGACCTATATCCCATGGAGCACCAGGCACAAATTGGTGGATCAGCATGGCCGGGGGGTGCTCTTTTAGAGCCAGCTCACGAAGCTGAAGCCCTCTGGGAGTTTGCAGCAGTCAGTGAGGTCAGTGGCAGCCAAGATCCATGAAATGGAAGAAGACTTGGAGCTGGCAAGCAGGAGCCACTAGGCAATTGATCCCTGATTGGTCAGCCCACCAAGGGTAGAGGAAACTTCCAAAGTCTGTCCTCTGGAATTGGAGTCTGGGGCTCTGACCACTTACAGATCCTGATCACAGTCTTGGCCCCCACATAAAACAGGGACCCACCCCCCTCAGCCCCATGGCAGAAGGGTGCTCTTGTGGTCACTCACAGACCAGGAGAGCACTCAGAGCTTCACACACACTTGTGCAGGGATATCCCAATAATACACAAAAACTCAGGAGGTCCCCCAAAATCAGGCACAAGCTGGAGAAATGAGTAATCAGAGGGGGGGAAAAGGAACACCATTGAGAAATGCATTGTCTATGATCCCAAGAAGTATCAAAATACTCAATCTGAACATGAGGAAATACAAGCTCCTGCTTCTAAAGACTCCAAGAAAAGCAAAATTTGAGCTCAGGCCATGATAGAGCTCAAAAAAGATTTTGAAATTCAAGTAAGGAAGATAGAAGAAAATTTGGGAAAAGAAATGAGAGAGATGCAGGAAAAACATGAAAAAGAATTCAGCAGCTTAGTCAGGGAGAACCAAAAAAATACTGATGAAAATAAAAACCAGCATAGGTAAAATGGATAAAAGCATTCAAAATGGTTTTGAGGAGAAGAATGCTAAAGCATTAGAATTGGCCAGATGGAAAAGGAGATAAGAAAGCTCTCTGAGGAAAACAAATCCCTCAGATGTAGAATGAAGCCAAATGAAACTGATGACTTTACAAAAAAGTTAAGACACAGTACTTCAAAACCAAAAGAATGAAAGATTAGAAGAAAATGTGAAACATCTCATCGAAAAAAACAATTGATCTGGAAAACGAATTCAGGAAATATAATTAAAAATTATTGGGATATCTGAAAGTCATGATCAAGAAAGGAGCCTTGACCTCATTTTTAAGGAATTCCTACAGGAAAACTGGCCAGATATCCTAGAAACAAAGGGCAAAATAGAAATTGAGAGAATCCACTGATCTCCCTCAGAAAGAGATCCAAAAAAGAAACCAACCCCCAGGAATATTATAGCCAAGTTCCAGATCTCCTAAGTCAAAGAGAAAGTATTACAAGCAGCCAGAAGGACACAATTCAAATATCATGGAGCTGTATTCAGTATCACACAGGCCTTAGCAGCAACTTTATTAAGGTCTCATAGGGCTTGGAATATAATATTCTGGGAGGCCAAACAGCTTGGAATACAATCAAGAATCAACTACCCAGCAAAACTGAACATCCTCTTCCAGGGGAAAAGATGAACTTTCAATGAAACGGGGGAATTTCAATTGTTCCTGTTGAAATGGACCAGAGCTGAACAGAAATTTTACCCTTCAAATACAGGACTCAGATGAAACATAGAGAATGGAGGAAAGGGTAAAATATGAGGGACTTAATGATGATGATCTGAATGTATCCCTGTATAGAAAAATGATACTGATAATAGTCATATGAAACCTCTCACTTAATAGAGCAGGTAGGAGTTTTTATAGATGAAACTCAGGAAAGAGTTGAAGGTGAAGTTATAATATATTGTAAAAATGGCATCAATGGTTAAAAGGGAAATGTACTAGAAATAATAGAAAGGAGAGGTGGAATAGGCTAAGATATTTCATATGAAATTTTTTTTCAGTGAGCTATTGCAACAATAAAGATGGGGGGAAAGCAAGAGGGAATGAGGGAACCTTCGCTCTCATCAAAGTTGCCTCAGAGAGGGAAACAGCATATAAAGAGAGAAGGGGGAAAGGGAGAAGGGGGATGTGGGTGATGGAGGAGAGGGTGAATTGTGGGGGAGAATGGTCAGATATAATATATTTTCTTTTTTACTTCTTGCAAGGAGCTTGGATTGGGTGACCTGTCAAGGACCACAGGGCAGGGGGATGCTGGGGCTTAGGGGTGGTATGTGGGCTCGAGGCCTCTTGACCCCAGGGCCATTGATCAGTCTAAGGTGCCACTCAGTTACCCTACAGCACATTTTTGAAGAGGGACAGAGTGAAAGGAGAGATAAAATATAATATACAGCAGTGGGGAGATATGGATGGAGGGAGTTGCAATCAGCAACAGTAGCAGTGGAAAAATATGGAAGTAGCTTTTGTGATGGACTTATAATAAAGAATGTAATCCAACCAAGACAGAGCTGGTGGTGTTGGAACACAGATTGAAGCACATTTTTTTCTCTTTCTTTTGCTTTATTTCTCATGTGGGTCGATGTTTTTTGGGAGGAGGGGCTATTAAGTTTACTCCTAAACAAGAATTTTTAGTAATGTATAAAAGAAAATCACTTGTAAAAAAATAAAAAAATCAGGTGTTAAACACTGATGGCCATTTTCACCACTACTATTCAATTTTGTATTAGAAATGTTAGCTTCAGCAATAAGAGAAGATAAAGAAATTGAGGGAATTAGAACTGGGAAGGAAGAGACAAAATTCTCAGTCATTGCAGATGACATAATGGTACACCTAGAGAATTCCAAAAACTCATCTGAAAACTACTAGAAATAATTAGCAACCTTAGCAAAGTCACAGAATAGAAAATTAACCCTCATAAATCTTCACCATTTCTATATATAACTAGCAAGATACAGCAGAAAAGAGTGCAAAAGAGAAATTCCATTCAAAGTAACTGCAGACAATATAAAACAGTTAGGATTCTACTTGCCAAATACTTTTTGAAAACACTTACAAAATACTTCTCACACAAATAAAATCAGATTTAAATAACTGAGCAAACATCAACTGTTCATGATCAAGCTAATATAAAAAAATACAATTCTACCAAAACTAAACTACTTGTTTAGTATCCTACCAAACAAAATTCCTAAAAATGACTTTAATGAGTTAGAAAAATTTGTAAGTAAATTTATATGGAGACATAAAAGTCAAGAATTTCCATGGATTCAATGGAACAAAAGTGCAAAGAAAGTCGTTTAGTCTTACCAGGTCTAAAATTATATTATAATGCATTAGTCACCAAAGTTGTCTGGTATTGGCTAAGAAATAGAATGATGGAGCTGTGGAATAGACTAGGTCCGATAGCAGGAAATGATTATAATAAATTGCTGCTTGATAAACCCAAAGCGTCCAGCTATTGGGATAAAATTCTCTCTTTTTGATAAAAACTGTTGGGGAAATTAGAAGTTAGAATGGAAGAAACTTAGATTAAACCAACACCTCATACCCTACTCCAAAATAAGATCAAAATGGAAATAGTATTTAGACATAAAAAATATTATAAGAAAACTAGAAGATCAAGGAGTAATATATCTATCAGATCTATGGAAAGGGAAGCAGTTTATGACCAAGGAAAAGGGAGAACATCATTAAACACAAACTAGATAATTTTGATTGCATTAAATTAAAAAGCTTTTGAAAAGACAAAACTACTGTAACCAAGATCAAAAGAAATGTAGTAAATTGGGAAACAATTTTTACAACTAGTATTTCTGAGAAAGGACTCATTTCTAAAGTATATAGAGAGAACTTTGTCAAATCTTCCAAAAAAAACCGGCCATTCCCCAATTGACAAATGGTCAAAGGATATGAAAAGTCAGTTTACAGATGAGGAAATCAATGCAATCTATAGTCATATGAAAAATTGCTCTAAGTCACTACTTATTAGAGAAATATATCTCTGAGTACTACCTTACACCTCTCAGACTAGCCAATATGACCTGAAAGGAAAGGATGTGAGAAATTTGGTACACTAACACATTGTTTTGGAGCTGTGAACTCATCCGTTATTTCTGGAGATCAATTTGGATTTATACACAAAGAGAAACTAAAATGTGCATACCCTTTGATCCAGCAATACCACTACTGGACTAATACCCAGAAGAGATTATAAAAAAGGGTAAAACAATGCTTGTTCACACATATACCTAGTAGTCCTGTTTGTGGTGGTCAAGAATTGGAAATTAAGTGAATGTCCTTCCACTGGGGAATGGCTTAACAAACTGTGATATATGTACGTTATGGAATACTATAGTTCTATTAGAAACCAGGAGGAATGGGCATTCAAGGAAGCATGCAAAGATTTGCATGAACTGATGCTGAGTGAGATGAGCAAAACCAGACAAATACTGTACACCCTAATAGTGACATGGGGGGTCATGATCAACCTTGATTGACTTGCTCATTCCATCAACATTGAGAGATAATTTTGGGCTATCTGCCATCTGTATCCATAGATAGAATTGTGTAGTTTGAACAATGACCAAAGACTATTACCTTCAATTCAGAGGAGAAAAAAACCTGTTATCTTATTATATAATTTTGTTCTTACATTTTATTTTTTTCCCTAAGTATATGATTTCACTCTCATCACTTAGATCAATGTATACCCTGGAAACAATGCAAACACACTGCCTTCTGAGGGGGGTGGGGGGGAAGGAAGAAAGATTAGGGAGAAATTTTTAAAATTCAAAATAATTAAAATATTTCTTTTAAAAAAAAATATCCTTCATCATTTCCCATTCCTGTTCACCTCTATTCTTCACCTGGCTGC
Source organism: Macrotis lagotis (assembly GCF_037893015.1). Lineage (NCBI taxonomy): Eukaryota > Metazoa > Chordata > Mammalia > Peramelemorphia > Peramelidae > Macrotis > Macrotis lagotis. Next base: position 533,720,699 of record NC_133658.1, read on the forward strand.
TGCACTTAATGATCAAATTTTCTGTTCAGCTGTAGTCATTCCTTCAGGAAAGTTTGAAAGTCCCCTTTTACAGTGAAAGTCCATTTCTCCCCTAGAAGAATATTTTCAATTTTGCTGACTACATGATTCTTGATTGTAATATAAACTATATAGCCTTCCAGAATATTATAATCCAAGCCCTACAAAACCTGAATGTAGATGCTGCTAAATCCTGTGTAATCGATACTGTAGATTCAGAATATTTGATTTTTTCCTTTCTTGCTGCTTGTAATATTTTCTTCTTGACTTGGGAAATGTGAAATTTGAGCAAAATATTCCTGGGAGTTTCTATATTTCTTGAGATCTCTTTCAGGAAATGATTGGTGGATTTCCTCAATTTCTATTTTGCTTTCTCCATCTAGGATATGAGGGCACTTTTTCTGGATTATTTCTTGAAAAATGAAGACCAGGGGCAGAGCCAAGATGGTAGCATAAGAACAGCCTTTCCTAAAAGCTCTCTCCAAATTATTACAAAAACCTTAAAATTATGACTCTAAATCTTCAAGAGACAGGAACCACAGAAAGATCCAGTAATGCAATTTTCCTGCCCAACATAATCTGGAAGATAGTAGGAAAACTCTGTCCCATGAGGGTCAGGGGAGGACAGCACAGTCAGTAATATCATGCCCAAGCACTTTATTGACCTGAGAACTCAGGAAACAACAAGCACAACTTGGAAGATCAGCCGTGAAATCTGGCAAAGTGAGAGTGAGCCAGCATGGCCTTCAGCTGAGCCTGGGCCATCAGCATATCTGTGGCCCTCAGTGCAGCCCAAATCCCAGGAAATGGAAGCAGTCCTTCAGAGCTGCTGGCAGTTAGCTGCCTGGCAGCTGCTTCCGGAGCAATCAGCCCACAGAAGGTAAGGTGGAGGGGGGGACTGTTGAGGTCTCTCCTCTGACCTTGGAAAAGGATTCTTGTGTTTTATCCATATTCAGACTCTAGTTGCAGCCCGGCGCCCCCCAGTGGCCATCTACAGACCAGAGTATAGGCAAGAGAGCTATCATAAACTCTCATAAGACCTTGAAGGAACTGAGATCATTGTGGGTTGCCCCAATAATACTCAAAAGCTTAGGAAACACCTCAAAACCAGGCATAGGGTGGGGAAATGAGTAAACAGAAAAAAATGAAACTGACCATAGAAAATTACTTTGGCCCCATGGAGAACCAAAACACAATCAGAAGATGAGAAAGTTCAACTAAATCCTCCAAAAAATATTGAAAATAACCTCAGGCTATTTCAGAACTGAAAGATTTTGAAAATCAAGCAAGGGAAGTAAAGGAAAAATTGGGAAGAAAAATGAGGGAGATACAGGAAAAACATGAAAACCAAGTCAACAACTAAGTCAAGGATATCCAAAAAAATGCTAAAGAAAATAGCACACTAAAAACTATTTTAGTCAAATGGGAAAAAAAAGTTCAACATGTTAATGAGGAGAATAATACCTTAAAAAGCAGAATTGGACAGATGGAAAAGGAGATAAGAAAACTCTCTGAAGAAAACAAATCTGTCAAAACTTAAATGGAGCTATAGGAAGCTTATGACATTGAGAGGAGCCAAAACACCATAAAACAATATCCAAAGAATGAAAAACTGGAAGAAAACATGAAACATCTCATTTTAAAACAACAGGTCTAGAAAACAGATCCAGAATAGATAATTTAAAAATAATTGAACTACTTGAAAGTCATGATCAGGAAAAGAGACTTGATTTCATTTTTAAAGAATTTCTGCAGGAAGATTGCCCAGATATCCTAGACGCAGTGGACAAAATAGAAATTGAGAAAATCCACTGATCTCCTCCTGAAATAAATCCCAAAAGATAACCCCCAGGAACATTATAGCCAAATTCCAGAGCTCCCAAGTCAAAGAGAAAATGCTATAAGCAGCCAAAAGAAACAATTCTAATGTCATGGAGCTGCAGTCAGGATCATGCAGGACTTATCACCATCCAGGTTAAGGGTTCATAGCGCTTGTAATATGATATTCTGGAAGGCAAAAGAGCTTGAAAGGCAACAGATAATCAACTACCTAGAAAATCTGAACATGCTCTTCTAGAGTAAAAGACGGACTTCCAATAAAATGGACAATTTCAAAGGTTCCTGTTGAAATGGCCAGAGTTGAACAGAAAGTTTGATCTGAAAGTACAGAAGTCAGGTGAAGCATAGAGAGCATGAGAAGAGTTATAAAAAAGAATTTAATGATGATGAAATAAGTGTATTCCTGCATGGGGAGATGATACAGATAATGCTTATATGAAATTTCTCATTTATTAGTACAGGTTAGAAAAAGCTTTATAGTCGTGACACAGGTGATAGCCAAAATTTGAAGGTATAATATATTTTAATAATGTAGTCAATGGGAGAAGAGGAAATGTACTTGGAGAAAATAAAGGAGAGGTAAAATAGACTAAGATATTTCAGGTAAAAGAGGCAAGAAATAGCTTTTGCAATGATATGGAAGGGGGTGAAGGTGAGGGGTATTGAGGAAGCCTTTGTTCTCATTGGAAATGGCTCAGAAAGAAAACAACAAATATACTTAAGAGGGAATGGAAATTTAGAAGAAAAGGGAGAGAAAGGGGATGGGGTGGGATGTATGGGATAGTAGAGAGGGTAGATCTAGGGAGAAGATAATCAGATATAACACATTTTCTTTTTTTCATTTTTTATGGAAATCTTGATGAAGAAAGTCTTTTTTATTAAAGATTTTATTTATTTTGAGTTTTACAATTTCCCCCCCAATCTTACTTCCATCCCCCCCCCCGAAAGCAATTTGTCAGTCTTTACATTGTTCCCATGTTGTACATTGATCCAAATTGAGTAACACATTTTCTTTTATACTTTTTGCAAGGTGGTAAGACTGAATGGCCTGTTCAGGACCTCAGGGCTGGGTGGTTGCTGGGTTTATGGGAAGTGATATGGGCTCAGGGTCTCTTGGCTCTAAGGCTAGGGTTTTGTCTACTGTGCCACTTGGCTGTTCCACAACATATTTTTGAAGAGGGATACAGTGAAAGGAGAGAAAAAAATATAATAATTAGTAATGGGGATAAATGGATGGAACTCTGGAAAAATATGCAAGTAACTTCTCCAATGGACTTATGATAAAGAATGCTATCCCTCTAGAGACAGCTGATGGTATGAGAACACAGATTGAAGTACATTTTCTTTTCTCTTTCTTTCACTTTATTTCTCTTGAAATTTTTTTGGGGAGAGGGGAATTATGTTGACTCTTACAACAAGACTATTTTAGTGATATAAGAATAAAGTAAAAAATGAAAAAAATTAGGAAGTCTAGGTTCAGGAGTGGAAAAAAAGAAAAAAATGAAGTCTAGGGGCCAGCTAGGTGGTTAAGTGCATAGAGCACCGGCAAATATGTCATCAGACACTTAATGATTACCTAGTTGTGTGATCTTGAACAAGACACTAAATTCCTTGCCTTAAATAAATAAAATAAAAATAAAATAAGTAAAATGAAGTCTATACTTTTTTTTTTCCTGGTCATGGTTTTCAGGTAGCCTAGTAATTTTAAAATGATGTCTTCTGGATCTTTTTTTTTCCATATTAGTTGTTTTCCAGTACAATATTTCACATTTTCTTCTAGTTTTTCATTCTTTTGCATTTGTGTAATTGTTTCTTGATTTCTTACAGTCATCAGCTTCCCTTGGTTCAATTCTACATTTGAAGGAATAATTTTCTCCAGAGTTTTTGTATCTCTTTCATCTGTATAATTGTGCTTTTTATGGTATTCTTCTCCTTTGACTTTTTTCCACATGACTTAAACTGGTTTTTAACATGTTATTTTCTTAAGTATTTTTTGTTATCTGTCACCAAGCAGCTGACTTAGTTTTTATGATTTTCTGACTGCACTCTAGTTCCCTTTCTTATTTTCCTCTGCTTCTCTTATTTGACAAATTCATATTTTTCTTAGGGCTTTGAATACAGAAACTTTGACATTGTTATCTTTTGATTCTGTGTTTAGCTCATCCATGGGACCAAGTTTGTTTTCTATGGTTGTTTTTTTCTATTGTTTTATCATTTCCCCAACTTATGACTTGATTTTAACTCTTTGATAACATGAAACTTTACTTTCAGGGTGCAGGTCTATACACTTTCCAAGCTTTTGACAGTTTTGAAGCTATTTTCAGGGACAGCCTCCCAGGGACTCAATTCCTTCAAGGTCTTATGAGATTCTCAGACTGCTCTCCCAGACTGTGCCCTGGTCTGGGAGGCATACAAGCATCTACCCTGGAACTATTAGGAAAGTCCCTTCTTTCCAATGGCAATTAAGTTCCTTTTCCTGAGACTGGGGCCCCAGACTAGGATGTGGATCTGAATATGGGCAAAGCCCCAGAGTACTGCTTCAGAGATGGCAGAGAATCCTCTGTATTCTTCTGTAATCCCTTTACCATCTGTGAACTGGGTGCTGTGGAAGTTGTTGCTGGGTGTTTGGCTACCAGGTGGCTCCTTAGCCCTGCTCCTGTTTCCCTGGGTCAGGTCTGCACTGAGGCCTGAGCTGGACTTGCTTCTTCACTTTTGTGATGCAGTTTTCCCACTGACTTCAACATTTTCCTTGGCAATCCCTGGGCTGAGAAGTCTAGAAACACTCCCTGTTGCTGTGGACCCAAATTCCAGCAGAGACCCAGGTGACCCTCAAATTGCTCCTGAATGGTTGGAGCTGGTTTGCTCTGGTGTGATTGTTATGGCCCAGGTTATTATGTGATCTATTCGAACCATGGTATAACAGACCTTTCCCATGGATCTTCCATATTATACTGGACTGGAAAATTGTTTTGCTCAGTCTTTCTGTGGGTTTCACCACTCAAGAATTTAGTTATGATGGTTATTTAAAAGTATTTGGAGTAGCCTGAGAGAGAGAGAGCTACCAGGATTTCTTGCCTTCATCCACCATCTTGGTTCCATTCCCAAATTAGGAGACTTTCAAATTTTCCTGACCATTAAGACTAGAAGTAAGCCAAATCTTCAAACATGAGGCACGAGAGGAAAAAGGTAAACAGTAGAAAAGATAAAGAATGGTATTCAATAAGATTAAACTTGTTGCATCCTTGAGACATTAAAAAAGGTATTACACTGGAAAGAGAAGGAAGGGCAGGAAGCAAAATGTGATGCATTATATAATATAAGAGGTTTAAAGGAACTATTATAAAAGATGGAAAGGAAGGGCAAGTGCAAGAATTACTTACATCTTAACTTTCATCAAATTTGGATCAAAGGAGTAAGAATATATACATTCATTTGAAGAGTTGCATTCATTCTCCAGAAGGTCATTTTTTACTTTTTAAGAGTTGATTTTAAGAGTTGATTTATAAGTCATTTTCTCTATAATTTTTCTGCAAGTTTCTCCCTTATTTTCTCCATTTTTCTTCCTTTCCTCTTTGATTTATAAAATATTTTTTGAGCACTTCTAATAGATCTTCTTGGATTTGAGACCAATTCAAAAACTCCTCTGAAGTTTCACATATAAGCATTTTGTCACTTCTTTTGTCTTTTGAGATGACATTTTTATCATCTTTATCAGAATAGTAGTTATCTAGGGTTAATCCTTCTTTGTTATTTTTTACTCATTTTAATGCTCCTGTGGCATATGGAGTATAGTTCTATGTGTTTTGTGTTTTGTGCTGGTGACATGAACTGGTACCTGGTTTATTGTTTGTCTATGCCATTGCCTATGCAGATGTTTGTTCCCTTCTTTAGGTAGTCCTGGCTTCCAACCTGTCTATTGTGTTGCTTGTATAAAGGTTTGCTCCCTTGGGCTATCCCTTAGGATAGACCAATCAAGTCCTGTCTGTTTTACTTGTATTTCCAGGGCTTGAACTATATCTTCTGAACTCTGGTTGCAACCTCAGTGTTGGTCTGCTGCAACTCTGGCTTGATGAGACAGGACTTGAGCTGCACTGCTTGGCTTTCCAGTTCCTTTACCTATACTGGACTATTCTTCCCTTTTATCCAAAAGAGATGACCTTTACTGAAGTTCCTCCATGGTATCTTGAGTTAAGAAGCTGTTTCACTCTTTTTAGTCAGGGATCTATAGCTTTAGGGTTTGTATAGAGGCTTCATTTAATATTGTTTGGGGAAAAACTCCTCATGTTCCCTAACTTTGCATCACTATCTTGCATTTGACTCAGAAATGACAAAACACTTTTCACACAAATACAGTCAATTAGAAAAATAAAATTAAATGCTAATGAGTGGGCCAAGCAAATATAAAAAACACAGTACTACATAAATTAAATTCAGTGCCAGACCATTCAAACTATAAAAAAAGCAATTTTACAGAACCATAAAAAATAGTAATTCATATAGAGGAATAAACAGCTAATAATGTCAAGGGAATTATTGGGAAAATAAAACAAAGGAAAGTAGACTAGCTATAACAGATCTATAATTATATTATAAAGTAACAATCAGCAAAATTGTGTGGAATTAGCTAAGAAACAGATTGATGGCACAATAGAATGGATTAGGCATGAAAGAAAGAGTAGTAAATGACTATAGTAATCTACTGTTTAATAAACCCAAAGGCACCAGCTTCTGGTATAAGAACTTGTTATTTAATTAAGTCTGATGAAAACAGGAAAATAGTGTGGCAAAAACTTGACAGAGACCAATATCTCACAGCCTATACAAGGTAGGGTTGAAATGGGTATAGGATTTAGATATAAAGTGTGATGCTCTAAACCAATGAGGAGAAAAATGAATAGTTTATCTGTCAAATCTATGGACAGGGGAGGAGTTTATCACCAAACAAGAGATAAAAAAACATTATAAAATGCAAAATGAATAATTTTTATTACATTAAATTAAAAAGTTTTTTAACAAACAAAATCAACACAACCAACATTATAAGTAATGCTGGGATACAATTTTCAGAACAGCATTTCTGATAAAGGATTCATTTCTAAAATATGTAGAGAACTGAGTCAAATTTATAAAAATACAAGTAATTCCTGAATTGATAAATTATCAAAGCATATAAACAAGCAGTTTTCCAGATAAAGAAATGAAAATTATCTATAGACATATAAAAAATGCTCTAAATCATTATTGAGTAGAGAAATGCAGTTAAACAACTCTGAGATGCCACCACACACCATTGAACAAAAAATGAGAAATTATCAATGTTATAGAGCTTTTTGGAAAATTGGCACAATAATGCATTGTTAGTGGAGTTGGGAACTGATGCAACAATTCTGGAGAGAAATTTAGATCTCTTCCCAAAGGGCAATAACATTGTGAATGCCCTTTTATCCAACAATAACTCTGCTGAATATTTATTCCAAAGAGATCATAAAACCAGGAAAAAAGATTTGCATGTACAAAACTCTTTATAGCACTTCTTTTTATAGTGGCAAAGAATTGGAAGTTGAGGGTATGTCCATTATTTGGGGAAAGACTAAACAAATTGTAATACATGAATGTGATGGACTACCATTGTTCTGCAAGAAATCATGTGTGGGAGGATTTCAGAAAAGCCTAGAACCATGTTCATGAATTGAAATTGAGTGAAGTGAGCAAAGGTAGTAGAAAATTCTATACATTAGCAGCAAAATTATGTGTTGATCAATTGTGAAGGACAAAGCTCCTCTCAGTTGTTCAGTGATCAAGGACAATTTTAAAAGACTTGTGATATAAAATGCCATCAATATCTAGAGAAAAAATTAAGGATTTTGAATGATACCAAAACATGCCATTTTTACTTTTTAAAACATGTATGTTTTTTTCCTTTTAGTTCTAATTTTTCTTTTGCAACATGACTAATATAGACATATATTAAACATAATTGTTTATGTATAAACTAAATCAGATTGCTCACTGTCATGGGAAGGGAGAGGGAAGTGAGAGAGGAAAATATGGAACCCAAAAGCTTATAAAATGATGGATGTTGAAAACTATCTTTGTAAGTAATTGGAAAATATAAAATAAAATAACATTTAAAAAAGATTTTAAAACTCAAACAGTATTTTACACTTTAACTTATAGGATAAATGAATCTGATGAATATCCATTGAAATTTATAGAGTAAAGAAGTGACATAGTCATATCTATTCTTTATAAAGAACATTGGAAGGGGCAGATAGGTGGCGCAGTGGATAGAGCACTGGCCCTGGAGTCAGGAGTACCTGGGTTCAAATCCAGTCTCAGATACGTAATAATTACCTAGCTGTGTGGCCTTGGGCAAGCCACTTAACCCTGTTTTCCTTGCAAAAACCTAAAAATAAATAAATAAAAATAAAGAACATTGGCAGCTGAATGAAGGATGAATTTAATGGGAGGAAACCCAGGAAAGGGGATGACAACTAGAAGGCTATTCTAATAGCCTAGGCATTAGGTAATCAGGGCTTGGATATATTACTATGTGAGAAGAGAACCAGGAATGTATAAAAGAGGCAGAAATAATAAGACTTTCAAATATGTTAGATCCATAGAATGAGTAATTGCTTATCAACTAAGAATGATCCATGTTACTTGTCTCAAACAATATTATCATAATAGATAGTAAAATAGAAATAGAGAAGAGGGGAGGCTTCTTTATAATGCACATATTGAAGGGCACCTGTAACTTTCACTTTGAATTTGAAAAAATCCATATTATAGTAAAAAGCATATTGGCCATCATACTGAGGTACATATATTAACTATCTTTAATCCTACCAGATTCCAAGTTTTCTCATTTATAAAAATGAAGGGTTTAGACTAGTTGGTCTCTGAGTTTTCTTTCAGCTCCAGAAGTATGATGCCCTCAAAATATGCCTTTATAGAATTGATTTAGAAAATGTTTTAAGCCATCTAATTTTATGATTTTTATGAATTTGTATCAATTTTATGCATTTTATGATTTCACCCAAGTTTTCTTCTCAGATCCAATCATTCTTTGTCTTCCTTCTTTAAGCTGTTCACCAATTTTTAGGTGATACTACCATTAATGCAACTAGATCTCTGTCACTACTTTCACCATAATAGTTCCCTGTATCATTAAATATCCTTTATTTAATTTAAAATAATTGAGGATCCTTCACAAAATATATATCTGAATATCTTATAGCAACTAGATTTACTAAAAATTCTCTTTCTCCTGCTCATTAAATTCTTATCACCTCTCAGAAAAAAACAAACAAATAATCTGATATTTAATCCTGATCGTGACTTAAGGACAAAGTTCACTCACTCATGGCTTTGCATAGACATGATTAAATTTACAAACAATTTCAGTAGATATGATCCATCACTGTCTGAACTTTGTTGTAGATTGCATCCCAGAAATGCTTTTTTGAACCATACCACCAGGAATGACTATTTGATTTCTCTTATGATGCCTAACCAGGTTATACCAATGAAGTCCTTTACACTTGTTTGAGTCTTGCCAATTCCATTCATTCAAATGAAATCTTTTTCAGTCGTATCAAAACAAATGTCAACATAAAGTAACTTTTGGTAATTTGGAAACACCGCTACATGGGTAAAATGAACAAATAACCATTGAACATACATTAATTCAGATGCAAAAAGCAAGCAAGAGAAACTGTAGGCCTACTCTACTCTCCTCCTACTCTATCCAGAAGTCAGTGTGGAGTGTCACTGATTAGTAGGATTAGTAATATTAATTAGTAAGTAGTAATTAATTAGTAATATTAAAAAGCTATATCATGTTCAAGTGACTGATAAGCAAAATAAAGGTGATCCAAAAGCATATCTATATGTCATATGCAGAGAAGATAAAGAAGGTGAATTTTGTTTGAAGAATAAAAGAATAGAAGATATAAATTTAACAGCTATTTCAAGTTTGTGTGTTGAAGGAAGATTGAAATTATTTTGATTGATCTCAGAGAACAGAAATTTGACCAATAGGTAGAAGCTAAATAAAAGCATATTTAAGTCTCAATGTAAGGGAAATATAGCTTAATAAGTAGTGCTTTACAAAAGAGAAATGGACTGCCTCATGAGATGGTATAATTTCTCATTCTAGAGGTCTTCAAATATAAATTGGATGGTCAATTCTCTGGGTTATTATTAAGGAAATTCAATAAAATTGGAGTGAAACTCAGGTGTTCTGATATCTCCTTCATCTGAGGCATTCTTTTGGTCCATTTTTAAATAAGTATTTTGCTCCTTTTTTCCCCCATATTGCCATTAACTCAAAATTTAAATGTAAATTCAACAAAATGTTGAAGTTCAAAAGATGCCTAAAAAGTAAAATAAGGCCTAAATGAAAAATAAAAGTTCTATAAAAAAAGATTAAGGAACATAAAGAGTAAGCAATAATAGTATACTGGAAACTTACAAAGCCATTATTCTCAATTTTGAGAACAGAATAACATGATATTGCAAAATCTGGAATTCAAGTTAAAAATAATGAAGTATTTTTAAAAGAGTGATAGTTGTTAAACATTAAAAAAGGATTTCTAGTTGAATTTGTCAAATAGTTTTAAAATAAGGGATAGTTATTTCTATTAGAGAAGATATCATTGTTTCCACTTTACAGCATTCTGTGACAACTGCTGGTTTAAGCAATTGCAAAAAGTCTAAATCAAAATAGCAATGTTGTTATTTTATCTAATGAATGAATTTGTTAATTTACCACTTAACAATTCACATACCATGTTAACATTTTGTAGATTCAGTTATCATAATGCCTTTCCTACAGGAAATAATACCAAATTAATGTCATTTTCTGATACCTGTGTTTAATGAATACAGAAAGCTTTGTTTAAGACATGAATGAAGAAAAGTACATAAAAATAGAGATTTATAGTGTTGTAAATCTGGTAGGAATTTAAGGTAGGATTTATATATATATATATATATATATATATATATATATATATATATGAGTTGACGAGAGTGATTTGCTGCTATTGACTAAAACCAAAGGAATTTAAAGTAGGATTTAATATATATATATATATATATATATATATATATATATATATATATATATATGTATATGTATATATAGTGATGAGTTGATGAGACTGATTTGCTGCTATTGACTAAAACCAAAAGTTGTCATGTTATAAAGTAGAGAAAATAAACGTGTTACCATGTGACCAAGGGAAAGTCACTTAACCCCACTGCTTTGCAAAAAAAGTAAATATAACAAAAGGAAAAGGAAACACCGAAGATAATTGAAGAAAAGGAAATTCTAAAAATTAGAATTCAACGGTTATAAACTAATGAATCTACAAGACTGCAAGATTCAATCACACAAAATAAAAAAGGCTTAAAATTTTGAAGAATAAGTAAAGTACATTCTAAGGGAAATGAATGACCTGAAAAAATAGATCCAGAAGAGAAAATCTACAATTCATTGGACTACTTGAAATTCTGGACCCACAAAAGAACCTGAAAAACATCATGCCAGAAATTATAAGGGAAATCTACCCCAATTTACTAGAACAAGATAACAATAGAACAATTGAAATAATCCACAGAACCCCTCCAGAAAGAGAACCCAGGATAAATTCTCCAAGGGCTATAATAGTCAAATTCCAGAACCCCCAAAGAAAAGAGAGAATGTTCCAAGGAGCAAAAAGACAACAATTCAAATACAAAGGGAACATAATCAAACTAACACAGGACCTATTAGTCTCAACACTGAAGGATCAGAAGAACTGGAATAACATACTTGGAGAGCTAAGAATCTGGGATCACAGGGTAAAAGTTGGATATTCAATGAAATAAAGGACTTCCATATCTTCCTGACACAAAGACCAGAACTGCTAAGAGAATTCAATTACCATATACATGACTGAAGAGTTACATTAAAAAAAAGGTAAATGAGAAAAGGGGGCTGAAAAAATAAAATTGTTTTAATCAAATGTTGGTCCCTAAAAGGGAAGACATAACAATTCTAATTCTTTAGAACTTTTCTTCTTTAAGGAAAATTATAGCATAGAATATAATGGAAGAGAGTGAACCTAAAGGATATGGCTATATTTGGGTGGGGTTGTTCAGCTGAAGAGATCCAAGATCACATCACTATGTTTGAGACAAAAAGCTGTGGGGAAAAAAAAGCCAGGGGTGTTAACTTCAATGTGTCTCATTTTCCTTTGACTCACTTTAATCACAGGGTGCTACACACTTTGTCAAATGAGGGTATCAAAAGCTGCAAGGACCTGAGACAGTATCCCTGTTACATACAACCATTTGTGAGGTTCTCAAGTAAAACCTCCAGAGTCTCCCAATACTAAGAGATCTTTAAGCATCATAATCTGTGAGGACCTGAGAATGACTCTGTTGCTTAGAGATCTTATAGTTAATTAGATCATTGTTTGGTGTTTCATTTAACAAGGGGTTAAGTACTTTGGTGGGGGGCTAAATTATATAAGAAAATAGAGTCTGGGAGAGGGTCACAAATAGTTGAAAAATGATATGGCTTTGGATGACATTTTGGCTCATGAAGAGGATTGTGTGTACTTGAAAGATTTTTGCACAGGAAGTAAGGCAAAAAGTGATTATAGTTACAATTTGATATAACTTGATTGAATGGTACTTATCAAGCAATCAAGTAAACAATCTGTGATGATATCATGATAACAATAGACGCTTACCGAGGTATGAAATAATTGACCTGTGAAGAATGATACTTGATTAATAATGTCAGAGCACCAAGGGAAGAGGCACAAAGATTTATAACTTTAGTGGAAAAGAAGGGAGAATGTGAATGTTGAGTAAATTCTATTCAATAGACTTAGCCCATTGAGGGCATAAGACATATTTCCACTTAGGTTTAAAAATCTAACTTAATCTACACGGGGAGTATGGAAAAGATAAGTGAACAAGGAACTGATAAAAGGGAAGAGAAGACATAAGTGAAAATAAATTGAAAGTCCAATTCTGAAAAGAAAAGTCAAAGGGGAAAGGTAGTAAAATGTTGGTGAGGAGGAACAAGAGTAAAGGAAAGAAATAATGTAAATGAAGAAAGATAGCATGGTGGGAAATACAGAATTAGTAATCTTAACTGTAAATGTGAATGAGATGAACTGTCCCATAAAACAGAAATGCATAGCAGAATGTATTAAAAATCAGAATCCTACAATATATTGTTTAAAAGAAACATTTGAAGCAGAGAGTTGTACACATGGTAAAGGTAAAAGGCTGGAGCAAAATATATTATGCCTCAGTGGAGGTAAAAAACCCTGGAGTAGCAATCCTAATTTCAGACAAAGTAAAAGCAAAATTCATTCTCATTAAAAGGGGTAAGGAAGGAACTACATCTTAAAATACACCATTGGTAATGAAACTATATCATTACTAAGCAAGTATATACCTAGTAGTATAGCATCCAGATTCCTAGAGGAAAAGATGAGTGAATTACAAGGAGAAATAGATAGCAAAACTTTAATAACGGGAGACCTCAATCTTCTTCTCTCAGAAAAAGATAAATCTAACAACATATTTAACAAGAAGCTAGTTAAGAAGCTGAAAGAAATCTTAAAACCTTAGATATGATAGCCCTCTGGAGAAAATTTAATGGGGGATAGAAAAGAATATATCTTTTTTCTTGGCAGTACATGGTACCTTCACCAAAACTGACCATGCACAAGGGCACAAAAACCTTAAAATCAAGAGCAGAAAAGCAGAAATAATGAATACACATTTCTCAGACCATGATGCATGAAAAGTTACATGAAATAATGAGTCAGGGAAAGATAAACTAAGAACTAATTGGAAATTAAATAACTTTATCTTAAATAATGGGTGGATCAAATAGCAAATAATAGAAATAATCAAAAAGCTTATACAAGAAAATGATAATAATGAGACATCATACTAAAATTTAAGAGAATCAGCCAAGGAAATTTTGAGGGGAAACTTTATAATCCCTAAATGCCTATATGAATAAGATAGAGAAAGAGGAGATCAAATAATTGGGTATGCAACTTAAAAAGCTAGATAAAAAACAATTAAATCAACCCCCTATTAAATTCCAAATTAGAAATTCTGAAAATCAAAGAAGAGGTTAATAAAATGGAAAGCAAGAAAATCATTGATCTTATAAATAAAACTAAGACCTGGTTTTATGAAAAAGTCAATGAAAAAAACAAACCTCTGGTTAACCTTATTTAAAAAAAAAATGAAAGAAGTTAAGAAATAACCAGCATCAAAAATGAAAAGGGTGAAATAATCACCAATGAGGAGGAAATTAAAGAGATAATTTGGAGCTAATTTATGGAACTATATGCCAATAAATTAGACAACCTGAGTGAAATGGATGAATATTTTAAAAAATAGAAAGTGTTTAGGTTAACAGAAGAGGAAATAATTTAATTAAATAACACCATTTCAGAAACAGAAATTGAAGAAAGCATCAATATACCCCATAAGAAAAAGTCTCCAGGACCAGATCGATTTATAAATGAATTGGTCCAAACATTTAAGGAACAATTAATTCCTATTCTTCATAAGCTATTTTAAAAAAAAATAGGAGAGTTCTGTCAAACTTCTTTTATGACACCAACATGGTGCTGATAGCTAAATCTGGAAGAACCAAAAGAGACAAAGAAATTTAAAGACCAATCTCCCTAATGAATATTGATGCAAAAATCTTAAATAAAATCTTAGCAATAAGACAGCAGCAAGTTATTACTAGGTTAATTCACCATGATTGGGTTGGATTTATACCTGGCAGGCAGGGATGGCTCAACATTAGGGAAATACTCAACATAATTAATTAAACATAGCAACAGTAAAATCAACAGAAAACTTATGATTATCTCCATAGATGCTGAAAAAGCCTTTGATAAAATATAGCATCCATTCCTATTAAAAACACTAGAAAGTTTAGGAATAAATGGAGTTTTCCTTAAAATAATAAATAGTATCTACCTAAAACCATCATCAAATATATTATATTTAATGGGAATAATCTCAGTGCATTTCTAATAAATTCAGGGGTGAAACAAGGATAACCATTATCACCATTACTAATCAATATAGTATTGGAAATGCTAGCAGTAGCAATAAAAAGAAAAAGAAACTGAAGGAATTATAATTGGCAATAAGGAAGAAAAAATTCACTCTTTGCAGATGATGTGATGGTATACCTAGGAACACAAGAAAATCATCTAAAAAACTCCTTGAAACAATTAACAAATTCAACAAAGTAGCAGGAGATAAAATAAATCCACATAAATCATCTCCATTTCTAGATATGAACAAAGAAGCCCAAGAACAGGAGATAGAAAGAGAAATTCCATTTAAAATAACTGCAGACAACATTAAATATTTGGGAATCTACCTCTCAAGACAATCCCAGAAACTGTATGAACAGAATTACAAAACTCTCCTCACTCAAATAAAGGCAGATCTAACTAATTGGAAAAATGTTTAATGCTCATGTTTAGGTTATACTAATATACTACTACTACTACTACTACTAATAATAATAATAATAATAATGACAATTTTACCTAAATTAGATTTCTTATTCTGTGCCATGCAATCAAACTAACAAATAACTAATTTCTTGAACTAGAAATAATAGTAACAAAATTCACCTGTAGCAACAAAAGGGCAAGAATAGCAAAGGAACTGTTGGGAAAAAAAAGGTAAAGGAGGGTGGTCTAGCTTTACCATATCTAAAACTATGCTATAAAGCAGCAGTCATCCAGACTGCTCGGTACTGCTTAAGAAATAGAGTAATGGATCAGTGGATTAGCATAGGTTCAAAAGAAATTGCTGTAAATGACTACAGCAGTATACTATTTGACAAACGCAAAGACATCAGCCTCTGGGGAAAGAACTCAGTATTTGACAAAAATTGTTGGGAAAACTGGAAAATAGTATGGCAAAAACTAGGCATAGATCCACATCTCACACCCTATACCAAAATAAGGCCAAAATGGGTTACAGGATTCAGACATAAAGAGCAATACCATAGGTAAATGAATAGACCAAAAAAATTCTTTATTTGATATATGGAAAAGAATTAAAGCTCATTATAAACAAGAATTAGAGCATATTATAAACTGCAAAATCAATGATTTTGACTATATTAAAAAGGTTTTTTACTAATAAAATCAGTGTTACCAGAATTAGAAGAAAGGCAGAAAGCTGGGAAATAAAGGTATCATTTCTAAAATATATAGAGAACTGAATCAATTTTTTAAGGTCACAAGTCGTTCCTCAATTGATAATTGGTCAAAGGATAGGAACAGACAGTTTTCAAATGAAGAGATTAAAGATATATATCAAAAAATGCTCCAAATCACTACTGATTAGGGAAATGCAAATTAAAAAAACAATGAGATATCATTGTACATCTATTAAATCAGTGCACTTTGAAAAAAAGGGAAGATGATCATTGTTGGAGAAGTTGTCGGTGGATTAGGATATTAATGCATTGTTGGTGGTGTTGTGAACAGATCCAACCTTTCTGGAGAGCAAAATAGAATTATATCCAAAGAGCAACAAAACTATTTATACCCTTTGACCCAGCAATTCTAATTCTAATACTATATCCACAAGAAATATTAAAATATGGGGAAAGTCCTACATGTTCCAAAATATTCATAGCAGTTCTTTTTTGTAGTTGCAAAGAATTGGAAATTGAGGAGATGCCCATCGATTGAGGCTTAATAAATTATTGTACATGTATACTATGGAATATTATTGTTCTATAAAAAATCATAAATGGAGACAGCTAGGTTGTGCAGTAGATAGAGCACCAGCCCTGGAATCAGGAGTACTTGAATTCAAATCTGCCCTGAGACACTTAATAATTACCTAGTTGTATGATGCTTAACTAGTCAATTAATCCCATTGCCTTAAATTTAAAAAAAAAAATCATAAATGGTTGGATTCCAGGAAAGCAATTAATTATGGGATTTGATGCTGAGCCAAGGGAGTAGAGTCAAGATTACAATGTACACATCAACAACATTATGAGATGAATAACCTCATTGGAAGGAACTCCTCTTTACAGTCCAGAGAGCTAAAGGGAATTATCAAAGATAATTGAATTCATGTATTGTTGTACCTCTCCCATAAATTAACATTATTTCTTTACAGAAATCTATGTAGATATTTTTGAATTAAAAAACAATTTTTGTCATCTTTAAATCTGCTAGTATGATTTGGCTTAGTGAATTCACTCTCAAATTCTTCTAGAAATGTATTTGTCAGTTACTTCTTGCTGTTTTATGGTGTGGTACTTCCCACAATCTTCCACCATCTTCTTTTAAATGATATTTTCAAATCATTATTATTGCTGATTTTATCAGTCTCATTAATTTCCAAATACATCCTTCTCCTCATGCCATATTCACTTTATGATTCTGAATACTGAATATTAAAAATAAAAAATAGTTACTAAAATATTGATCTTAAATATGAAATAGCTCATACTCATTCTCCCATATTCAAAATGAAAAGAGGGAAATATCCTTTCTCAACTTTTCATCAATCAACTTCTTTCACTCTACATTATTCCATGTTTTCCAGAAAATATATAATAAAGACAAAACTGCTCCAAAAGTGCAATTCTTTGCCTATCTTTCTAAATTTCCTTCAACATGGAAATTTTCTATTTGTTTTCAAGTTTAATAGGATTCTGAATGTAAAGTAAAACCTCCAGGCTGTTTTTAATTTTCATCATTTATTAATTATTGAAGCATTCTTTCATAGAATTGTTTAACAAATTATAAATATTCTTTGGATAATTTGTTCATATTGTTGATCATTTAACCTTTACAGAATGTCTCTTGGTTACATATTTGTGTTGATTTCATATGTATCTTAGATTCTAACCTCTAATCCTTGCTTACTGAAGCAAAGTTTTTTGTTTTGCTTTGTTTTTTGCTGTGAACAAGTTCCTTTAATTCTTTCTTTGACCATACCATCTCCATTATGAACCTACTCTCTTTTTACAGAAAATAATCCAGGTTTTCTTTCTATAATTTATTTATTGTCATTTTTACTCTCTTATGAAATCTAACAGGAATTGTAAAATATGATATAATTAATATGCTGTGGTACCCCTCCTACAAATTAAGAATGTTTCTTACAGAAATCAATGTAGATATTTTCCATTTTTAAAACAATTTGGTGTCATTTTTACCATTTTATCCTTAAATGTTCCTAACATGATTTGAATTACTGAGTTCACTTAACTGCCCCCACACAACTGAAAACCTGAGTTCTTTTAAACTATTTGTTTTTTGAATTAGTTAGATTCCTCTATAATGGGAAAGATCTTGCTTATGAAGAAAAAATAAAACCATAGACAACCTGATTACTAGAGAGGGTTCAAACTTCGTGACCTGGCTTTATTTTCAATTCACTTTGTCACCTTTAGATAAAATAATAAGGTGGGTCTGAAGATTTTTAACTTACCTACTAATTAAATATCCACCAATCAGGGTTTCCATTGATTTCTCAGGAATGTGTTACAAGGGAAAAAGGGAGATTTTAGATAAGCAGAGACTCTGACTTTTGTCTTGGTTACTGAGGAAAGCCACCATCAATTAATTATTGCCTAGCCCAATTAATAAATATATTTTAATACCTGTAAACTTTATCTCTCTGGAATTTTATTCATGACACTAGTCAAATAGAAGTTTCAATAAACTTGTACAGAGTTTGATTTATTTGTCATAAAGAAATCTTTCTTTTTTAATTTTTTTTAGGGTTTTTTTGCAAGGTAAATGGGGTTAAGTGGCTTTCACGAGGCCACACAGCTAGGTAATTATTAAGTGTCTGAGACTGGATTTGAACCCAGGTACTCCTGACTTCAAGGCCAGTGCTTTATCCACTATTCCATCTAGCCACCCCCAAGAAATCTCTTTGAAAAAATTTCTGATCATTGAAGATCATATGCTTTCTGCTCTTTACAATCTTTGAAATTACTTCTAGCTCAAGTTACCATAGTAGAGTTTCCAGAATGAGAGAGGAAGTAATCATTTTATTATACTCTTTTTTGATATAGTCCCAACTGAGGATATATATCTTTTTTAAATTTATTTTTATTAAAGATATTATTTGAGTTTTACATTTTTCCACCAATCTTGCTCCCCCCCCCCCCCAGAAAGCACTCTGTCAGTCTTTACTTTGTTTCCATGTTGTACCTTGTTCCAAATTGGGTGTGATGAGAGAGAAATCATATCCCCTAAAGAGAAGAGAAGTCTAAGAGATTGAGGTAAGAGATACTGCAGTATGGCTAGTTTCAAATTTGATTTGTAGATTTCAAAAGTATGTTGTATTAAAAAAGAAAGCTGATTTAGCTAAAATTAAGTTTAACCCAAAATCAAATTCAAATTCTACTTCTGACATTTTCTTATGTTTAATTCTAAACAAATTTAGTTTCCTCATCTGCAAATTGAGTATATAGGAATATATAGTTTCTCAAATCACTTATAGTTCTAGACATGTAATGGTGTGACATATAATATTTATTAATAAGTATACAATATTTCCCTTTGAACATTTATTTTTACTCTACCTACACTTCTACTGATTTTTTCATTATATTTTATATGATTTAATGACTTGACCCTCAGTTTTCACCATCAAACACACTATTAGATGTATGTGAGAAGAAAGTTAAACAACAAAAAACAATCCTCATCCTTATTCGTGTCTATTTTTAAACCTTAGAAATTTAAGGACTTCGAAGATCTACCAGAAAGGACTGTTAAAGTGGGGTTAGAAAGAGCCCCAGTGCAGCATGGTGGTACTAGAGTGTACCAACCTATCCAGTAACAGTCCACGGGTGCCTGGGCTGGCATGGGGTGGGCTGTGTGCCTGGATCCATGGAAGTGGAGGTGGTTTCCAGACTTCTCAGCTGAGGGATTGCCAAGGATCACTTGGAAGGTCAGCAGGAAAACTACCACACCAGAGTGAGTATGGAACCCAAGCCTGGGTAGGCCTCAGTGTAGACCCATACAGGAGCAGGCCTGGGGACTCAACCTGCAGGGAGTCACTGGGCAGCTGTTTCCAGAGCACTCAGTCAACAAATGTTAAAGTGATCCAGGGAAATTGCAGAGGTCTCCCTGCTGCTTCCAAGACAGACTTTTGCATTGCCCATACTCAGATCCATTATTGATGCTGGTTTATTCATCTGTTTTTCTTCTAAAAATGAATTGTGGAGGCATTCTTCACTCATATATTTATCTTTACTCTTGGTTTTATTCTCAAAATGTTATTCTTGATGTGTGCCATTCTTATCTTGACTCACTATCCCTGAACACGTTCAAAAGTTCTCTTCCTAGATCTTATAAAACCATCTTTGGTTTTCATATCCATCTAAATTGTAAGGGGACATTTAGGTCTTGTAATAGATAGATTTCCCTCCTGAGGCTAGGAAGACTCAATTTCCTAAGTTCAAACTGCTTCAACTGTGTGATTATGTACTAGTTGATTTCTAAAATCCCATCTAACTCTACATCCTATGAATCTATTTACTATATAAGCAGATAGAGTCATTTGGTCAATTATAGAAGGATTTAAGTAGGAAAAAATGTTCTTAACAATATCTATTGTTGCTATATAAAAAGAGAATTTTAGCCGAAAATTAATTCTCTACTTCAGTATTCTCTCATTATCAGATCCAGCTGTATTTAACATCCAAAGCAAACTATTATTGAAGCAAATGAATGTAATAGTATATATGACTGTTTGAATGCTTTTCCTCTAACTTGTGAAAAGAAACCTATCAGTACAGCAGAATATTGTCGGTACTGCTTTCATTATTATTATTTTTATTATTATTATTACTATTACTCATATATTCCTCCTCATCCTTTTCCTTTTTCTTTTTCTTTCTCTTCCATTTCTTCTTCCTCCTCTTCCTTTTTCTTCATTCCCTTATATTCTTTCTCAAAGAAGTGACATTTAGTATTTTTTTAGTCTATTTGTCATCCATGTGCATATGTATATATTTTATGTTACAAAATTTCTTTCCAACCTCCCTTCCCATCCACTCCCTCAGTGGCAAAAAGTCAGGTTTAGCACTGTACATACATATTTTGATAAACATGTTTACATATTTGTAATTTTTGGTATGAGGAATTAGGATTAAGGGCAAGAGAGATATAACAGATAATTTTTATAAAGTGTTCATCAGATTCTGAAGGTTTTTTGTAATGTGTTTTTGTTTTGTTTTGTTTTGTTTTGTTTTTCTTCCTCTGAAAGGTGATAATATAGTACATAACCAGTCTAATGTTGCTGTTCTTTTCTCAGAATCAGATCTTGTGAGTCATTCCATGTTTCTCTGGAGTCCAACTATTTATGGCTTCTGATAGAAAAATAATATTCCATAGTATTCATGAGCTGTAACTTGTTTAGCAATTCCCCAATTGTTGAGCATTCCCTCAATTTCCAATTCTTTGACACTACAAAAATAGCTATGAGTATTTTGGAACAAGTAGGACTTTTCTCAATTTTTACAATTTTTTCTGGGTATAGACCCCGAATTCGAATTCGAATTGCTGGGTCAAAGGGTATGAATAGGGTTAATTTTGCTCTTTGGGCATAGTTCCATATGGCTCTCCAGAAAGGTTGGATCTGTTCACAACTTCACAGGTAATGCATCAATGTCCCAGTCTTCCCACAACCTCACCAATATTGATCATTTTCCCTTTTTCTCAACTTGGCCATTCTAATAGGTATGAGATGATACCTCATTGTTGTTTTAATTTACATTTCTCTAATCAATAATGATTTAGAGTACTTTTTCATATGATTTTATATATATATACCTAGATAGATAGATAGATAGATAGATAGATAGATAGATAGATAGAAAGATTAAATTTCTTCATTTGAAAACTGTCTGTTCATACCCTTTGACGATTTATCAGTTGGGGAAGCATTTGGTATTAATGGTATTAATTTATCATCATCATCTCAAGTGAAGTGAATTTAGAATGAGTAAATATTTCTCTCTCCATAATGCACCTCCAATATTAACAGAATATTTTTACAATGATAGATATCAAAGTGAAAGGTAGAATGAAATTACAAGTCATTAGGGCATGAGAAAAAATAGTTATTTTCAGCAATAAAAATTGAAATAGCTTGCTGTTGTGCCATGGATAAAGGAAAAAATAAAATCAGCCTTTGAAGACATGTACTATGCAAATTATTTTCCTAAGCAATAGGATTTAGTATAATGAGAGCATATTAAGTGACAATGAGTCTAATAAAATTGTCAACTTAATTTTTTTCTGAGGAAAAATTGTTTTTTTTTTTGTTCAGTCAAATATGACACATTTCCCTATTCATTTCCTTTGGAAACTGTTATGTAGTAAAAATAAATCTGGATTCCTTTACCTGATCAGCACCTGCCTTTAATCAGAGTTTTGAGAATCTGCTGTACACTGATCAACACTTGATGAAATTTAAATATATCGAATATTTTCATGACAACAAGATATAATGTATGTTCATTAGTTGAATGTAATCCATCCATCTAAGAGGATTTAATGCAATGATAAAGTCATCTGGCAGCTTTATCTTTTTTATCACTTCAGAGCAGATTTAGCCCTTTAGTTTTTCATACAATTATTTTTAAATATATTTTATAGGGATGTAAAAGAATAGAATATGGCATACACACTAAAGATTCAGAAAGGAACATAAATTAAATTGAAGAATACTTCAGACATGCAGTCTACTCAACACAAACTACAGCTGGCTGATGGGGAAAGGGATGCAGACAATTAGATTGGGTATAGATGGCTGGAAATATAGCCAAAATAAATGGTATATGTAGCAACAAACTATGTTTGATGAATAATTTATAGGACAAAAGAAAACAAAGAAAGCAGAATGAAAATGATTTTGTCTTAGATGGTGGGGTGGCTAGGTGGTACAGTGGATAGAGCACCGGCACTGGAGTCAGAAGTACCTGAGTTCAAATCCGGCTTCAGACACATAATAATTACCTAGCTGTGTGGTCTTGGGCAACCCACTTAACCCTATTTGCCTTGAAAAAAAATGGAAAGTAAACATGGATCTAAAAACCTGGTAGTCAATCAATTCTTTTTGTGTTTAATGAATTTGCATTTTCCAGGGCTTACTCTAATCTTTGAAGTATTTGGAGAAATTTGATAAATTGATTTCATTGGATCAAAGGATTGAGAAGTAGAAATGACCTTAGAGATCTTCTTGGTCAGAGTTTATCAATCTTTTTCAAAAATAATAAGTGTGGTAAAGCCTATGGAGCTTCAGAATAATACTTAATTCCATTAATCATCACTGAAGGAAATGAACATAAGAATACATTTTTGGCTATGTGACTCTTAAAATTTGTCCATGAACCTCTTGAGATACCTAATTGAAGAATACCTGATCTAAGCCAGATCATTCATTTTACAGTAGTTAATAACATTTTAATTAACCTTTTCAGTGTTTTGAAATAGAAATTTAGTAAATCTAAAAGATAGTAAATACTTAATTGCTTTAACCAATAACTGAGGACTGAGTAAAAGGATTACTCACCCAAAAGCATACTTAGACTCAAGAGATATGTCACAAAATATAAAATATAAGAAAATAGGAAAAAATAGGAAAAATAAGAAATAGGAAATAGAAAGAATAATAGGAAAAAACTTTTAAATTATATAATTTTCACAATTTTGAACAGATAAATGAATAGATAAAACCATATATCAAAGGATAAAGAGAAAACCATTCATTCATTCAGCAGATGTCTCTTTAGTGAGCAGGAGTAATGGGCTTACATTCTCTCTAAGGACAGATTAGGGTCACAAATAAAAAAAATATTCTCAACTGTCATTGTGATAAAACACTGAATTGCATGATAACAAAAATACTTTGAGTTTTCATGATGGGAGAGTTAATTAAAAGCACCTATTTTTCTGAATAGCTCAGTTATGACTGGGAAGGAGGAAGGACCTAGTTTGAAATTCCTTCTAGCATTTTGAAACATGCATGTATATGCATGTGCATGATTGTCACACATATACACTTGTAAATACATGAATGCATCATAATACTAGAAGATGTTTCAAATTAAATCCAATCTTCTCAGCATGATGAATATACATGATTTATACAAGGCATAAATATATATATATATGTACATATATACATATATATATATACAGAGAGAGATACTAAACCAATTAATTACTCAGATTATAATGTGTTTATAAATTCATATTTTAAAAATCATTCTTTTGATAATGGCCAGGATTTAAACTAATTCACAGGATTTTAAATTTATTGATAAATGGAACCTTAAAGACCCTCAATTTGAAAATGCTCATTTAATCAGAGAAGAAGCAAGACTAAGAAAGATTGTTAATGGATCAAATTTACATATCTGGGTATTGTCTCAGTAGTGGTAGAATTTGGGTTTTCCTGCATCCAAGTTCAATGTTCTAACCATCATGCAAACTAACTGAATTCTGAGTGCTCATGATGAACAGTTAGGTATGGAGAAGAAAACCTATTTGTCAATAACAATTTATAATCACCTGCTATGATTTCTGCATTGCAGAAAGAAGCAAAAAATTTAAAGTACTTTAGTATCAAACTTAATTGAGGATTTTCCAGGTCTCTGTAGTGAGGAGTGCTAAGTTATCTTTTAGTAAAGGGAGATTATGATTACCTGCAGTTCAGAGACAAGGGCCATAGAATATTTATATTTTTAATAAATATTTTATTTTTTCAATTACATACAATAGTAGTTTCTGCCTGTCATTTTTATTTAAATTCCAAAGCTTTAGGGGGCAGCTAGGTGGCACAGTGGATAGAGCACTGGCCCTGGAGTCAGGAGTACCTGAGTTCAAATCAGGCCTCAGACACTTAATAACTACCTAGCTGTGTGGCCTTGGGCAAGCCACTTAATCCTCACTGCCTTGCAAAAACTAAAAAAAAAAATCCAAAGCTTTTATTTGTATTTGATTTAAAGACCACAGTTATAAGCTGATAGGGAGTAAAATTTACCAAATTCATTTCAGAAATAGATTGCAAAATTTAGGTTTTCATTCCAGGAATGCTTTTTATTAATATCGGATGTCATATTAGTAATCTAAATGAGAATTCATTTTGCTACACTGAATCAATCTGGACTTCTTAATGTATTGTCTTATATGGAATTTCTACATGAGAATGCTGAACTAAAAAGGAAATTTCAAAATGATGACCTTTGATTTACAGGAAATTTAAAACTCAGACTTTCAAAAAGGCAGGAAATAAAGAGCTGGAAATTCCATTTCAGAAATGGGTTGGTGAACTCAAATGTTCATTTTAACAGTGTTTTTTAAATTTATTTTTCATTTTATTCATTTTTTTGAATTTTATAATTTTTCCCACATCTCACTTCTCTTCCCCCACCTACACAGAAGACAATCTGATAATAATCCCATTGTTTCCATGCTATAAATTGATCAAAATTAAATGTATTGAGAGAGAGAAATCACATCCTTAAGGAAATATATATATATGAGATAACAAAATTACATGATACCTTTTTTAAAAAAATTAACTTAAAGATAATAGCCTTTGATCTTTGTACAAACTCCACAATTCTTTCTCTGGATACAGATGGTATTCTCCATCATAGATACCCTAAAATTGTCCCTGATTACATCACTGATAGAATGACCAACTTCATTAAATTTGATAAATAACCCCATGGTGTTTTAGGGTGTACAGTGTTAAATGCTAGGACAATGTGATAAGGTGGGATCACAGGCATTTAATATGGAAATGATGGCAGCAGCTATGAGAGGTATTGATGATAAAAGGAAAGAGATGTTTTGCTTGTGGAAAATTAGGCCATTAGGAAAGGACTGTAGAGTAAGTCAGAAGGGAGGAAAACTTCAAAAATATTTCCCCCATGGAAAGGCTGGACATTATGCTAGTCAATATAGAAAAGGGAAGCAGGGAAACTCCCATTGGGACACCCAGAGGGCTCTGCACAAATAAACACCACTAAACAAGGGCAACCCTTATGGGAACAATATCAAGAACTCAAGACCCTAGATGGGGGAATCTTCCCATTAGGGAAATATAAAGTAGCTCTATTTCATACTGTGCAGCTCCCAATGCAGTCACTGAAATATTTGGCCTTAATATTGAGTAACCCAAATTATAATCTGGGGATTGTGCATAATACTGTATTATCATCTGGTAGTAAAATAATAACTTTTACCAACCCTCATATAGATGATTATTACATAGAATAGGATTTAGCTATAGCACTAGCCTTCCCTGTAGAAGAAGAAAAGAATCTTTTGGTTTTCAGTCAACACATGGAAACAGAAAAAACTTATATTACCATTCAATTGGGAGGAAGGTATTTTCCAGGATTATTAAATACTGGGGCCAACAGAATAGTAATAGACAGCAGCAATTGACCCCCAGAATGGCCAGTACAAGAAGAAAATAGGTAGATATGGGGAGTTGGGGGAAATCAGATGGTAAAAGAATCTAAAGATAATACACCTTGGAAATATGAATGTTATGAAGGATATATAAAACCTTTAGTAATTACTGGTTTAGGTTTCAATATTTGGGGAAGAGAAGTTCTAAAACTCATTAGATTGAAGATCATTAATGGGTAATGAACCCATAAACAAAAATTTTGGGTAAGGTCATTGTTCCAGAGAAGCTGCTCACTTTTAAATTGGAAAAACAATCAGTCTATATGGGTTGAACAATGACCCTGGGAAAAAAGAAAATCTTCTTGCATTACAAGAACAGTTGCAACTAGGACATATTGAAGAATCTTTTTCACCTTGGAATTCTCCTATTTTTGTTTTTAAGAAAAAAATCAGTTAAATATAGATTTTTAACTGAATTAAGAGCAGTAAATATCTCCATGTATACCATGAGAGCCTTACAACTCGGACTCCTGAGTCCCAATGTCATAGCTAAGGGATATAAGATTAGGATTATAGACATCAAAGATGTCTCTTACTCTATTCTTTTGATTCTGCAAGATTGGGAAAGATTTGCTTTTACTGTTCCTTCTATGAATCATCAAGAGCCTGATAAGAGATACCATTGGAAAGTTTTGCCCCAAGGAATAGCTAATGGTGTTACATTATGCCAATGGTTTGTACCTTAAGGCCTTGACTCCAATTAGACAGGGATAAAGATGTAATAATTATTCATTATATGGATGATATATTGGTAGCATACAAAACAGAAGAACTATTAGAAGAAGTTAATAGAGAAATTACAAAAAATTTCAGAAAGTTAGGCCTAAAGATATCCCAGGAAAAGATACAGAATCAACCTCCTTATTCTTATTTGGGATATATACTAGACAAAAAATGTGTCACTACAAAATTGCCTCTTTTAGACATAAAAGGAGTTAATATGTTGAATATGTTCCAAAAATTAGTAGGGTCTATTCAATGGATTAGGAACAAAATTCCTATTCCTTATGAAGTCATGCAACATTTATATGATATATTAAAAGGGGATTTGTCTTTACAATCCCCAAGAGAATAGTCTAAAGACGCTTTGGAATCTTTAAAATACATAGAAAAACAATTTCAACAGAAGACATATTGAATAGATTCAGGAAAACATATTGAAATCACCATTGTAGGAAATGAAAAACCATATGCTGTAAAACATCAAGGAGTTTTTCCCTTGGAATGGTACTATCTAGAAACTCCAAAAAGAATATTGATAGATAAGCTTCAATACATGGAGAAATTATTATTACAGGCTTCAAAAAGGGTACAGAATATCTTTTTTACCACTCCATTGGTTAACTTAGAATTGGATCAAGGACAAATTGAGTTGTTAGCACAAGAATTCATAGATTGGGCTATATTATCTCAATAGGTCCAGATAATTAACGATAGAGGAAGGATAGGGAAGGACTTATATTAAATAAGTAAACCTTTTCAGCACATAGTTTCTATAATACCAATAAAGGGCAGAAACATCTTTACAGACGCAACAAAAGATCATAAGGCAGCCATCTGGGATCCAGAGAATAATAATTTTCAGGTTTTCTTCACTGAATATAATTCCACAAAAAAAATGATTTGGTTGCCATCATAAAAGCATTAGAATTATTCCCAGAACCAATTAATTTGATATCAGACAGGTTATATGTGGCGAGGATAACAGAAAGAACTGAATCATGCTTTCTCCAAGTTAATCATACTACCATAGGACAGTTACTACGATCATTACAAAAAATTGTCCAGAGTAGAGAACATCTTGTGTAAGTCATGTATGTTAGGTCACATACAGGCAGAAAGGACCCATATTTGAAGGGAATCAAGTAGTTGATAAAGCACTAAGTGAAACACCTTCCTTGTTGCCACTTAATGCTTAGAGAACTCATGAAGAATTTCACCTACCAGCTTACTCCTTAAGGAGACTATATGGACTTACCAAGGAAGAAGCTAGGAAAATGGTTAAAAGATGCATGAGATGCATTCCCTTTCAGACACCACCCAACTACTCCAAAAATCCTAGAGGAAAATCATGTCATGAAATTTGGCAAATGGATATTACACACTTAAAGGGAAAATGTATACATGTCACTACAGATACATTTTCAGGATTTATGTGGGCTACTATACTAGGAGGAGAAAAGGCAGAACATGCTAAGAATCATTTATATCATATATTTGCAGCAGATGGACTTCCACTGGAGATAAAACCTGATAATGGCCCTGCTTATACTAGCAAAAGCTTTAAAGAATTTCTGTTACAATTCAACATCTGGCATGAGACAGGAATACTTTACAATCTTATGGGACAAGCTATTGAGGAAAGAGCTTATAGAACCTTGAAAGCCATCCTCGCAAAACAGGAAAGAGGAGTGAGGAGACTGCTGAAACAAAGGGACATAGATAAAGCTTTATACACATATAATTATTTACAATATATAAAAAATTTTGATTCTACCCCTGCCATGTGAAACCAGATTTTAACTAAAAGGACACTGAAACCACAGAATAAAGAAGACTTTAAGAAAGTTATAATAAAAGGGGACATTGGGTGGGAGGGACCTTACGAGGTGCTAATATGAGGGCCAGGCTATACTTATGTCTCCACAGCAACAGGTCCAAGGTGGATACCCAAGAAGCGCATCAAGGAAATCCAGGAAGAGAAGGAAAGCGAGAAGCAGACCAAAAGGGAGGAGACAAAAGATCAAAAGGATGAAGAAACTTCTGCTAATGACAGTCCTGAACCTTGTCTCACCCACAACAGTGAATAAGACTTTTTGGAGCTTCTTCCCTAACCCATTATGACCACGAGTAATATCATTAGAAGATTTTGCAGAACCCGTAGTGTTGGGAAATTTGTCATCCATCATGCCTGGTCTTGACAAGGCACCACTGAATAACAGCAGCAGGACAGATGCTATTGTCATGAACTTTATGGACCTTTCGTCATCTTATCTTCTGTCTTGTCACCTATGTATCTGCCAAAAATGATTCTCATTTTATACAACCTGTGCCAATTCTGTACGTTAATTATAAGGGAACAAACAAAATAGAGACACTAGTCCTTAGCCTTGAACATAGAAATTGTGCATTAAGAAAACCAGATGCCTCAGATATTTGTAATAAGACCCTTTTTACTCCACACGTTTCTCCTTGTCCTTCTGAATATAAGATGTATGATTCTCACTTTTCATCAGTTTTTAGGGATTGGATTATGGCTTACTGATGTTATTTGCCTTACTGTTATTGTTATTCTTTGATCTTCCTTTGCTATTAAGAATAATATTGATGATTGTAAAGAGATCTCTGTCTACCTTGAAGGCTGAAGTCTTGAACACAAGAAACTATAAGAACTGCTCCGAGCATTACAGGAAAGGGGACATGTAGGGGATTGTTTACATTGAGGCCTGAGGGTTGTAAAAAGGTCATGGACTGAGGCCCAGCATATTCTGAGAAGTTTCCCAGAACTGCTGTTTTGGGGAAAACTTTAGAAACCAGATGTTCTGATGAGAAACCTCTGATCCTTGGATGAACCTTAGTGACTTCCTTTCACACAGTCCCAAATTCATTGTTTACTCATTATGCTGTCTTGGAGTTTTGAGTGATAAAAGACAGGCTGGAGAAGGGAGAGAGACTGCTGTGGAGAAACTTCTCTGTTGAGAGTCTCAGAGGCAGAAAAACTTCTCTGTTGAGGAAAAACTTCTCTGTTGAGAGTCTTGGGAGCATGTAAGCTGAAGAGGGGAGGGAGTCTTCTCAGTTGAGAGTCTCAGAAGCATGTAACCAGTCCTGAATAAACTTTCTGCTTTGCTGAAGATCCTGCCTTAACTCCTCTTCTTTAGGAGTCATTGGTCACCTCCTGTTCTAGGCAGAAGACCCAATGGGGGCAAATAATCTGTCTGCCTGGTTAGGGACAGAGCCTGACAAGTAATGATTTAAAGCAATTTTTCATTTGACTATAGATAACGGTTTTCCTCTTCTGAAAATTGTCTTTGTATATCCTTTGACCATTTGTCAATTGGGATTGGCATTTTTTAAAAAATAAATTGGACACAGTTCTCGTTTTATTTTAAAAATCCCTCCTTTGTCAGGAACACTAGTGGTAAAACTTGTTTCCCAACTTACTACATTTCTTTTAATCTTGGTTGCAGTGGTTTGGTTTATGTAAAATCTTTTTAATTGAATGTAATCAAAATTATCCAGTTTGTTTCTTATGATATTTGCTACCACTTCCTTGGTCATAATCTGCTCCCCTTTCCATAGATATGACAGGTTAAACTATTCCTTGTTCTTCTGGTTTGCTTGTAATATTGTCTTTTATGTCTAAATCCTGCGCCAATTTTAATCTTATCTTGGTATTGGGTGTGAGATGTTGGTCTAATTCAAGTTTCTGCCATTCTATCTTCCAATTTTCTGTACAGTTTATATCAAAGATTGAATTACTATCACAGAAGTAGAACTCTTTGGGTTTATCAAACAGGAGATTACTATAATCATTTCCTGCTGTCTATATGTATTTTACACCTATTCTATTCCATTGATCCACCACTCTATTTCTTAGCCATTACCAGACAATTTTGATGATTGATGTTTTATAATATAATTTTAGATCTGGTAAGACTAAGCCAACTTCTTTTGCGCCTTTTTTATTAAATCCTTTGCTATTCTTGACTTTTTGTTACTCCTTATAAATTTAGTCACAATTTATTCTAACCCATTAAAGTATTTTATTTTGGAAATTTGGCATGGAACTAAATAATTAGTTTAAATTAGATAGAATTTTCATTTTTATTATATTAGCTCAGCCTATCCATGAGTAGCTGATATTTTATTTTTATTTGTGTGTATGAGATCATGATTACTATGCTAGTCCTTTAAGCTTCAGCTGAAGATTCTGATTCAGTATTTTATTTTAACTATGTATGTCTCTGTTTCAAGTGTGTTTCTTGTAAATAACATTTTGTCACTTTCCCATTTCAGATCCATTCTGCTTTCTGCTTCCATTTTAGAGGTAAATTCATCCCATAAACATTCAAAATTATGAATATTAGTTGTAGATTTCCCTCCAGCCTATTGCTTCATTCTATCAATCTCTCTCTCTCTCTTTTATTCCTGTCCCTCCTTTAAATGTTGTTTTGTATCTGACTATTGCCTTCTGTTACCTATTTTCTTATTACCCCTTCCTTTTCCTTATCTCCCTTTTCTATTACTTTCCTGATAGAGAAAAGATTTATATTACTAATTGAATATATATATTTTTATTTTCCTTCTTCAAACCAATCTAGATGTGTGAGATTCAAATGTGATTCACCCCCTTCCCACTTTCCATTTATTGTAAGAGTTTTTTCCTGTGCTCCTGTTTTATTTGAGATAATATTCTGTATTCCTCCTTTTCCTCACTCTACCTCTCCTCTAGGTGATCCCTCTTTCTCACCAGTTTTTATTCTATATAATCCAATAAAATCAAATCATTCTCATGCCCTTTTTCTGATGTTTTGCCACTACAAAAAGAGCTGATATGAATATTTGGAACATGTAGCACTTTTGCCATTTTTTACAGTATCTTCTGGATGTAGTCCTAGAATTGGAATTGCTGGGCCAAAACGTATGAAGAGGTTTATTGCTATTTCGACATAGTTCTATATTGCTCTCCAGAAGGGTTGAATCTATTCACAACTCCAATAGCAATGCACTGATGTCCAATCCTCCCATAACTTCTCCAACATTGATCATCTTTCCTTTTTCTCATCTGTGCTAGTTTATTTTTTATATATATATTTTTTAAGGCAAATGGGGTTAGTGGCTTGCCCAAGGCCACACAGCTGGGTAATTATTAAGTGTCTGAGGCCAGATTACAACTCAGGTACTCCTGACTCCAGGGCTGGTGCTCTATCCACTGTGCCACCCACCCTTGGGCTAATTTAAAAGGTGTGAGATGATACCTCATTGTTGTTTTAGTTTACATTTCTCTAATCAATAGTGATTTGAAGAATTTTTCATGTGATTTTATATAGCTTTATTTTCTTCATTTGAAAACTGTCTGTTCATTTGCTTTGATCTTTTATCAGTTGGAGGATAAATTGTCATCTTATAAGTTTGATGCAACTCTCTATATATTTTAGAAATGAGACCTTTATCAGAGCTCCCTGTTCTGAAAACTGCTTCCCAGCTTTCTGCTTTTCTTCTAATTTTGGCCACATCAATTTTATTAGTGCAAAAATATTTTTAAGTTAATATAGTCAAAATCATTCATTTTGCAGTTTATGTTTGATCATCAATTTATCCCTCTTCCATTGTCCAGATAGATAGAGTATTTTTTGGTCTATTCATTTATCTATGGTATGATATGCCTGAATTCTGTACCCATTATGACCTTATTTGTGATCTTGTTACAGTGGTTCTGTCTGTTCAAAAGCTTTTTTAATTTAATGTAATCAAAATTATCTAGTTTGTTCTTAATGATGTTCTCCATCTCTTCCTTGGTCGTGAACTGCTTCCATTCCATAGATCTCATTACTCTATTTCTCAACCAGTATCAGGTAGTTTTGAGGACTGCTGCCATATAGTATAGTTTTAGATCTGGTAGGGCTAGGCCATCTTCCTTTGCATTTTTTTTTCATCAGTTCCCTTGCTATTCTTGCCCTTTTATTACTCCAGATGAATTTTGTTACTATTTTTTCTTCCTGAGTAAAGTAGTTATTTGGTAGTTTGATTGTTATGGCATTGAATAAGTAATTTAATTTAGGAAAATTTTCATTTTTAGTATATTAGCTTGACCTATCCATGAACATTTGAGATTTTTCCAATTATTTAGATATGACTTTATTTGAGTGAAGAGAGCTTTATAATTGAATTCATACAGTTTCTGAGCTTGTCTTGGGAGGCAGTTTCCCAAGTATTTAAGATTATGTACAGTTATTTTAAATGGAATTTCTCTTTCTATCTCTTGTTCTTGGGGTTTGTTGTTCATGTATAGAAATACTGAAGATTTATATGGGTTTATTTTATATTCTACAACTTTACTGAATTTGTTAATTGTTTCAAGGAGGTTTTTAGATGATTTCTTTGGTCAATTTATCACAATTTCCTTGCATGATTTTCATTTCTTTTTTTTTCTATTTTTCTTCTTCCTCTCCTCTTTGTTTTCAAATTCTTTTTTAAGTTCTTTGATAAGCTTTTGTATTTGAGACCAATTTATATACTGCTAATTATACTTCCCCTGTGAGTGATTTTTCACTGTTTTCTTCTTCATGCATTGAATTGCTGCCATCTTTGTCTATAAAGTAGTTTTCTATAGTGAGCACTCTTTAAGATTTTTTGTTCATCTTTGCTGTTTTAGTTCCGCTCCTGGGATATATAGACTATAAATGCAAACTTTTATTTGCTGGGGCTGGGTTCTGATCCCTATCTTTTACCCCAATATTTTCAGGGTTCAGACTTTGTTTAGGTTAGGGATCCTCCCTGATGGCTTGCTATCTAGCAGCTGGGACTTTTTTTATTATTAGGTTGTTATGACCTGGATTGGACTGTGACTAAAAGGCTCCTGTTGGCTTTCCCAGTTCTCCTGCCTCCTGAACTTTACTTCCTTTTTCCCCCAAAGAGGAAGATCTTCACAGAAGATCCTCCAATTTTTCTACAGTTGAAAACTTCTTTGAATATTCTTTTTTTTTCTTGGTGGGATCTGTAGTGTGAACTTCAGAATAGAGGCTTTATTTATCTTTAATAGGAAAAGGCTCTAGGAGCATGTTAGTTTTGAACCACCATCTTGATGCCCCCTCTGGGAATTCTCTCTCATGTGATTTTTGAAAATAAATTTTAGCTCTCCAACGAATTCCTATTGGACTTATATCCAATTCATATTTTTCTTGAAGGTTTTCCTCTTTTTGACTTGATTGTTTTCTTTTGAAATTTTTCTTGATCTTCCCTGTCACCATCATATAATTTTATGGGCAAGTTCTTTTTGTTGTTGTTTGCTCATTTTTCCACCTTATCCCTTGATATTGAACTTTATATTAATCTTGGAACCTGTTTCAAGCATTGAGGGTAGAGGATCACTCTCAAGGTCAGATTTTTTTTACACTGATATTATCAATGTTTCCTATAGTTTGGTCTTTAAACAGGAAAGATTCCCAATACCTTGTGATTATAATCTATCCTCCTTCTTAGGGTCTGGAAGTAATGCAGTCCCTCAGTGATTTCACTCCCTATTGCCCAATGGTGCTCTTCTCTGTCTTTGAACTCAGAAGTCAGAATGGACAATGGAATTGCCAAAAAACATGCGTCATTGCATTCAGTACTTGCACAAGTTTCTCTTGATTTCACTTTCTGACAAATGTCCAGGTACCCCTAACCTCTCAGGCTTTAGAAATCCTGAAGTTGCTACTGTTTCTTTCCCTTCCACACTTATTTCATTTGTGTGGATTCTGAGTCAGCCTCCTCTGTCATGTCAATAAGTCTCTTTTTGAATTCCTACATTTTCTTGGTGTCTCATTCTGACATTTTGTCATCTTTGGTAGTTCAAAATTCTATTTGGAAATCATTTTAAGATTATTTGCAAGGGAATTTTGGGTGGACTCAGATGAGCACTTTCACTACTCTGACATGTCAGTTCTAACCTTGGAAATCCATCTTAAGCAATGTTTATAAAGCAATACACAACTGTGCTAATAAAGGTTTAATAATTTCATTAAATTTCATTAAAAAAGTATGTTCAAAATCTTGTTTAACTCATAATAGTGTTTTAAAATCCATATATTCAACAAAAAGATAAATCAATTCCTATTTTTTACTAATTGCTTATTTATAAGGTATGAATGTATAAAATAAAATTTTAACGATTAACAATTTTACAAATTTGTTCTTTATCATGACTTTGATTCAACATACCAACTGTGCTATTCACCAAATTTCTGTACTAACATGGGTTTAAATTTCATTTTTTATATTTGATATTTTTTGTGACCTCTGGTAACTCACTTAACTTAACTTGGTCTCTCAGGTTCCTCAGCTATAAAATAAGGAAGTTAACCTAGATGTATCATAAAATTCCTTTGAGCTCTCACATTAAGATCTAAATTAGATAATCACCCTTAATCTCAGTTGCTTCATCTATAAAATCAGAATAATAATAGCTAACCTGTCAAAAGGATGGATGTTTTATAATGATTAAATGAGATGAAAGCTAATGAATGGAACTTAAAACTTTATAGCATTAAATGTAAGCAAAGTATAAGTATTACCATTATTTTTATTTCATGTTTACATGAAATGAAGAAACTTTATTAAAAACAATAAAAATTACTATTTTATTATTGAACTTGAATTGAAAGAAAGTACAAGAGAAATGGTTTCAGTATGTTTCAAAATTGTAGAAATAAAACACCAAGTTGGTTTACAATCAAATTTTCAATTGGCAAACCTATTTAAAGATAGCAGATGGTTTTCAGACAACTCTGTTAAAAAAATAGGAAAAAAAACAGTTTTTCCCCATGCTACTTTAAGTTCTATAAAACTGTGCATTTCTCTTAGCAAGATATTCACCTTAGCATGGTAAATTTCATCATCCAAATCCTTATGCCTGAATCACAAAATTGGATACATTTATTCTTAAACCACATTCTCCAAATAGCTAAAATAATGATATATCAATTGGTATTTACTTTTCAACTAAACTACTTAGAACCTCCAAAGTGGTTTGGATCTTTAGGTGATTTATTAGGTAGTACCAGGGATAGGATCTGCAGACAAGGTGAGAGAAATAATATATATGGATCTTTAAACAAGATCCATATATATTTTCTTAAATATATTGTTTATCATTTCATATCTCTCCTCACTAAAATTTATCTAGAAAACACTGTTGTAAAATTATAATTTTATCCTAGTAAGTTATAAAAAATATAAAATCAAGTACATATAAAATCAGAATCTGAAATCTTCTAAAAATATCTGACATTTTTATAGTACTATGGCATAATCAATTCAGAGCTGACTTTAGAACCACAAACAAAGAAACAAAAAATTTTGTTTCAACTTCTTTTTCTGGCAATACAGTTTTTAGGACAAGGTTAAAGTCATTTAACTTCTCAGTGACCTAGACAATTCTCTAAGACTAAGTTGTAGAAAGTTGACAATCTATATTGGTAGAATTTCCTCAACTGGAAGTTCCCTATATCATTTCATTCATTCATTTATTGATTCACTCATTCATTCATTCATTTATTCATTCATTTATTTTTCCAACTATATGTCAGGGTAATTTTCAATATATTTTTTTACATTTTTCTTCCGCCCTTCCTTCCTTCCCCCCCTCTTGACAGAAAGCAATGTAATATTATAACAATATTAACCATAGTTCCATATTATTCATGTTGTGAAAGAGGAATCAACCAAATAGGAGAAAAAAGTTAGAGAGAAAAATGATATTATTCATAAGAAAATATTTTTCAAATAATTGAAGATAATAAACTCTCTCCTGCATTTAAACCCCATGGCTCCTTCACTGGAAATGGATGGCATTCTCCTCTAAAATCTTTTAGTATTGTCTTTTAATATTGTGCTACAGAAATGATCAAGTTCATGTTTTTGTTAGTGTGTATAATTCATCTAGCTCTGATCACTTCACTCAAATATCAGCTTATATAAGTCATTCCTGACTTTCCTGAAATCCCTTCCCTCATACTTTCTTATAGAACAATAATGTTCCATTTCATTCATAAACTACAACACCTTCAGCCATTCCCCAATTATTGAGAATCCCCTCAATTTCCAATTCATTGTCATTATGAAAAGAGCCTCTATAGTTATTCTTGAAAATATGAGTTTTTACCCTTTTTCATAATCTCTTTGGGATACAGACCTGGCAGTGATATTGCTGTATCAATAGTTTCACATTATTGCCTTTTTTGACATAATTCCAAATTTCTCTCAACATTAATCATTATACTTTTTAGTCATATTGGCCAATCTGATATTTGTGAGGTGGTAATTCAGAATTGTTTTAATTAATATTTCTCTAATCAATAATGATATAGAGAATTTATTTTTCCTAATGACTATAGATAGCTTTGACTTCTTCATCTAAGAATTATTTGCCTTTTCATATCCTTGGACCATTTGTCAATTGGGGAGCTACTTGTATTACTACTACACATTAGATTCAGTTCTCTATATATTTTAGAAATGATTTCTTTTCCAAAAACACTTGTAAAAAATCTTTCCTAGCTTACAGCATTACATTTGATCTTGGTTGCATCATTTTTATTTGTGGAAAAGTTTTCCTATTTAAAGTAATGAAATTTATTCATTTTGTCTTTTATAATATTCTCTGTCTCTGCTAATTAAATATTCCCCTTTCCATAGATCTGACAAATAAACTATTCCTTATTTTCCAATTTTCTTGTGATATCACCTTTTATGTCTAAATTCTGTACCTATTTTGACCTTATCTTGGCATAGAGTGTGAGATGTTGGTCTTTCCCTACTTTCTGTCTTACTATCTTCTAGTTTTCCCAGCAGTTTTTAACAAAGAGTGAATCCTTATCCCAGAAACTGAAATCTTTAGGTTTATCCAACAACCTATTGCCATAGACATTTATTGTTGTTTCTTTTGCACCAAATCTATTACACTAATCCACCATTCTATTTCTTAGTACTAAAAAGCTTTAAAATATAAAGGGTTTTTTTTGCTACACATTTACATTTCTATGCCAAGGCCACCTTCTTTTGCATTTTTCCATTAATTGCCTTTTTATTATTGATCTTTTATTACTCCTTCTGAATATAGCTAGTGTTCTCTATACTATTTACATTTGCATATCAGAACCTTTTGTTTCTATATATATGTATTATTTCATTTAATTGCCATAATAACATTTTGAGGTGATTATTATAGGTATTATCAAATTTTATACATGAAAAAACTAAGATATGAAAATTAAAATAATTTTTGCACATTTCGGGGTCAGAGGTGAATTCAAACTCTTGTTTTCCTTGACTCAGAATCTAATACTCCTTTCAGTAAACTTTACTGAACAACTCCTTCCTAAAGCATGACTCCCATCAAGAGCATTAAATTCTCAGGGTACTGGCCCCTTATGGAGTCTATCCTATGATCATTCTAGTCAAGCTTTCTAATTTTGGACCATGTGGATGTATTCTCTGTCTGTTTTGCATTTGATTTGCATTTGGTTGCTGAACAGGAAAAGATGATGATATATGACAGT
Organism: Macrotis lagotis; assembly: GCF_037893015.1. Classification (NCBI taxonomy): domain Eukaryota; kingdom Metazoa; phylum Chordata; class Mammalia; order Peramelemorphia; family Peramelidae; genus Macrotis; species Macrotis lagotis. Next base: position 533,759,367 of record NC_133658.1, read on the forward strand.
AGCAGCAATATGTTAGTAGAAGTAATGACTTTTATCTGACAAGTCTCTTGGAAGTTGCTTGGAAAAGGAAAACATATGACCAGTTATGGCAGGGAGGAAGAAAAGAAAGGTTATCTATGTTCAAATTTCCATTCATTCCTCAAGGGGATGAGATTATTTGTACATGTGGAAAAGACCATTTACTCATTTGGAATATCCTACTTGAACAGAAATCAATATGATTAGCATATACATGAATAGGGGTCACTGCAGAAAGAAATAGTAACTAGATATTAAGTTTCCACTGGAAAACCTTCAATGGTAGAACCCCTGCCTCCTAGAAAGTTCATTATCTTTTGGGAAAGCTCTACTTATTAGGAAATCTTGTTAAGAAAAATTCTCTTTCCTGTAATACAATTCCATGTCTTCTCTACCTAGGCAAAATTCTGTTTCTTTTCAACAAGCTTTTAAATATTTTAGGGTAGTAATAATGATCTTTTAGACTTATCTTCTCCAGGATAAATATAATAAGCTTTACTATCCTGGAAAGACACTTTAAACTGCCATGGATAGTCATAGGACTGAGTAGAATCTCTTGAAATGAGATCACAAGGGGTGGCTAGCTGGCACAGTGGATAGAGTACTGGCCCTGGAGTCAGGAGTACCTGCGTTCAAATCCACTCTCAGACACTTAATAATTACCTAGCTGTGTGGCCTTAGGCAAGCCACTTAACCCCATTTGCCTTGCAAAAAAAAACAAACCTAAAAACTATTTTTAAAAATTAAATCACAAGAAAATGATCAAGGACTTTGGGAAGAAAACTGAGCTGAACCATTTGAGCATTAGAGTAATTTAAAAAAAAATTCAAAGCAGCAATAAACAAAAGAACATAGATTGGGACTGATTATTAGGAAGAAAGAAACTGCCTCATGAACTTTCTGAATGGAGATATCCTGGGGTGCCAATATGATTATATCTAGTTTTCTTTTCAACTTATTCAAAAGCATTGAATAGAGATGTGTTTGGAAAGGACTGAATTTGAAATTGAGAAAAGAATTGTAAAGGATTAATTGTTCCTTCCTTGTGTCTGTAACCAACAGGTATTATCTATAAAATTTCTCAATATCTTTGATTTTTCATCATTTCTGAGTATTATAATAACTTGAAAGCTAAAGATCATGATATTTTTAAATTGTTTTGTGTATATCTTTTTAATTGATATTTTATTTTCCCAAATACATATTATGAAAGTTTTTCAACATTCATTCATATGCTTATGTGTATATATATATACATATATATGTATATATATATTTGCAAGGCAAGGGGTTAAGTGGCTTGCCCAAGGCCACACAGCTAGGTAATTATTAAGTGTCTGAGGCCCAATTTGAACTCAGGTACTCCTGCCTCCAGGGCCAGTCCTATATCCACTGTGCCACCTAGCCGCTCATAATGTATATTTTTAGATTGCAAAATTTCCTTCAACCTTCCCTTCCCCCACCCTCCCCTCAACAGTGAACACTCAGGTTAATATTGTTCAAACATATTTGTATTAAACATGTTTACAGATTAATGATTTTCAATATGAGGAATTAGAATTAAGGAAAGAAATATATATATATGTATATATATATGTATGTATATATACATATATGTATATATACATACATATATATACACCCACACACACACATATATATATATATAATGGGAATTTTTTGCAAGTACTCCTGACTCCAGGGCCAGTGTTCTATCCACTACGCCACCTAGCCGCCCCCAGTATATTTTTTTAAAGGTGAACATAGTGTTCATTAGTTTCTGAAGGATTTTTGTTCTTTTTCTTTTGCTTTGTTTTGTTTTTCTTCCTCTACATTGGGATTGCATTGTCCATAGCCAGTTTAATATGGTTATCCTAGTTCTCTGAATTATTGAGAGCAACTGCATCCATCAGGTTTAATCATTTCACCACCATGTTATTGTTAATGTGTACATTGTTGTGTTGGTTCTGCTCCCTTTGCTCAACATCAGCTTCTGTAATTCATTCCATGCTTCTCTAAAGTCTGATCATATATGGTTTCTTATACAACAATAGTATTCCATAGCATTCATTTACAACTTATTTAACCATTTCCTAATTAATGGGGATCCCCTCAATTTCCAATTCTTTGCCACTACAGAAAGAGTTGCTGTGAATATTTTGAAATATGTGGGACTTTTCCTATTTTTTACAATTTCTTCTGGATGGGTCAAAGAGTATGAACAGTTTTAATGCTCTTTAGGCATAGTTCCATATTTCTCTTCAGAATGTTTGGATCAGTTCCTAAATCCAGTAGCAATGCATTTATGTCTTAATCTTCCTACAACCTTTCCAACATTGGTCATTTTTCCAATTTTTCATTTTGTCCAATCTGATTAGCATGAGGTGATAGCTCAGATTTGTTTTCAATTGCACTTCTCTAATCAATAATAATCTGGAGCATTTTCCCTTTGATAATATATAGTTTTAATTTTCTCATTTGAAAAATGTATATTCATATCCTTTGACCATTTATCAATTGGGGAATGACTTGCAACCTTATAAATTTGATGCAGTTATCTATATATTTGAGAAATGAAACCTTTATCAGTACCCCTAGCTTTGAAAATTGTTTCCTGGGTTTCTATTTTTCTTCCATTTTTTGGCAGCATTGATTTTTATTAATGCAAAACTTTTTAATTTAATAAAGTCAAAAACAATTCATTTTTTTAAAAAAGAAAATTATGTTTCTATTTCTTATTTGGTCATAAATGTGTCCCCTTTCTATAGATCTGATAGAATATTTCTTGATCTATTAATTTATCCATAGTGCTTCCCTTTATGTATCAATCCTATACCCACTTTGATCTTATTTTGGTATAGGGTAAAGTGTAGATCTATTCCTAATTTTCCCATAGTATTTTCCAGTAATTCCAACAATTTTTGTCAAATAGTGAGATCTTATCCCAGAAGCTAATGTCTTATGGTTTATCAAACAGTATATTACTGGAGTTATTTACAACTGTTTTTTTTTTAACCTATTCCAATCCACTGATCCATTAATCTATCTCTTAAGTAGTACCAGGCAGTTCTAATGACTGTCACTTTATAGTATAAATTTAGGTGTGATAGGGCTAGGTCACTTTCCTTTACATTTTTATGAGCAGTTCCCTTGTTTTTCTTGACTTTTTGTTATGACAGATGAATTTTTTTACGGTTTTTGCAAGGTAGTGGCATTCAGTGGCTTGTCCAAGACCACACAGCTAGGTAATTATTAAGTGTCTGAGTCTGGATTTGAACTCAGATATGCCTGACTCCAGGGCTGGTGGTCTATCCACTGTGACACCTAGCCCCCCTATGCCAGATAGATTTTGATATATTTTTTTCTATCTCAGAAAAATAATTATTTGTTACTTTCAATGTTGAGGTACTGAATAAGCAATTTCCTTTGGACAGAATTGTCATTTTTATTATATAACCTCAACATAACCATAAATGTTTGCCAGTTTTCCAATTATATAGATCTGACTTTATTTGGCAGAGAAGTGCTTCAAAACAATGATAATTCAGTTTCTGGGTTTGTCTCCATATATAGATTCCCAAGAACTTAATGTTGTCTAAATTTATTTTAATTGTATTTTTGTAGAAAATATTTATTTTCAGTTTTACAATTTCTCTCCTAATCTTGCTTCCTTCCCCCTCACCCCTCATAGAAGACAGTCTGTTAGTCTTTACATTGTTTGCATGGTATACATTGATCTAAGTTGAATATGATTGGAGAGAAATTATATCCTTATGGAAGAAAAATAAAGTGTAAGAGATAGCAAAATTACATAAAATAACTGTTATTCCCCTAAATTAAAGGTAATAGTCTTTGGTCCTTGTTTAAACTCCACAACTGTTTCTCTGGATAAAGATGATATTCTCCATCACAGCTAGCCCAAAATTGTCCCTGATTGTTGTCCTGATAGAATGAGCAAGTCCATTAAGTTTGATCATCACCCCCATGTTTCTGTTAGGGTGTGTTCTAGTAGTTCTGTTCACCTTGCTCAGCATCAGTACATCTAAATCCTTCCCTGAATTCCCTTCCTTTCTAGTTTTTCTTAGAAAAATACTTATAGCAGTTTATCAAGCCATTCCACAATTGGTGGACAATCAATTTCCAATTCTTTTCACCATAAACAGGACTCCTATGAATATTTTTGTGCAAGTGATGTTTTTACCAGTTTTCTTGATCTCTTCAGGGTATAGACCCAGTAGTGTTATTGTTGGATCAAAGGGTATGCCCATTTTAATTGCCCTTTGGGTGTAATTACAAATTGCTCCCCTGAAATGTTGGATAAGTACACAGCTTCACCAACATTGTATTAGTGTCCCAGATATTCCACATCCCCTCCAACATTAAACATCGTCTTTTATGATCATATTGGACAGTCTGAAAGTTTTGAGGTGGTATCTCAGAGATGCTTTAATTTGCAATTCTTTAATAAGTAGGGATTTAGAGCAATTTTTCATATGACTATGGATTTCTTTGATTTCCTCATTTGCAAATTGCATATCCCGTGACCATTTGGATATTGGGAAATGGTTTGTCTTTTTAAAAATTTGACTCAATTCACTGTAGAAATGAATGCTTTGTCACATATACTAGTTGTGAAAATTGCTTCCTAATTTACTACATTTCTTTTGATCTTGACAAACTAGTTTTCTCTGTAAAAAGTTTTTTGATTTAATATAATCAAATTTGTCTAGCTTATTCTTAATGATGCTCTCTATCTATTCCTTGATCATCAGCTGCTTCCCTCTCTGTTAAATCTGTCAGGTAAACTATTCCTTGATCTTCTAATTTGTTTATAATATTATTTTTATGTCTAAATTCTGCATCTATTTTTATCTTATCTTGCTATAGGGTATGAGGTTTACTAACAATCTAGTTACCTCCTTAACTGCCTTCTTATTTATTTTAAGATTAGATTTATCTAAATCTGAGAGTGGGAGGTTGAGGTCTCCCACTAGTGGAGTTTTGATATCTATGTCTTTCTGTAGCTCTTTCAACTTCTCCTCTAAGAATTTGGATGATATACAATTGGGTACATACATATTTAGTATTGAAATAACTTTATTGACTATGGTACTTTTTAAGAGGATATAGTTTCCTTCCTTATCTTTTTTTACAATATCTATTTTTGCAACTGTTTTGTCTGAGATAAGGATTGCTACCCTTGCTTTTTTCACTTCAGCTGAAGCAAAATATATTATGCTCCAACCTTTTACCTGTACTCTATATGTATCTCATTGCTTCCAATGAGTTTCTTATAAGCAGCATATTGCATGATTCTGTTTTTTAATCCACGCTGCCATTTGCTTCCATTTTAAGGGAGAGTTCATCCCATTCACTTTCAAATTTATAATTACTAACTTTTTATTGCCCTCCATGTTATCTTCCCTCTGTTTGTAATTTTCACCTTTTTTCCTTTTATCCATATTCCCCAGTATTTTTTCTGAATACCACCCCCTTCAGTTTGTTTCCTCTCCTATATCAACCCCCTCACCTTTCTCTCACCTTTCCTTTTCCCCCATTCTACCTTCCCCTCCTTTTGTCAGTTCCCCTTTTCTACCCTTCCCCATTCCCCCTTCCATTTTCCCTTTTTAATATTTGAAAGGTAAGATAAGTTCCTTAATTTAATGAGTGTGTGTAAGTTAATTTTAAGCCAAGTCTGTTGAGTCGAAGATTCAGGTACTTCTCACCTCCTCCCTTCTTCCCCTCTTTCATAATAGGTCTTTTGTACCTCTTAATTTAAAGATATTTACCCCATTCAATCTCCTCCATCCTCCCATCTCCTTACTGACCCCTTTCTAGGAAGTAATGGTTTTAATTCATTCTATCTGAGCCACAGAAAAGGCATGAGTGTCTATCTCTTCTGACTAAATATATGCTCTCTAATAGAGTTATAATTTTTGAGTGTAGTTAGAGTCTTTCTCCCAGGTAAGGAGATATATCTTATTGGATAGCTGTCTCATGAATAAGTCATGAGAGTCCATTACTTCTGGCTAAGTATATTCTCTCTAATTGAGTTTCAATTTTCACGAGTCATGAGAATCTTTCTCCCAAGTAGGGATATAGCCAGGTTCGTCTTATTGGATAGCAGTTTTTTTCTTTGTGCTTTTTTTTAACCTTTTCATGTGTCATTTGAGCCTCCTGTGTGTTGTCCAAATTTTCTATTTAGCTCTGGACTTTTCATAAAGATATGCTGGAAGTCTCCCATTTCATTAAATGTCCATCTTTTCCCCTGACTCAGCTTTGATGGGTAGTTGATTCTTGAATGCATTCCAGGCTCCCTTGCTCTTCAGAATATCTCATTCCAGGCCCTTCAATTCCTTAATATAGATGCAGTTAAGTCCAGCTTAATCCTTACTTTGGTTCCTTGGTATATAAATTGTTTCTTTCTGGCTATGTGTAGGGTTTTCTCTTTTAACTCATTGTTCTGGAATTTGACCACAACATTCCTTGGCATTTTCCTTTTAGGATCTCTTTAAGGGGAGGATCAATATCTTTTTTCAAAAATTATTTTATCCTCTGGTTCCATGATATCAGGGCAGTTTTCCTTCACTAAATCCGGAAATATGAAGTCCAGGCTTTTTTTCACTTTAATATTTTCAGGAAGACAAATAATTCCCAGGTTGTCCCCTCTTGATCTATTCTTGAGGTCAATGGTTTTGCTGAAGAGGTATTTTACATTTTCTTCTATTTTTTTTGATTTGGTTTTAACAGTCTCTTGCTGTCTTATGAAGTCATTAGTTTCCACAGATTTAGAGAAGCATTTTCTTCATTTAACTTTTACAACTCCTTTTCTAATCAATTTTATTTTTGAAGGAGTCTTCCATTTGTCCAAGTGTAGTTTTGAGAGAATTATTTTCTTTTTCATTTTCAAAAGCATCAGTCTCTCAGATGAGAACTCACTATTTGCAAAAAATTGTTAGGAAAACTGGAAAATAGTATGGAAAAACTAGGCATAGATCTACATCTCACACCCTATACCAAAATAATATCAAAATGAATACAAGATGTAGAAATAGAGATTCCATAGATAAATTAATAGACCAAAAATACTATCTCTATCTGATATATAGAAAAGGGGAGAATTTATGACCAAACAAGAATTAGAGCACATTATGAACTGCAAAATGAATGATTTTCTCTATATTAAATTAAAAAGATTTTGCACTAATAAAATCAACACTGCCAAAATTAGAAGGAAATAATAAAGCTGGGAAATAATCTTCACAATCAAGAGTTCTGATAAACATCTCAATTCTAATATATATATATATATATATATATATATATATATATATATACACAATTGCATCAAATTTATAATATCTCAAATCATTCCCCAACTGAGAAATTGTTAAAGGATATGAGCAGGCCATTTTCAAATGAAGAAATTAAAGCTATATATATAATCATTATAAATAAATGCTCCAAATCACTATTGATAAGAGAAATGAAAATGAAAAAAACAATGACCTGTCATTTCACACATTTTAGTTTAGCTCAGATAATGCAAAGGGAAGATGATCAATGTTGGACAGGTTGTGGGAGGATTGGGACATTGATGCATTGCTGGTGGAGTTGTGAAATAGATCCAATCTTTCTGGATAGCAATATGGAACTATGCCCAAAGAGCTCTAAAACTGTTCATATTATTTTATGTAACAATGCCAATTCTAGATTTGTATCCAGAATAAACTAAAAAAATGTAAAAGTCTTACATGTTCCAAAATATTCATAGAAGCTCTTTTTATAGTGTCAAAGAAATGAAAATTGAGGGGAGCACCCATCAATTGGGGAGTGGCTTAACAAGTTATGGTACATGAATATTACAGAATATTATTGTTTTATAAGAAACCATAAATTATCAGACTCTAGAGAAGCATGGAATGACTTATGGGATCTGGTTCTGAGTGAAGAGAGTAGAACCAAGAGAACAGTAAACACATTAACAATATTGTGAGATGAACATCTTTGATGTAAATAACTCCTCTTGACAGTCCAGAGAGCCAGGACTACTGCATTTGACTAGTTATGGACTATAGTATCCCTAACCAGAGGAAGAAAAACAAAACAAAACAAAACAAAACACAAAGAAAAATAACCTCTTGAAATCTGATGAATAATTTATAAAAATTATCACTTATATGTCGTCTTCCCTCAATTAATTCCTAATGCCTAGAATTACTAATTCGTAAATATGCTTAACAAAATATGTATTTAAAATGCTAACCTGACTGTTCTCTGCTGAGGGAAGGGGGGTGGGAGGGGAGGGGGGGTGGAGGAAAAATTTGTAACTTAGAAGCATGCATGTGCAAATGTATAAAAATAAATAAATACATTTTTAAAAAATAATTTTATTGAATATTTGGATTCTTTGTCTCATTTAATTTTGAAATTTTAATTGCATCTAACAGAAAATTCTTTACACATATTCTGAAACAATCTTTTTGAAAGATCAACATGGATCAAATTAAAAATTAATACTGAATTGAAGTTTTAGTCACTGCTATCATGAAAAATGTACGCTATTAAATTTCTACTTCCTTATAGAATGAAATAAAAAAGGAGCAAATTGGTAACATGAGTTTAATATTGGTTTGACACTGCCTAATATCATATTTTCAATTTAACACATTAGAAATTTTTTTTGTAAATAAACTACTTCCTCCAATTCTTCAGAAATTATGAAATAAAATTTTACAGAATGCTGTGTATTCAGATGCTTATTATTATATATTTATTAATTGTCAATTCTATTCTCTTATCTTGTGAATTTTAATTTTTCATGTGCAATGACAAATTTACATGTCTGATCAAGAAGATGGTGTGTAAGCACTAAGGTTTATTTACAATTTTAAGTAAAGGGAAAAAATAATTGGCTCCTAAATGAAGTTAGAAGTTTATGGATAAAGAGTTGAATTATTTACTTGTTTTCAATACAAACTGATGAGTCACACTAGGTTAATAAATGTTCAGGCCTAGTACTTTGCCAGATGTCATGCTAATTCCAATTGCAGTAGTTTTCACATTATGGAAAATTGATGTAATTTATTCATTGCCATTTTGAAAGGAGAATGAATTAAATGCCATTTCTTTAAGGGTCAGGGTGAATAGAGTCAGGTGAGTGCAGAGGGATACTCAATGTGCCAATCTATTTCTCTACTTAGTTTTTGCCAAACTATTATTAATATGCCCTGTCTAAAATGTCTATGAAAATGTGGATGAATGTTCCAAGTCAGATGCTTTTCAACATACAAGGGCTAATCTATTGGTCTCCTTTATGAGGAATTTTCTCCTTAGACTGGGAGCAGCCTTCTCCACAATGTACAGGTTTGGAGAGTTTCCTAGAATTCCAAGAAGTTAGCCCATTTATCTAGGGCCATTTTTGAGGTCTTCTAGGCCAATTATATGTCAAATTTTACTCAAGGGACTCATAGAAAATTCAGCATTCATTCATTAATACATTGAAACCCAAACGAGGAAGTAGCCATAGACTCAAAGGGTAGCTGCTGCCTGTAGTTTCCTAGGTTGTACACAGGAATAACATAGCTCCATTATATGAAAAACCTGATTGGCACATTCATGTTCTTCCTTCTACATTATGACTTCTTTTTTCTCTATATTGCATTTCACATTGCATATATTCATGTAAGTCTTCCCAGGTTTTACTGAGAGCATCCTACTCATCAGTTCTTATAATAGAATAACATAATAAAATAACAAAATTTGTTCAACCATTCCCCAACTGAGAGTTATCCCTTTAATGTCAATTCCTTGCTACCAGAAAAGATCCTTTTTCCATATGTTTTTGCATCTCTTTGGGAAATATAGACCTAGAATTGGCATTGCTAGGTCAGAGAGTTTGCTTGATTTTATACAGCTTTGGGAATAGTTCCAAATTACTTTACATAATTGTTAAATCATTTCACAACTACTCCTTCAATGCATAAATAACCCATTATCCATATATCCCCTATAAAATATATCATTTTCCTTTTCTTTCCAATTGAATTGATCTAAGAGGTACTACCCTCAGAATTTTAGAAATTTTCTTTCTCTAAACAGTATCGAATTAGAATTTTTTAATATAGGTCATATTGGCAACTATAACTCATCTAAAATTATTCAATTCTTTACATCATTTATCAGTTGCAGAAAGTTTCTTTTTATAAATTTGATACAGTTCTCTGTTAGGCAATTGACATTTCTGTCAGAGAATTATTTCATTATGTTTTTTGCAGTTATTATTGCTAATATTATTTCCATCTATCTTATTCTCCCCATCTCTGCTTATTCCATTCTCTTTCTCCTTTCACTCTGTTTCTCCTCAGTCGACTCCCACAATCTCCTCCCCCTTCTATCACCACCCTGTTTCCCCCATACCCTTCCCATTATACTTTTCTTTGGGGTAAGATATATTTTAATACATAATTGAGAGTGTATGTTATTCCCTCTCTGAGTCAATTCTTATGAGAGTACAGCTCCATTCCTCCTCCTTACTTCTCCCTTCTTCCTCTCCACAGCCACATCTGTTTCTTACCTCTTTTATCTGAAATAACTTGCCCCATTCTAGGTCCCTGTTTATCTTCTCCTAGAGAGGGCATTCCTCTCTTATCTCCATCTTTTTAAAATATATTACACCTTATTTTCAACTTTCACCTGTGGCCTGTCAATACAACTGTCCAAATAAATGAGAAAGTTCATATGATTATCAGTATTTTCTTCACATTCAGAAACAAAAGCAGTTAAAAATTATTAAATCCTTTAGGATTTCCCTTTCCTATTTACTTTTTTGTTTCATTTGAGTCACAAATTTGAAGATCAAATATTATTTTCAGTTCTGTTCTCATCAGGAAAGTTTGCAAGACACTTATTTCATTGAATGTCTATTATTTCCCCCTGAAAAGTATTCTCAGTTTTGTAGGACAATTGATTCTTGGTTGTAATAAAAACTCCTTTTATTTCCAGAACCTCATATTTCAAGCCATATGACCCTTTAATGTAGAAAATATTCAATTCTTTGTGTTCTTAACTTTAGTTCCTTGATGGTCAATTCTTTCTTTGTAACTTCTTACAATATTTTCTCCCTCACTTGGGAAAATTTGGCTATAGTATTCCTGGGAGTTTTCATTTTAGGATCTCTTTCAGAAGGAAAAGAGTGTATTCTTTCAATTTCTATTTTATCCTCTGGTAGAAGGATATCAAGTCAATTTTTCTTGACAATTTCTTGCAATATTATGTCCAGGATCTTAAAATAATCATGTTTTTTAGGTAGTCCAGTAATTTTAAAATTATCTCCCCTGGTTCTATTTTCCAAGTCAGTTGTCTTTCAATGAGATATTTCATGATTTTTTTTTCCACTCTTTTGGTTTTGTTTTATTGTTTCTGGATTTGTCACAAAGTCATCAGCTTCCCTTTGCTTAAGATTTATTATTTTTCCATTTCACAACATGACTAATATGAAAAGACATTTAGCATAATTTTACATGTAGAACCTATATCAGATGCCATGCTGTCTTGGGAGGGTGAAGGAAAGGGCAGGTAATAGAATGTGTGGAACAAAAAAAAAATCTTTATTTTTTTTTGTTTTTCCAACAATATGCAATAACAATTTTCACCAATCATTTTTGCAAGCTTTATATTTTCTTCCTCTCACCTTTCCTCCCTCTTCCCCCTGACAGAAAACAATCCAAAATAGAATCTACATGGGTAATCAAACTAAACATAGATTCATATTAATATAGTTGTGAAGGAAGAATGAAATCCAAATGAAAGAAAATTAAAGAGAATAAACAAAATAATGCAAAAGACAATTTTTAAAATTGAAGATACTAACCTCTACATTTTCCTCTCAGGATGTGAATGTTATTTTCCATCATAAATCTTTTGGAATAGTCTTTGATTAGTGGGGTGGCTAGGTGGTGCAGTGGATAGAGCACTGGACCTGGAGTCAGGAGTACCTGAGTTCAAATCTGGCCTCAGACACTTAATAAATACCAAGCTTTGTGACCTTGGGCAAGCCACTTAACCTCATTGCCTTGCAAAAACTTAAAAAACATAGTCTTTGATTATTGTACTGCAAAAATGAACAAGTCCATCATACTTGATTACCATGTAATGTTGCTTTTAGTATGTACAAAGGTTCTGCTCATTTCTTGCAATATCAGTTCATATAAATCCTTCCTAGTTATTCCAAACTTCCATTTTTCATGATATCTTATGGACCAATAATATTCCATCATCACATTAATATACCACAATTTGTTCAATCATTCCCCAATTGTTGTGTATCCCTTCAATTTCCAACTCTTTGCTATCACAAAAACAGCTGCTAAGAATATTTTTATATTTATGGGGTTTTTTACTTGTTTTCATAATTTCTTTGGGATACATATTTAGTAATGGATGGCTGGTTTAAAGGGTGTGTTCAGTTTTATGGTCCTTTTGGCAAAATTCCAAATTGCTCACCAGACAGATTAGATCAGGAAGCAATTCAATTAGTGTCCCAGTTTTCCCACATCCCCTCCATCATTGATAATTATGCTTCTTGGTCATATTGGCCAATCAGATTGTGAGGTGGTATCTGAGAATTTCTTTAATTCACATTTCCCTAATCAATGATGATTTAGAACAAATTTTCATGACCATAGATAGCTGAAATTTCTGCATCTGAGAATTGACTTTCTATATCCTTTGATCATTTATCAATTGAGGAATTACTTGTTTTCTTATAAAGTTGATTCAGTTCTCTCTGTATTTTAGAAATGAAAACTTTATCAGAAATACTATCTATAAAACTTGCTTCCCAATTTACATTGTTCCTTTTAATCGTTTTTGCATTGGTTTGGTTTGTGCAAATCTTTTCAATTTAATGTAATGAAAATTATACATTTTGTCTTTTGTAATGTTCTTTATCACTTCCCTCATCATAAACTACTCTCCTTTCCATAAATATGAAAGAGAAATCAATCCTTGTTCTCCTAATAGATTTATAAAACTACTTTTTTGACCTTGTCTTGGAATTGGCTGTGAGATATTGATGTGTGCCTAATTTCTGCCTTACCATTTTCCAGTTTTCCCAGTAATTGTTTTGTTTTGTTTTTACAAAAGAGTGAATTCTTAGCTGAGAAACTGGAATCTTTGGGTTCATCAAAAAGCAAATCACTTTAGTCATTCACAATTTTTTCTTTTCCAGCTAGTTTATTCCACTTTATTTTATCCACCACTTTATTTCTTATCCAGGACCAGTTTTGAAGACTGATGTATTATAATATAATTTTAGATCTCATATGGTTAGAAGTCCTTCCTTTGTACTTTTTTCATTAATTGCTTTAACATTATTGACCTTTTGTTCCTCATATAAATTTAGATATTATATTTTCAAACTCAATATTTTTCTTTTTTTAGAAAGATTATATTTATTTTGAATTTAATTATTTTTTTTTGCCTAATATTGCTTCCTTCCTCCCCTACCCCCCACAGAAGTCAGTCTGCTAGTCTCTACATTGTTTCCATGGTATACATTGATCTAAGTTGAATGTGATTAGAGAAAAATCATATCCTTAAGGAAGAAACATAAAGTATAAGAGAAATCAAATTCATACAATAAGATAACTTTTTTAAAATTAAAGGTAATAGTCTTTGGTTCTTGTTCAAAATATACAATTCTTTCTCTGGATATAGATGGTATGTTCCATTGCAGATACCCCAAAATATGTTTTATTATTGCAAAGATGGAATAAACTAGTACATTAAGGTTAATCATCACTCTCTGTTGCTGTTAGGCTGTACAATGTTCTTCTGGTACTACTCATCTTGCTCAGCATCACTTCATGCAAGTCCTTCCAGGCTTCTCTGAATTCCCATCCCTCCTGGTTTCTAAAAGAACAATAGTGTTCCATCACATACATACACCACAGTCTTAAGCCATTTCCTATTTGAAGGACATTCACTTAATTTCCAACTCTTTGCCACCACAAACAGGACTGCTATGAAAAATTTTGTACAAGTGATGTTTTTACCCTTTTCATAATCTCTTCAGGGTATAGACCTAGGAGTGGTATTGCTGGATCAAAAGGTATGTATATTTTTGTCGCCCTTCAGGCATAATTCCAAATTGCTCTCCAGAAAGGTTGAATGATGGGGGCAGTTAGGTAGCTCAGGGGACAGAGGACTGGCCCTGCATTCAGGAGTACCTGAGTTCAAATTCAGTCTCAGACACTTAATAATTACCCAGCTGTGTGGCTTTGGGCAAGCCACTTAACCCCATTGCAATGCATAAACTAAAAAAAAAAAAGGTTGAATGAATTCACAGCTCCAAAAACAATATATTAGTGTCCCAGATTTCCCACCTTCCATCCAAAATTGATCATTATCCTTTCTGCTCATATTGGCCAGCCTGAGAGGTGTGAGGTGGTCCCTCAGAGATGCTTTAATTTTTATTTTTCTAATAGTGATTTGGAGCAATTTTCATATGCCTATGGATCATTTTAATTTCCTCATCTGTAAATTGCTTCTCCGTATCTGTTGACTAAAATTTGACTCAGTTCTGTGTATATTTAAGAAATGAGTCCTTTGTCTGAAATACTAGTGGTAAAAATTGTTTCCCATTTTACTACATTTCTTTTGATGTTGGTTACAGTGGTTTTGTCTTTATAATAGCCTTTTTAAGTTTTTGCAAGGCAATGGAGTTTAGTGGCTTGCGCAAGGCCACACAGCTAGGTAATTTTTAAATATCTGAGGCTGGATTTGAACTCAAGTACTCCTGACTCCAGGGCCGGTGCTCTATCCACTGCACCACTAAGCCACCCCTGTATAATAGCCTTTTAATTTAATGTGGTTAAAACTGTCTAGTTTATTTTTAATGATTTCCTCCATTTCTTCCTTGGTCATAAATTGCTTTCCTTTCCATAGATATGACAGTTAAAGTATTCTTTGATCTCCTAGTTTGCTTATAAAATTGTTTTTTTATGTATAAATCCTGTATCCATTTTGATCTTGTCATGGTGGAGAGTGTGAGGTGTTGGTCTAATCCAAGTCTCTGCCATACTAACTTTCAATTTTCCCAAGAGTTTGTATTGAAGAGAGAGTTTTTATCCCAGAAACTGGACTCTTTGCATGTATCAAACAG
Source organism: Macrotis lagotis (assembly GCF_037893015.1). Taxonomy (NCBI): domain Eukaryota; kingdom Metazoa; phylum Chordata; class Mammalia; order Peramelemorphia; family Peramelidae; genus Macrotis; species Macrotis lagotis. Next base: position 533,774,551 of record NC_133658.1, read on the forward strand.
CAAATTACTACAATCATTTTCTCCTATTGCATCAAGTATATTCTGCTTATCCATCACTCTATTTCTTAGCCAATACCAGACAGTTTTGATGATTGATGGCTTATATTATAATTTTAGATCGGGTAAGGCTAAGCCTCTTTCTTTTGCACTTCTTTTCATTAAATCCCTGGAGAGTCTCAACTTTTTATTTCTCCATATGAATTTATTTGCAATTTTTTCAAACTTATTAGAGCAATTTTTTTTGGAATTTTGTTTGATAGGGCACTAAATGAATAGTTTTATTTTGGTAGAATTGTCATTTCATTATATTAGCTCAGGCTATCCATGAGCAGTTGATATTTACCCAGTTATTTAAATTTGAGAAGTATTTTGTAATTGTTTTCAAAAAGGTTCTAAGTCTGCCTTTAGAGGCAAACTCCCAGGTATTTTATATTGTTTGAAGGTACTTTGAATGGGATTTCTCTTTCTAGCTCTATGTGACACATCTTGCTAGCAATATATAGAAATTTTGAGGATTCATGAGGGTTTATTTTATATCCTGCAACTTTGCTAAAATTGCTAATTATTTCTAGTAGTTTTTTAAGATGATATTTTTGGATTATATAGATATATCCTCATGTCATCTGCAAAGAGTGAGAGTTTTGTCTCTTCCTTCCCAGTTCAAATCTTCAATTTCTTTTTCTTATCTTATTGCAGAAGCTAACATTTCTAGCACAATATTGGATAGTAGTGGTGATAATGGGCAGCACTGTTTCACCCCTTATCTTATTGGGAATGCTTCTAGCCTATCCCCAATGCATATAATGCTTTCTGATGGTTTCAGATAGATACTACTCATTATTCTAAGGAACAATAAATTTAACCCTATGCTCTCTACTGTTTTCAGTAGGAATGCATACTGGATTTGGTCAAAAGATTTTTCATCATCTATTGATATAATCATGTGATTTCTGATAAGTTTGTAATTGATATAATTAATTTTACTAGCAGTTTTCCAAATAGTGAATCAACCTTGCATTTCTGGGATAAATCCTAGTTGGTCATAATGTGTTATCCTAGTGATAACTTGTTGTAATCTTGTTTTCTAACATTTTATTTAGGATTTTTGCATCTATATTCATCATGGAGATAGGTCTATAATTTCTTCTGTTTGAACTACTCCTGGATTGGGTATCATTACCTTAATTATGTCATAGAAAGAGTTAGGCAAAGCTCCATCTTCACCTATTTTTCCAGAGATTTTATAGAATTGGTACCAATTTTTCCTTAAATGTTTGATAGAATTCACTTGTAAATCCATCTATCACTGGAGATTTTTTTCTTAGGGAGTTCTATAATGGCTTGTTGAACTTCTTTTTCTGAGATATGGTTATTTAGGCATGTAATTTCCTATTCAATTAACCTGGGCAACTTATACTTTTGTAAATATCCATCCATTGTGTGTTTTTATTAATTTTTTAAGGTTTTTTGCAAGGCAAATGGGGTTAAGTGGCTTCCCCAAGGCCACACAGCTAGATAATTATTAAGTGCCTAAGGCCACATTTGAACTGGTACTCCTGACTCCAGAGCCAGTGCTGTATCCACTGTACCACCTAATCACCCCCAACATTCATTCATTTCATTCAGATAATCAAATTTATCGGTATAGAGATGGGCAAAATAATTCCAAATTATTACTTTAATTAGCTCCTTATTGGTGATGAGTTCACCTTTTTCATTTATGACACTAGCAATTTGGTTTTCTTCTTTCTTGTTTTAATCAAATTTACCAGAGGTTTATCAATTTCATTGATTTTTTTTCATAAAACCAACTCTTGATCTTATTTATTTGTTCAATAGTTGTCTTGTTTATGTTTTTATTAATTTCTCCTTTAATGTTTGAATTTTTAATTTGGTATTTAATTGGGGGTTTTAGTTTGTTCTTTCTGTAATTTTTTAAGTTGCATATTTAGTTCATTCATTTCCTCTTTCTCTAATTTATTCATGTAAGCATTTAAAGATTTAATATATCCCATGGCAACCACCTTGAGTGTATCCCATACATTTTAGTAAATTATGACATTATTGTCATTATCTAGAATGAAATAAGTAGTTCTTTCTATGATTTCTATGATTTGTTGTTTGTTCCACTCATTCTTTAGAATTAGGTTATTTAGCTTTCAATTAGTTTTGGGTCTAAATCTTCCTGGCCCTAATATTGCATGTGATTTTTATTGCATTATTGTCTTAGAAATTCATTATTAGTTTTTTTATGCCCTACTACATGGTCAATTTTTATGTAACTGCCATGTATTACAGAAAAGATAGGATATTCCTTTATATCCTCATTCAATTTCCTCCAAAAGTTTATCATGCCTAGGTTTTCTAACAATCTATTTACCTCCTTAACTTCCTTTTTTGTTCATTTTATGGTTAGATTTATCTAAAACTGAGAGCGGGAAGTTGAGGTCTCCTACTAGTAGAGTTTCACTGTCTATCTCCTGTAACTCCTTTAACTTCTCCTCTAAGAATTTGGATGGTAAATCATAGGGTGCATACATATTTAGCATTGAATTTACTTTATTGTCTATTGTAGCTTTTAGGAGTAGTTTCCTTCTTTATCTCTTTTAAGCCTATCTATTTTTGCAGCTGCTTTTTCTGAGATAAGAATTGCTATCCCTGCTTTTTGAACTTCAGTTGAAGCAAAATGTATTTTGCTCCTACCTTTTACTTTTACTCAATTTGTATCTCTCTGCTTCAGATGAGTATCACATAATCAACAAATTGTAGGATTCTGTTTTTTAATCCACTCTGTTACTCGCGAATGTTTTAAGGGAGAGTTCTTCCCATTTATGTTGAGTTATAATTACTAACTTTTTATTGCCCTTCATGTTATCTTCTCTCTGTTTGTATTTTTCCCCTTTTTTCCCTTTATCCATATTCCCCAGTATTTTGTTTCTGAATACCACCTCCTTCACTGTATTTGCCATCCACATCCGACTCCCCTCCTCTTTTGTTGCCCTTTCTTTTTGCCCCTTCTTTCCCTTCCTTCTGGTGGCAACCCTTTCCCTCCCCTCTCCACTTTTTCCCTTTTAATACTTGAAAGGGTCTTAACTTAACTGAGTGTATGTATGTTAAATTTAAGCCAAATCTCATGAGAGCAAGATTCAGGCACTTCTCACCTCCTCCCTTCTCCCCCTCTATTGTAATAGGTCCTTTGTAGTTCTTAATGTAATGAGGGTTTCATTGATGCTATTTCTGTTAAGAAGTTTTTTTTTCATATCATAGAGGGAAGATCAGAAAACCTTAGCAGAGTGCCTGTCCTCTCTCTGCCATCTCGACTGGAAGTCTTCAATAAAGTAATTTTTTGTAGTTTGATTTGTATGGAACTAAATAAGAAATTTAATTTAGATAGCATCATCATTTTTATTATATTAGCCAGACACCCACATGTATAGTTGCCCAATTACTTAGATCTAATTTTATTTTTGTGAATAGTTTTATAATTGTTTTCATATAGTTTTTGTATTTATCCTGGCAGATAGACTCCAAAGTATTTTTTGTTGGCTACCATTTTTAATGGATTTTCTCTTTCTATCTCTTGCTGCTATGTCTTTCTAGTTATAAATGTGTGTACATGTGTGTATATATATATATATATATATATATATATATATATATATATATATAATGCCTATATTTGTGTGAATTCACTTTATATTCTGTAACTTTACTACTTGCTCATTGTTTAAAGTTGCTCATTGTTTCCAATAGTTTGTAAATGATTTTCTAGGGATTTTTAAGTATGTCATCATATTATCTGCAAAGACTGAGAGTTTTGTTTACTACCAATTCTCTTTCCTTCAATTTATTTTCTTGTTCCTAAGGCCAAATTTTCAAAAATAATATGGAATAATAGTCTGATTATGGACATCCTTGTTTCACCCTTATTCATACTGAATTACTTCTATCATCTTCCCATTTTATATATATATATATATATATATATATATATATATGTATATATATATATATAATGCTTGATGATGGTTTAAATTGATGCTGCTTATGGTTTTAAAGAAAATTTTAATTATTTCTATACTCTCTAGTGTTTTCAACAGAAATGGATGTTGTATTTTGTCAAAACAATTTCAACAATCATTGAAATAATCATGTGTTTCTGTTAATTTTTTTTGATATATAGTAAATTATGCTGATATTTTTCCTAATATTGAACCAACCTTAAATTCATGGTATAAATCTTTCTTCATCATAGTGTATGATCATAATGATAACTTGTTGAAATCACTCTGCTAATATTTTATTTAAAATTTTTGTATGCAGATTCATTAGAGAGATTGGTCTACAATTTTCTTTCTCCATTTTAACATTCCTAGTTTAGGTATCAGCATAATATTGATGTCATAGAAGGAATTTGGAAGAATTCCTTCTTCACATATTCTTTCAAATAGTTGATTCTTGAATGTTTAGTAAAATTCACTTGTGAGTCCATCTGGCCCTGGAAAATTTTAACTAGGGAGTGTGTTGGTTGGGTTTCTTCTTTTTTATTTTTTGACCTGGGCAGTTAATAGCTTGGTAAATACCCATCCATTTAACTAAGATTGTCAAATTCTTCTTCATTGGTGATGAATTCAACTTTTTCATCACTGATGCAAGTAATTTGATTTTCTTTTTGATTCAAATGAATAGAAGAGTTATCTCTTCTATTGGTTTTTAAATTAAACTGACTCAATTTATTTATTAATTCAATACTTTTCTTACTTATGATTTTATTAATTTCTCCTTTGATTTTTCAGCATTTCTAATTTCATATTTAATTGGGGATTTAAGATTTTTATTTTCAGCATTTTAAATGCATGTCTAATTCATTGATCTCCTCTTTCTCTATTTTTAAATATATAGATTTCCCCTAATGACTGCCTTTTCTGTATCCCATATGTATGTTATTTTTTATGATATGTGATTTCCTTGTTGTCATTTGTCTTTGATTGAATTATTAATTCTTTCAATGACTTATTGTTTGATCCACTCTTTCTTTAAAATTAGGTTATTTAATTTCCAATTAGGTTTAAGTCTATCTGTCCAAGGCCATTAATTGCATGTGATTTATTTTTTATTGCATCTGATCTGAAAAGAATGCATTTAATATTTCTTTCTTTCTGCATTTGATTAGGAGGTTTTTATGCCCTAAAACATAGTCAATTTTTTGTATAATTGTCATGTACCACAGACATTTAGTTTTCTACAGAGGTTCATCAAATCTAATTTATTTAAAATTCTATTCACCTCCTTAAATTCCTTCATATTTATCTTGTTAGATTTATCTAATTCTGAGAAAAGGAGACTTAGGTCCCACATCAATAGTTTTGCTGTCTATGTCTTCCTGTAACTCATTTAGTCTTTCCTCTAAAAATTTAGATCTTATACTGCTTTTCACATATATGTTTAGTATTGAAATAATTTCATATTGTCTATGCTACTTTTTATAAGGATATAGTTTCCTAATTTATTACTTTTAATGAGATTTTTTTGGTGATTTCTTTGTCTGAGATAAGGATTGCTTCCTCTGCTTTTTGACTTCAGCTGAAGCATAATACAGTCTATTTCAGCCTTTTACCTTTAATTGGTGTGTTTCTCTCTACTTCATATTGTAGGATTCTCATTTTTAATCCACTCTGATATTTGCTTCCATTTTATGGGACAATTCATTCTATTCAATTCACCACTATAATTATTAATCATTTATTGTCCTCCATGTTATCTCCCCTCCTTTTGTATTTTTCCCTTCCCTTTACTTTCTCCCTCCTTACCAGTGGATTACTTCTCATTATGGTCCCTCAGAGTGTCCCTTCTATCTATTAGATCCCTTCCCTTTTCTTCCCTCTTTTCCTTTTTCCTTCCCTTCCTTCTATTAGGCCTTTCTCCTTTCCACCTACTCTATTTTCTCTCCTAATAGTTGAACAGTAAGCTATGCTGCTTTGCCTAATTGAGTTTTATTGTTATTCTCTCTTTAAGCTAAATCTGATAAGGGTAAGATTCAGGCAATTCTCACCATCTCCCCTCTTTCCCTCTGCTGCAATAGGTACTTTGTACCTCTGCATGAGTGTAATTTACTCCCTCCTGCCTCCCCCCTTCCTTCAATCCCATTATAATCCCCCCTTTTATGTATTAATTTTTAAAAAATAATTCCATCAAAATCAACTAATGATTTCTGCCTAAACATATTCCCTCTATTAGAGTAAGTATTCTCAAGCATTTTGAGAATTTTTCTCTCAGATAGTGATGTAAATACTTTAACCTTATTGAATAGCAGCCTATTTCTTTTCTCCTGTCTATCTTTTCATGTATTTTGTGGGTCTCCTTTATGAAGCTAACTTTTTTTTAGTTTTTGCAAGACAATGGGGTTAAGTGGCTTGCCCAAGGCCACACAGCTATGTAATTATTAAGTGTCTGAGGGCAGATTTGAACTCAGGTACTCCTGACTCCAGGGCCAGTGCTCTATCTTTACATGAAATTAGCAAAAATTAAATACAGAGATAAATAAAATAAAAGCTCATAGTCTATTAGTATTTTCTGTTGTGATGCTATATATATCTAAAAACCCAGGATTAAAATTATATCAAAAAAATAAAAGTGTGAATCAATCAGAAAGCAATGGAAATGAACATCATGTGTTTGAATGTCTTAAAACATATTGCAAATAAAGAATTATGGGAAAAATATTATCAATAATGTCATCCTAAAAATTTAGGGGAAAAATAAGGATTGAATAAATCATGACAATCAAAGTGTTAACCAATGAACAATCAGCCTAAGCTATGAATTTCCAGAATGTTGGGTGTAGGTTGTGTTGGAGGACATTCTCAAGCCTTGTACAGGATAGATTGATGTTAATAGAAAATAATCTGTGGTATTAAGGGAGAATTATATACTCACTGAAGTACAGATGGAGCTGGAATAGATTCTCCCAATGTTTTATAATTATGAGTGTGACTCCTTAGTAATTATTCTTTACATTTTAATTCCATATATGTGTGTGTTTGTGAAATATATTTTATAAAAAAAGTTATTTTCTTTCAAAAAATTTTATAAAAATAGATTATAATTTAACTCACTGAAGAGAAATTCCCAATAATTCAGGACCAGAATAGGTAGAAACCAGATCTAAAGGATTTCAGAAACCATTTTTTCCAACTCATGCATGAGTAGGAAGCTCATTTATGAGATCCTCAATAAAAGATTGTCTAGCCTTGTTTGAACACTTTCAAATTTTCATCCCATTATTTTCCATTTTTACATAGTTCTAACTATTAAAATATTTTTTAAATTTCTCAACTATAGGGGTTTCTCTACAACTTCAAACCATTTCTGCTATTTATGTCCTCCATGATCAATGCATAATTTTTGTCTTTTAATAGATCTTCTAGTACTTAAAAATGGACATTTTATACTCTTTCAGCATACACACACATCATATATATACATACATATATGTGTATATTTGCTCATGTACAACCCATATATGTGTTTATATTTGTGTGTGTGTGTATATATACAGAGACATAGTTTCTTTTTATTTCAGGGTTAAATTAATCAAAAATCTTTCTATAATATTTATTAAATATTTAGTGTGTGCTTGACATACAGTTTCTGGGTTACAAATAATATAGAAGGAAAAAAATCTTACTTTCAAAGAAATTACATTCTAACAGGGAAACATGATAGACATAAGTACTATTCCTCATCATGTGTACCAGGTGATAAAACTTAAATATAGATTTATGGTGGAGAAGGAAATATTTGTCCAAAATATACCTTCTGCCCTTCTTCATAATGGGATCCATTAATTTTTAGAAAACATAAAGAGTATAATGAAAATGAATTTACCTTTGGGAGACAAACTATGTTATAGAAGTATAGAGAGACAATAAACATTATATAAAGATAGTATTCCAGTTCACAATCAATCAGATAGAGGAAAGGAAGTGGGAGGGAGGAAAAAAATCATCTTTTCCTTAATAGCAATAATTTTTATGTAGGTAGATGCCTAATTAAGTTATTCAGTTTATCGAATGATAATTTAAAATTCTATTAATTTTAAGGTAGCAGTGCTTACCCTAATTATGAGGTAATCATTTACACTGATGCAAAGCTGCATATCATATCACATAATTTTTCTTTGTTTTCTCTTTCAACTGCCTTGACCCTTAATTCTCTTCTTTCAACTAAGAAAAAAATCTCCAAATACTATGAGCCCAATTGCCAAAATAGAACTCATTTTTAATTTGTTGTTATTTTTACAAATACATGTTATGAAATTTTTTCAGTATTTAACCATATCCATAAGTTTATTTTTAGTTATAAAATTTACTTCCACCCTCCCTTCCCACCCCCTCCCCTCAGCAGTGAATAGTTGGGCTAATATTATTCATAAATATTTGTGATAAGCATATTTACAGATTAGTCATGTTCAGTATGAGGAATTAGAATTAAGGGAAAGAGGTACTTAAGAAATATTTTTATAAAGTGTTCATCAGATTCTGAAAGTTGTTTTTATTGGTTTTCTTTTATTTTGTTCTGTTTTATTTTTCTTCATCTGAAAGGGGATAACATTGTCCATAGTCAGTCAAATAGGGCTGCCCTAGCTCTCTGAACTGCCAAGAGGAGCTGAATCCATCAGGGTTGATCATCTCACAATGTTGTTGTTAATGTGTACATTGTTTTCTTGGTTCTGCTCCCTTCCTTTTGCATGAGTTCCTGTAACTTATTCCATGCTTCCCTAAAGTTTGACTATTTATGGTTTCTTATAGAACAATAGTATTCCAAAGTATTCATGTACCCCTAACTTGTTTATCCATTCTCCAACTGATGGACATCCCCTATATTTCCAAATCTTTGCCACAAAAAAGGAGCTGCTATGAACATTTTGGAACATGTGGGACTTTTCCCATTTTTTATGATTTTATCTTGATATAGACCTAGAATTAGAATTGCTGGTTCAAAGGTTGTGAACAGTTTCATCACTCTTTGGGTACAGTTCCATATTGCTGTCAAGAAAGGTTGCATCCTTTCACAGTTCCACCAGCAATGCATCAATGTACCAATCTTCCCACAAACTCTAGAAAGTTGATAATTTTCCTTTTTTCTCATCTTGGCCATTCTGATAGGTGTGCAATAATATCTCATTGTTGTTTTAATTTGCATTTCTCTAATCAATAATGATTGGAGAATTTTTTATGATTGTATATAGCTTTGATTTCTTCATTTGAAAACTGACCATATATCAATTGGAATTTTGATGTCACAAAATTGATGCAATTCTCTATATATTTTAGTAATGAAACCTTTATCAGAAATCCTAGTTGTGAAGTTTGTTTCCCAGCTTACTGTTTCCATTCTAATTTTGGCAGAATTGATTTTATTAGTACAACAACTTTTAAATTTAATATAGAGAAAATCATTTATTTTGCAGTTTATAATCTGCTCTAATTCTTGTTTGGTCCTAAATGTATTGCTATATCCTGATAGATCTGATAGATAGAGTATTTCTTGGTCTATTAATTTTTGATTTTATCTCCATTTATGTCTAAATCCTGTACCCATTTTGACCTTATTTTGCTATATAGGCTATGAGGTGTGTAGATTTATGCCTAGTTTTTGCCATAGTATTTTACAGTTTTCCCACAATTGTTATCAAATAGTGAGTTCTTATCCCAGAAGGTGTTTTCAGGTTTATCAAAGAGTAGAATACTGTATTCATTTATTACTGTTTCCTTTAAACCTATCCTAATCCATTGATTCATTACTCTATTTCTTAACAAGTAGCAGTCAGTTTTGCTGACTGTCCATCTTACAGTATAGTTTTAGATCTGGTAGTATTAGATCACCTTCCTTTACATTTTTTTCCATCAGTTACCTTGCTTTTCTTGACATTTTGTTGCTCCAGCTAAATTATATTACAATTTTTTTCTAGGTGAGTATAATGATTATTTGGTAACTTGACTGGTATGGCAGTGAATAAGTAATTTAATTTAGGCAGAATTGCCATTTTTATTATATTAACTTGACCTAACAAAGAGCAAATGGCATTTTCCCAATTATTTAGATCTGGCTTTATTAGAGTGAGAAGTGCTTTATAATTGTGTTCACACAGTTTCTAGGTTTGTTATGTGAGGTAAATTCCCAAGTATTTAATGTTTTATAAAGTTACTTAAAACGAAATTTCTCTTTCTGTCTCTTGAACTTGGGTTTTGTTGTTCACATATAGAAATGTTGATCATCAATAAGCGTTTATATTATATCTTACTACTTTGCTGAATTGGTTAATTGTTTCAAGGAGTTTTTAAGATGATGTTTTTGGGTTCTCTAAGTATACCATCATATCTTCAAAGAGTGAAACCGTTGCTTCCTTATTGCCAATTCTGATTAATTCAATTTCTTTTTCTTTTAGTATTACTAAAGCTAACATTGCTAATACTATATTGAATAATAACGGTATTAATGGGCATGCTTGATTTATCCCTTATTTTATTGGATGTACCCCAAATTTATCCCCATTATATAAAATATTTGTTGATGGTTTTTAGATAGATATTATTATTTTAAGGAAACCTAATTTATTCCTAAACTTTCTGGTGTTTTTAATAGGAAATGGATGCTGTTTTTTATTAAAGTCTTTTTCAGCATCTATTGAGTTAATTATATCATTTCTGTTGGTTTTGTTATTGATATGTCCAATTATGTTGAAAGTTTTTCTAGTATTGAACCATCCCTCCCTACCTGGTGTAATTCCTTCCTGATTATGGTGTATTATCCTAGTAATAACTTGCTGTAGTCACATTGCTAAAATTTTATTTGAGATTTTGCATCAACGCTCATTAGGGTAATTGATCTATAATTTTCTTTGTCTATTTTGTTTCTTCTTGCTTTAGGTAACAGAACCATGTTGGTGTAATGAAAGGAATTTGGTAGACCTCCTTATCCTGTATATACATATATACATATATATATATATATATATATATGTGTGTGTGTGTGTGTGTGTGTGTGTGTGTGTGTGTGTGTTTGTATAAATATATATATTATAATAGAATTCATTGTCTCTTAAATGTTTGGTACAATTCACTTGTAAATCCATTTGAAATTGGAGACTTTTTCTTAGGGAGTTTATTGGTGTTTTCTTCAATTTATTTTTCTGAAATGGGGTTATTTATTTTATTTCCTTTTCTGTTAATCTGGACAGTTTATATCTTTGTAAATATTCATTTATTTCACTCAGGTTTTCCAATTTATTGGTATACAGTTCAACAATGTAGCTCCACATTAGCTTTTTAATTTCCTCCTTATTGATGTTTTGTTCATCCTTTTCAATTTCAATACTCTATTTTATTGACTTTTTCATAAAACCATAAAACCATGAATAAAGGTTTACCTATTTTATTGGTTTTTTTCATAAAATAAGCTCTTAGTTTTATTAAATTAGCTCAATGGGGGTGGCTAGGTGGCATAGTGGATAAAGCACCGGCCTTGGAGTCAGGAGTACCTGGGTTCAAATCCGGTCTCAGACACTTAATAATTACCTAGCTATGTGGCCTTGGGCAAGCCACTTAACCCCATTTGCCTCGCAAAAAAACCTAAAAAAAAAATAAATTAGCTCAATGGTTTTCTTACTTTCAATTTTATTAATTTCTCTTTGAACTTTCAGAATTCTTAATTTCAGGGGGGGCAGCTAGGTGGCACAGTGGACAGAGCATGGGCCATGAATCAGGGGAACTTGAGCTCAAATCACATCTGAAACATTGAAAAATTACTTAGCAGTGTGACCTTTGACAAGTCACTTAATCCCATTGCCTTAAATCAATTTAAAAAAAGAATTTCTAATTTAGTATTTAATTAGGAATCTTTCTTTATTTCTTTTTTTCTAACTTTTTTACTTGCATACCCAATTCATTGATCTCCTCTTTCTCTATCTTATTCATGTAGGCATTTAGAGATATAAAGTTTCCCCTCAAAACTGCCTTGTCTGCAACCTATAATATTATTTCTATTATTTTTTGTTTTATTTACCCATTATTTGAAATTAACTTATTTACTTTCCAATTAGTTTTTGTTTTATCTTTCTATGAGCCTTAATTTCATGTAATTTTTATTGCACAATGTTCTGAGAAGTGTGCATTTATTATTTTTGTCTTTCTTAATTTGATTATAATGTTTTTATACCCTAGTACATAGTCAATTTTGGTATAGGTGTCATGTACTTCAGAGAAAAAGGTATATTCTTTTCTATCCCAATGAAGTTTTCTTCAGGGAGCTATCATATCTAAATTTTCTAAGATTTCATTCACCTTTTTAACTTCTTCTTGTTTATTTTGTGGTTAGATTTATCTAGTTGTGAGACAGGGAGTTTGAAGTCCCTCATTATTAATGTTTTGTTGTCTATGTCTCCTTGTAATTCACTCAGCTTTTCCTCTAGGAATTTTATTGCTCTGCTACTAGGTGCATACATGTTTAGTAATGATATAGCTTCATTACCAATGGTGCCTTTGAAGAAGATGTGGTTTCCTTCCTCATCCCTTTTAATGAGATTGATTTTTGCTTTGACTTCATCTGAGAACAAGATCACTACCCCAATTTCTTTACTTCAGTTGAAGCGTAATATATTTTGCTCCATCCTTTTACCTTTACCTTGTATGTATCTTTCTGCTTCAATTTTTTTCCTTATAAACAACATATTGTTGGATTCTGGTTTTTAATCCATTCTGCTATCCAGTTCCATTTTATGGTACATTATTTTTTGCAAGGCAGTGGGTTAAGTGACTTGCCCAAGGTCACACAGCTAGGTAATTAGTAAGTGTCTGAAGTCAAATTTGAACTCAGGTCCTCCTGACTCCAGGGCTAGTGCTCTATCCACCACACCACCTAGCTACTCCCATTCCATTCACTTTTAAAGTTAAGATTACTAATTCTGTATTTCCCTCCCTGCTATCTTTCTCCATTTATATTTTTTCTATTTTCTTTCCCCTTTCCTCCTCTCCAAAGTTTAACTCCCTTTACTTTTTAACTTTCTTTAAAACTTAACTTTCACTTTATTTTTACTTATACTTTTGCCTTCTCTTTTATCAGTCCTTTTTTCTCTTCTCTTTCCCTTCCCCTATCCCTCTTTCCCTTTATGATAGGATAGACTTTTAAACTGAAGTGAGACTCTATCTTATTCCCTCTCCTAGACAAATCTATTAATTAGAATTTACTCAGTGTTCCCACACACCCTTCTTTACCACTAAAATTATAAATGTTTGTACCTGTGCACCTGGTATCATTTATCACTCAAGTACTATTAATCAGGCATAATCAATAAAAGTTTGATTAATTGATATCTTGAAAAGCTTAAAGTGTAATCAACATATCATCACAGATTGATTGCTTGATTGTTTGATAAGCGCATTACCTCAGTCACTAATTACATTCCCCTCTTAGGTCTCATTAGAGGCATACTTTTTATGAGTCTTGATTTACATCAAATTATTATCATCTTTTTACTTTACCCCCTTTTCAAGTACTCTCCAAGGATACACAAGCCTCATGAACCAAAGTGTCATCCAATGCCAATCATTTCATGAACTATTTGAACTCCTCCCCCTAAACTTATTTTCTCCCATACTTTCTCCCCCCTCCCCACCAGTTATATTTATCCCCTTGTTAAATAAGGTACATATTAAGTTTAACCCTGATTTAATTAACTCTAAGAATCTCAAAAGGCTCTCAGTATTGCCAGTCTTTTAAAGTCTCCCTCGAGAAATTTGCAAATGATTCTGGGAGTCACTGACTTGGGGACCTTCCAATTTATGGTGCTAAGCTTTGTAAACACAGCAGAATTAAAGTGGATCAAAGAATGACACATAAGATAGAGTTAACACATTTGCTTTTCATCAGGATTTTTCTCTCAAACATAGTGATATCATCTTGGGCCCCGTTAATGGAGAGATAAGACCCGACTATACCTGTATCTTCTAAGTCCAATCTCTTCAATTAAATTCTACCCTTTAGTTATCCTAAGAGAAGTAAAATTCTCAAGAGTTAGAAGGGTTATATCTTCCCATTATGCATTGTATACCATTTGATGGCCTTGACTAGCATTTGTTTTGTTTTGTTTTTCTTTCCTTCCCCTGTTGATTTGCCTTTTTATGCATCTCTTAAGTCATGTATTTGGCAATTGAATCCTCTTCTCAGTTCTCTAGTGTCAGGAAATTCTGTTAAGTCCTCTATTTCATTGAATATCAATCTTTACCCCTGATAGTATATGCTAAATATTGCAGGGTAGTAAATTCTTGGCTGTAATCCCAGGTCTTTTACCCTCTGGTCCTTCAATGGTGTGTTTGCTAGGTCCTGTGTAAATCTGACTGTGTTTCCTTTGTATTTAAATTGTTTCCTTTTTGCTACTTGGAGAATTTTCTCCTTCATTTAAGAGTTCTGGAATTTGACTATAATAGTCCTAGAGTTTTTATCCTGGTGTCACTTTCTGGAGGGGTTCTGTGTATTCTTTCAATGGTCATTTTATCTTCTTGTTTTAGGAGATCTGAACAGTTGTCCCTGATAATTTCTTGCAGGATGCTTTCTAGGCTCTTTTCTGATCTAGGCTTTCTTGTAGTCCTATGTTTCATAGATTATCTCTCCTTGATCTTTTTTCCAAGTCATTTGTTTTTCCTAAAAGGTACTCTATGTCTTCTTCAATTTTTTCAACCTTTTTATTTTGTTTGATGGAATCTTGCAAGCTCATAGATTCATTGCTTACTTAGTTTTTTTCCCCCCTTTAAGTAGCTTTTATGTTTCCTTTTTGTTTCGTTTTTTATTTTGGGGTTTTATTTTTTGGGTTTTTTTCAAGGCAATGGGGTTAGGTGACTTGCACAAGGTCACACAGCTAGATAATTATTAAGTTTCTGAGGTCAAATTTGAACTCAGATCCTCCGGACTCATGCGCCACCTACCCCCCTTTTTTGGATTTTGTTTCCTTTTTATATGTCTTGAATTCTCTGGTCAATTTTTCATAATTTTCCTGCATGAATCATTTATTTTTTCCATTTTTCTTCTTCTTCTTTGTTTTTTAAATTCTTTTTTAAACTCTTCTATGATATTTTGTATTATAATTCATAGTCCAATTAACAGACTCTTTTGAGACTTACTTTGTGAGTGATTTTTCACTGATTTCTTCTATCATGGCATTGCTTTCATCTTTGTCTGCAAAGCAATTTTCTATAGTGTGCCCTCTTCTAGCTTTTTTAGCTCATTTGTCTTGTTTTAGTTCTGCTCCTGAGGTATAGGGAGTAAAGATTCAAACATTTTATGCTAGGTTTGTGTCTGATCCCTTGGTCAAAATATTTGCCTATGCATTCCAGGTCTTGTCTTTGCAGCAATTTATTTGCTCCTTTGTGTCCAGCTTCTGACTTAGCAGTGGTTTGTTCCCAGCCCAGTCCTGTCTTTTGTCTTATTGTTCCCAGATTTCAGACTTTGTTTGGGGTTGGAACCCTCCCACTGGCTTGCCACCAAGCTGTTGTCAAGCTGTAGGGACCTGGAATGCACTATGGCTAAAATCCTTTCCCTTTTCCCCAAGGAGACAGACCTTCATTGAAGATGCTCCATGGTGTTGACCATTGAAAACTTCTTTGGAACTTCTCTTTTTCTTGATGGGATCTCTAGGTTGAATGTCATTACAGAGGTGTCATTTATTTTTGGTAGGGAAAAACTCAGTTACCAAAAAATTCAAAGTTCTTAATTACATGGAGATTTGAGAAGGCAAATACAGCCAGACATTCAGTAATACTTGAACAATGGTATAAGAAATTGAATGTAAAGGGATAAAGAGAGGATATTCAGGTTTATATATGCAGAACACAAAGAAGTTCAACTTTTCTACATCACATTATATAGAAGAGTGATAGTCAAAAGATGATTGGAGGCAAAGTTGTAAAGTGCTTTAAATTCTTATTAGAGGTGTTTATACTGATTTCAAGAGGCAAACAATTTTATATAAATGTGAAAGATGTACAGAAATGGAAAGATTCTTGAGATAGGTAGTCAAATTTGAGGCTATTGTCAAGAAATAATAAAATTCTAAGTTAAGGGGGCAACTAGGTGGTGCAGTGGATAGAGTACTGGCCCTAGAGTCAGGAGTACTTGAGTTCAAATCCAGCACTTATTAATTATCTAACTGTGTGGCCTTGGGTGAACCACTTAACCCCATTGGCTTGCAAAAAAATGCCAAACAATTCTAAGTTAAGATAGCACTTACATGAAGAGAATGAAAGATTGGGTGTTAGAGGTGTTTTACAGAGAAATGCCAATTCGATTTATAGAGTGATATAATGTGAGGAAAATGTCTAAATCCCAAACTATTTACCTGAGAGAAGATAATTATGCCTTTGACAGAAATGGAAGTGGGATAGGTTTGGGTAACATAGATAATGAGATCTATTTTGAACATTTTTAAGTTGCATATATCACAAGGATATATAGTTTGGAATGTCTAATATATTAAACTATCCTCATTTCTCAAATGACCTATCAATATTCTGCCTTCCTTCCTCTATATTTCCCTCTGTCTTCCTAAATTTGATTCATAGGACTAAATATATCATTACTAATGTGGTATGATCATGGATGAATATAGTATATCAGAACTAATATGTCCCTAAATTTCATCACTTTACCTATCAATTTAGTCAAATATTGCATTTATTTTGCAACTGTATCTCCCTATTTACATACTGAAATCAAAATTCACTGACATCTCACAAAATTGCTTTCATTGTTTTCTTTTTTTATTGCACTACTGTTGAATTGTCTCCCCAAATCTAATCCTTAAGCGGTTTAATTCTTGACATATTTATTGAACTTAACAGTTGTCCATATATGATTTTATTTAGGCTGATAATGACTTTCCATTTCTATTCAAGTCTCAGTTACTAATTGCTACACTTCAGCACTATCTAGGTCAGTTCGTAAAGCTCCAAATGATATAGTATGTCTCCTCTTTCACTTAGAAAAATTAAGTCCATTCAGTGAGTTTTCTTTTTTTTGCCTCTTTCTCATCTCACATGGCTCAAACACCATCCACTATAATCTTCCCTTTAATATTTTTTCACATGATGTTTAGCACTTTTTGTTTTTCAAACTATATCACCCCAAATACAAATGATTCAATGTCTATCCTATTTCCAGCTCCATATAATAACCACCTTCTCACTTATCTTAAATCTACAGGCAAACACATCCATATGTCACCACCATCACCAGAAAAAACTCTCACTTGATCCATTCATCCCCAATGCCATCCCTTAGATCTCCTTTTTTTGGCTAAACTACTAAAAAGGTTATTAGTGCCTCTGTTTCCTTTTTCTAACTTTCCTCGTAACTCTCTACTAATCTGGCTTCTGATCTCATAATTCATATGAAACTATTCTCTTTGAATTTAGCCATATTGACTTAAGTGCAAATATATAGTCTTTTTCTCATATCTTATCCTTTTTTATCTATCTGCAGGTTTTGATATTTTCATCAGTCTCTTCTTAATACTTTCTTTTCTCTGTTTTCTACCTTGAAAATATTTCATCTGGCTATATATAGGTTCAATTTTCATTGATTTAAAAATAATTCTCTCTAGAAGAAACTGGTAAAAAATGGGGAAAGTCCCACATGCTCCAAAATATTCATAACAACTATTTTTGTAGTGGCAAGGAATTTAAAACTGAGGGCATGCCCATCAACGGGGGAGTAGATAAACAAGTTAATGTACAAGAATATTATGGAATATTATTGTTCTATAAGAAATCATAAATGATATGACTCTAGAGAAGTATAGAATGCCTTATGGGAATGCTGAGTGAAAGGAGTAGAGCCAAGAGAACGATGCACACATCAACAACATTATGATGGAAACAACTTCTTTTGACAGTCCAGAAATCTAGGACAACCATATTGGACAGATTATGGACTACATTATCCCCAACCAGAGGAAGAAAAAGAAAACAAAACATACAGAACAGCAACAAAAAAATACCTCTACTGAATCTGATGAACACTTTATAAAAATTATCTCTTATGTATCTCTTTCCCTTCATCCTAATTTCTCATGCCAAAAATTACTAATTCATAAATGTATTTAACAATATATATATATATATATATATATATAATGTTATCTGGTCCCTACTGATTGGAGGGAAGTAGGAAGGAAGGGTGGAGGGAAATTTTATAACTTGGAAATACGCATGTGCAAATGGATGAAAATAAAAATAAATACATTTATAAAAAGAAAATGATTCTCAAATCTACTCAACAATTCACTAAACTTTCTCCTGATCTATACATTTCTTTTTTTCTAGGTTGTTTTTTTTTTGCAAGGCAAATGGGGTTAAGTGGCTTGCCCAAGGCCACACAGCTAGGTAATTAAGTGTCTGAGACCAGATTTGAACCCAGGTACTCCTGACTCCTGGGCCAGTGCTTTATCCACTATGCCACCTAGCCGCCCCTGATCTATACATTTAAAATCAACTATTTTTTATCTTGAAACAGATGTCACATAACTAACTAGAGCTCAAAAATGAAGCCAAGATTAGTGGGTAAAATCCGAGGATTCCCTGAGCTCTAATCCAAACTCCTCCACATAACTTTATAAAATATCTCTCAAAATTTTAGCATAGAAGAACTAACAAAAATAGGGGAGCAATCATGTTCTCAGACAATAAAAAATAGATCTAATTAAATAAATATCTAAGTTAATTCTAACTAAAAATTAAATTACCTTTTGTAGAGTGAAATACATTTTTAAGGCTTATCAATTGAAGAATGACAGAACAAAAGCTATAGTATACGAATGTTATGGAGTACTAATGTTGTGAAAGTAATCATAAGAGGCCTGGCTTCAGAAAAACAAGGAAAGATTTGCATGAACTGATATTCAGTGAAAAATGAGCAGAATCAGAAGAAGACTGTTCACATTAGCAGTAACATTTTGAAATAATCAATTATGATGGAAGTAATTTCACAGCAATTCAGTAATCAAGGACCAGGCTGAAAACTCATTAAGGAAACTACCATCCACAATCAGAGAAGAAATTAGAGATTCTGAATGCAGAACAAAGCATACAATATTCACCTTTTTAAAGCTTATTTTTATATTTTTTCTTTCTATTCTTCCCCCCTTAGTTCTAATTCTTATTTCACAGCATAACTAAAATGGAAATATATTATCACATTGGTTAATTTCATGGAGTAGGGGAAATAAAGTGTGGGTGTTAGAAAAATGTGAAACAAAATCTTTCAAAAGGATGAATTTTGAAAATTATCTTTGCATGCACGTAGAACATAAATTTTAAAAGAGAAAAAACTTTATTATCATAGAGTGGAAGAGGGGGACATTGAGGAGAAATAAGTGAAATTTACTTTTATCAGAATTGACTTAAGTGGGGAAGGGGATTAGAGAATAGGGTTGTAATAAAAGAGATGGCAGATTGAGGGAGGAAGTGGTCAGAAGCAGAACACTTTTGTGGAGGAACAGGCTGGAAGAAGACTGGAATAAAGAGGGGAAGAGCATGGAGGGAAGTATAGTTAGCAATATCAACTGTGGGGGAAAAATGTAGATTTCACTTATAAAAGAATTTCTCAAACATATAAAGAATGGAGTCAATTTTATAGCAATAATAGTCAGAATTGATTAATGATTAAAATGTATGAAGTAATGAAGGACATCTACAGTCAATTGGGAAAAGACAAATTAATACAATTCTGTGGTACTACTTCATAACTATTAGATTGGCAAATAAAATTAAAAAAAGGAAAATTACAAATACTGTAGGGGATTTGTGAAAAAGGAGACCTTACTTTTTGTAGAACTGTGAAATGATTCAACCATTCTGTAGAACAATTTGCAACTATGCTCAAAGAACTGTGAAAGGATGTTTGAATTTTGACTTAATAATGCCAGTACTGGGGGGGGGGGGGGTGAAGTCAAGATGACAGCATGAGAACAGCCTTTCCTAGGAGCTTTCTCCAAAATATTTCAAAAACCTTAAAATTATGACTAACTAAATTTTCAAGAGACAGAACCCCCACAGAAAGGACTAGTGAGAAAACTCTCCAGCCAAGGTAACCTGGAAGATTAAGGGAAAGCTCTGTTCCATGGGCTTGGAAGGGGTGGCAGCACAGCCAGTATCTGCAAGCTGGAGCAAAGGAGCTCCAGCCTTCTGCGAACAGGCCGTGAGGTGCCTGGGTCCCTAGGAGCCCTGGTTCCTAGAAGCAGAAGAAGTTTCTTGACCTACCAACCCAGGGAACACCAAGTAAAACTTGGAAGTTCAGTGGGGAAACCTCTGCCAGAGTGAATGGGAGCCATGTGGCCCTCAGTGCAGCCCAGATCCCAGTAAATGGAAGCAAGGTCACAAAATCACCCAGCAGGGAGGGGCCCAGAACTGCTTCCAGAACACTCAGCCCATGAAAAATAAGGGAATGGGGGGAGACTGTCAAGGTCCCTCCTCTGAACCTGGGATAGGACTCTAGTGCTTTATCAATATTCAGATACTGGTCACAGTCTGGGGCCCCCATTGCCATAGAGCAGGAACACTCCTCACAACTCAAGGTGGTCATCCATAGACCAAAACGCAGGCCAGGAGAGCAATGAGAGTCTCTGATAAGACCTTGAAAGAACCGAGGTCCTTGTGGGGGTGTCCCAATAATAAAACCAGGACACAGGCTTGGGAAATGAGCAAACAGAAGAAAAGGAACCTAACAATAGACAATTACTTTGGCCCCATGAAGAATCAAAACATAAACTCAGAAGATGACAAAGTCTAAGCTTCAGTATCCAAAGCTTCCAAGAAATATATGGTTGGACTCAGGCTATGACAGAGTTCAAAAAAATTTTGAAAATCAAATAATGGAGTTAGAAGAAAAATTGGCAAAAGAAATGAGAGAGATGCAAGAAAAAACATGAAAACCAAGTTATCAGCTTGATGGAGATTTAAAAAAATGTTGCAGAAACTAACATGTCAAAAACTAGTTTAGGTCAAATGGATAAAGTAATCCAAAAAGTTGATGAGGAGATTACCTTAAAAAACAGAACTGGCCAAATGGAAAAGAAAACAAGAAATCTCTCTGAAGAAAACAACTCCTTCAGATGTAGAATAGAGCTAAAGGAAGTTGTTGACTTTGTGAGGAATCAAAAAACAACAATAATAGCAAAAGAATGAAATGCTAGAAGAAAACATGAAATTTCTTATTTATAAACAACTGATCTGGAAAAAAATCCAGAGAGACAATTTAAAAATTATTGGGCTATGAGATGAGCAGAACCAGAAAAATATTGTGCACTCTAACAGCAACATGGGAGTGATGATCAACCTTGATGGACTTGCTCATTCCATTAGTGCAACAACCAGGGACAATTTTGGGCTATCTGCAATGGAGAATACCATATGTATAAAGAGAAAGAATTGTGGAGTTTGAACAAAGACCCAAAACTATTACCTACAAATTGGGGAAAAAATGATTATCTTATTATATAATTTTACTATCTCATACTTTAATTTTCTTCCTTAAGGGTATGATTTCTCTGTCATAACATTCAACTGAAATCAATGTATACCATGGAAACAATGTAAAGACTAACAGAATGCCTTCTGTGGGGGGTGAGGGAGGGAAACAAGAATGGGGGAAAAATTGTAAAAGTCAAATAAAATCTTTCTTAAAAATTATTGGGCTACCTGAGAGTCATGATCATGAAAAGACCCTTGACTTTATTTTTAAAGAATTTCCACAGCAAAATTGCCCTGATATTTTAGAAGTAGAGGGCAAAATAGAAATTGAGAGAAACCAACAATCTGCTCTTGAAAGTCATCCAAAAATAAAATACCCCCCCCAGGAATATTATAGCCAATTTCCAGAACTTTCAAGTCAAAGAGAAAATATTACAAGCAGCTAGAAGGAAGGAATTCAAATATTGTTGAGCTACAATCAGGATTACATAGGACTTAGCACTATCCAACCTAAAGGCTTGTAGAGCTCAGAATACGATATTCCAGAAGGCAAAAGAACTTGTAATGCAACTGAGAATCAACTACCTAGCAAAACTGAATACCCTTTTCCAGGGGAAAAAGGATGGACTTTTAATGAAATAGGGGAATTTCAAATGTTCTTGTTGAAACAGCCAGAGCTGAACAGAAAGTTTGATGTTCAAATGCTGGACTCAGGTAGAGGAAAGAGAGGTAAAATAGATTAAGATAGTTGGTGTAAAAGATTCAAGAAGGAGCTTTTGCAATGGTTTAGAAGTGGGAAAAGTAAGGGGGAATTAGGGAGCCTTCATTGTCATTGGAAATAGCTCAGAGATGATGCATCAAACATACATAATAGAGTATAGAAATCTAGAAGAAAAAGGGAGAGAAAGGGGATGGGGGGAAAGGGGACAGGGGGAGAGGAGGAGTGATGCAAGTGATAGAGTAGAAGGCAGATCATGGGAGAGGATAGTCAGATATAACAAATTTTCTTTTTTACTTTTTTGCAAGATGGTAGGATTGGGTGACATGCCTAGGACCAAGGGAGTGGGTGGTTTCTCTGACTCTGGGTTGGAATGCCTCTTGACCCCAGGACTGGTGCTCTGTCCACTAAGCACTTAGTTTACTCACAGTACTCTTTTGAAAAGGGACAGAGTGAAAGGAGAGCTAAAACATAATAAATGGTAAAAGGGAGAAATAGATGGAGGTAATTACAATCAGCAACAGCAACTGTGGAAAAATATGGAAGTAACTTCTCTGATGGACTTATGATAAAGGTGGCAATCCACCCTAGAGACAAAACTAATAGTATTGGAAACAGACTGAAGCACAATTATATTCTCTTTTTTCACTTTAAATCTTGTGGGGGTTTTTTGTGTTGTGGGGGGTTATGTTTACTCTTACAACAAGACTATTTTACTAATGTGCAAATATATACAAATGTAAATTTTAAAAATGCCAGTACTGTGTCTGTATACCAAAAGAGATTTTAAAAAAACACAAGGGAAAGGTCTATAGATACCAAAAGACTTAGAGTGACTCTTTCAGGGGTCAAGGAATTGGAAATTGAGGGGATGTGTATTGATTTGAAAAGAGCTGAAAAAATTATTTAATATGATTGTTTTGGAATATTATTGTATCCTTGAGGAATAATGAGCAGGATGCTCTCAGAAAAACCTGGAGAGACTTACTGTGTACAAAGTAACAGGAATATTGTTAGATGATCAGCCATGAATGACTTAGTTATTGTCAGTAACACAATGACTGAAGACATCTCTGGAATACCATGGTGAAAACACTACCACAAAAAAGAACAGATACAGTCTGAACACAGATTGAAGCATATTTTTTAAAATATACATTCTCTTTCACAACATTATTACTATGGAAATCTTTTGTTTTATTATATATGTGTAACATATATCATGTTTCTTTTTTTCTTGTGGGGTAGGGGTGGATCAGAGGGAGGAAGGGAGAAAATTTAAAAATAAAAGTTTCAAAAATGAATGTTAAAATTGTTTTTACATATAACTGACAAAATTAAAATATTAAATAAAATATCTTAAACTCCCATGAATAAAACTGAACCCCTTATCTTTCCTCCCAATCCCTACCATCTTTGTAACCATTTTATTACTTCCAAGGATCCAAGTATACATTCTAGGCATCATTTTCAGCTCCTTTCTTTCTCTCACCCAGCACAACTAATCTTCCAAGAACTGATGATTTTGTCCAAGTAATACTCTTTTCTACACATTCCCATCTTTCTTTTAACAATGTCACTTATCTCTTGAAGACCCTTTATCACCTATATTATTGCACTGTCCATCTCACTGATACAAGTTTCTGACCATTCTAATTTTTCCTCCCATCCACCATCAAATTCATCTTCCTAAAGGACTTGTTTGACCATTCTATTTGACCATTAGTCACTTTCTATTTAATAAACTCCACTGAATCCTTACACATCCAAAATATAATTTAATACCCCCAGCTTTGAATTCAAAGTCCTTCATAACCTAATTTCCAGCCCTTCAATATTTCTTACACCTCATCTTCTTATGCTCTTTTACACCCTATTTACCTCTGCTTATCTAAGGATACTGAACTCATTTCTCTCTATTATATATGAAACAATATCTCTCAAATCCTTGGATTTAAAATATCTCCTTTGTTTGAAATTTTCTCTATCCTCTCTGCCACTTTGGTTTTCTGGTTTCTTTCATACCCCAGTTAACACCATACCTGTTCTAGGAGACGTCTTTCTTGATCCTACTTAATACTAATATTTTCCTGTGATTAATTGCCTCCAATATATATTGAATATATTCTTTTTGTACATTCCTGTTGCTATAATTTCTCTTTCATTAGACTGTTGACTTCTTGTGAATAGGGACTGTCTTCTGTTTTTTTTTTATAAACAGCTATTTGGGTTATAGACATTTAAAATTATTTTTTCCCAATATAAAAAATCTGCATTTGTTATTTTTAATTTTTAAATGAAAAGACTAATCTACTGAAATAATTATTTTAAAAACTATTTCTATTTTTAAAAGGAATTCACTAAGAAGAAGGAAGTCACACTTCAAAAGCAGTCACTGAACTCTTAAAAAATCAGCATTACTCCTGCTTCAAGATTGACCTAAGACTTGCATTAATTTTTAGAGTTCTTAGTCAAGTGGTTTTTCTGTTCCTCCCAAGGTTCAAGTTTTGTTCTAAACTTAGAAACCTATAATTTTAAAGAGAGTTTTTGTGTTGGGGGAAAATGATCTTTCTCAGAGGCAATTCTGAAGCAATTTTGCTTGAGTAGTACTAAGATACATGATATTTGCAGTTAAGAGGCAAACCTCAGTACTCTTGTTCCCAAACTCAAATGTTGGATTCGACACTTTTACCAACCCAGGTGATAATTACTGCATTCCTTCCTCTTTGAAACAGATGTAATTTAACAGAACACAGTAAAGATAAGATAACCCAAAGTATGTTTGAAAAAATATGCTGTATTATTTCAGAGTCAGTATATAACTTTTAAAATACCAAACTGCTACTACAATCAATTAGATTTGTTGGTATGGTACAAAGGTCAGGAGATTAGAATTTTATTTCCAAGACATCCACTAACTGTTAACTACTATAGGTTACCTAACTACTCTGTAATTCATTTACCTTTTTTTCAAAATGAAAAGTATGGGTAGATAAGGTCTCCTTATTAAACAATTTAAGTATGTATTCATAAACATTTCAATAAATTATTGTCTCTGAATGATTAGTGAAGAAATGAAAGAAAAAAAATGATTTCATAATAGTTATTTAAGCTGTATTCAAAATTGACAGAATAAAGCAAGAGAGAAAATTGTCAGTGACTTAATAGCATCATTAGATAACTATGAGGTGAATGTTGAATCACAGAAGCAAAGATCTGGAAGTGAACTCACCATCTACAATTCATGGATACATGCACAATATATATTATTATGTATAACCTATACATATTATATATATATATATATATATATATATATATATATATCACACTATATTCTTAAGATAGCAGGCTCATAGTGTTAACAGGAGGCTGGGTAGTTCTATGACATTTTAACCATGTTACACTGAAGTATGAATTCCTAAAAATTGGTCATGAAGCTCCAAATTTGAAAGGGGGAATGAGGGCCCATTACATTCCAGACAGCTCATTTCATTTATCAGTAGCTCTTTTTCCACAGAGCAGTAACAACTAAGATTGTATTTCAGATTCAGTGCTTTAAATGGAACCCATCACCTTCTTTCAACTTTCAACCCAATTGTTCTCCAAATTTCCCTATTTCTGTGGAAAGCATAACTAGATATTTAGTCAAACAGTTCCAGAACTACATATTCATCTTAATGTTTGACTCTTCCTTACCCTCCATATTCCGTCACTTGTCAAATGTTGCTTCTCTAACCTCACTTTATTTCTTCCATTCATCAACTTCTCTCAACTTGCATGGCCACCATTCTATTTCATTAACCTTATCACTTACTTCCTGAAGTATTAAAGTAGCCTCCTTTTTTCTCCCTATTTCTAGTCTTTTCCTTTTAATTTATCCTTCACACAGTTGCATCAAATAAGCTTCCCAAACCCTATGCTTTATCATATGACTTCCCTGCACAAGAAATTTTCAGTGGCTGCTAGGCAAAAACCAAAGAGGTCTCAAACATTCCCACATGCACTAAAATATTTATAATAGCACTGTAGCATTGAATTGGAAGGGGAAATACTTATTTGTGAATGGGTAAAATATTATGTTACATTAATATAAAACAATATTGTCATATTGCAAAAAATAATGGGAATGAGTAATACATAGAAGTATGGAAAAACTTTCATGGAATGTTTAGAGTTAAATAAACATGTTTTAAAAGTATACTCTAAAAGGAAAAAATAAAAAGCAGAAAACAATTGAAAGTAAATATTGTAAATTATAAAGAACAAACATGGCACCAAATAAACAAGAAAAGGAGACCCCTCATAATTTCACGTATGCTTTTTTATTACTCTAGTGAGAGTTCTGTCTATCTCAAGTCTCTCTCCAATCCAATTCTTCAATCATTCAATCAATCACTAAAGTCCTTTTCCATACTACTGCACTCAATAAACACCAGTAACTTCTTAGTGCCTGTAGGATCAAATAGAAAATGCTGTGTTTGACATTCAAAGTCCTTCATAATTTAGCCACCACCCACCTTTCTCACTGTTCCTATACCTTTCTCTTCAACATTTATTCTTTGATCCAGTGACTCTGGACTCCTGGCTGTTCCATGAATGAAACACTTCTCTCAGATCTGAACATTTTCCCTCATTATCCCCTCTGACTAGAAGATTGTTCATCCTTAGCTCTGACTACTTGTCTTTTTTGGTTTTCTCTAAAGTCTCTCAACTAAAATCCCACATTATAAGAAACTTTCCACAAATCCTCTTAATTCCAGTTACTTCTCCATAATATTTCCTATTTATCCCACATGCTACTTGTCTTGTTTTCAGGTTGTCTTTCTCATTAAATTATAAGTTCTTTGAGGTTAGAGGTTGTCTTTTGCTTCTTTTTCACTTTGCAGCACTTAGCACAGGACCTTGTATAGAGTGGGTGCATGATAAATATTGATTGATTGATTTGCTCAAATTTTATTTTCCCTGCTCTCCATAAAGAATTTTCTGTCTTCTCCTATGTTGAAGTCATTTATTTATCATTCTTTCAACTTCACATAGAATTTAGCTTGAATACTTGCTATGTACTCTTTATATTCTCTCTTGTACCACAGTCATTTATAGAATTTGATTAAGAGTTCCTTGAGAATCTATTTTGTATTATTTTTTTATATCCTTAGTCACTAGTTCAGGGTACATAGGAAAAGAATACAGCATATGCCTACTTAATAAGACTTAGTTGAATGGTAAACAAGGACCTCCCCTGTAATATCCCTGACAGCTGGTTGATCAATTTCTACTTGAAGACTTTGATAGGGAGTACCCCAAAGTTCCTCTTCCATTCCAAAACAGAGCCAACTGTCTTGTTAATATAAAGAATACTTGATACATAGGACTTCCAATTAAACAAAAACAAAAGCAATAAGAACAACTTAGTAGACAGTATCTGTGGCCATGCAACACTATCTACTATTTCTCCCTCCCCTGTTTCTTTCTAGATAGATAGAGATATCTGTATATAAAGATATTTATATCTACTTAAACACACATTATCCAGAAATTTTATGTGTGTACAGAAATATTACAAGATCCTGAGACATATATCACAACTGGACTTATTGCAACATAAACTGAATATTCATATGCAATTCTAGTTGTAAGGAGTTCACAATACAAATGGAAACCTTAATATTTATGAAATTTCAACCAAGGGAGGAAGAGAAACAATAATCTTCTAAATGGGTATGGAATGGAAGGAAAGAAATAGCAGTACCAGTGTGGAAAGAACGAATCCTTCCCAAAGATGGCAAAAACAATGTTCTTTTTCCCTTGAGTACTGTTAAACTTTGAAGATGTGATGGTGTGCTTTTCTATAAAGGTCCTAGCTGCAAAAATACTGCCTTAGTCTCATGCAGATTGACTATAACTTCCAAGGATACACAGAGAGTATAATGGAGTTTACAAACAACAAATTGCGTTCAAATTTTTTTTTGGGGGGGAGGCTTCATTTTTGTTATGTTCATGGCCTCCTACATATTCCAGGTCAAATATTTCTAGAATAAATGACAATTCGAGGATACAAATTCAGGGAATCCTTTAATACTTTTAGCTTTTAAAATTCTATTTTCTCATATCTGAGGCAATGAATTATATCTAATAGTTCATTCTTTTCTTTAAAGTATTCTAAGATAGCACAACATTTTTTCTGCAGAGTCTGACATTTCAACTCCTCCATGCCTATCCCTTAGCATTTGTTCTAATTCCTGAGACAGGGAGGAATTACTTGTGAAATAGATACTAGAGCTATTTATATCCCTATATTTCAGATGAAAAAGATGAAGCTGAAAGAGGTCAAATAACTTACTCAGTTAAGGATAAAAGGACTAGTAAGCAACAGAGATGAGATGTGAAAGCAGGCTTATATTGAATCTACATCTAGCATTCTTCCTATTATTTCAAGCTACCTCTCTCTAATACCATGATACTTTGTCAAAAGACCTTCCTGAAATTGAAACTCAATTTACTTCTTTATAACTTTCATCTAATGCACTTATTTCTTCCCTCTGGATATCCACAAAGTAAATATAATTCTTCCAGATAAAAATCTAACATATCCAAGATATCCCAAAAGTATCAGTGAAGTTTTAAGTTAATTTAAAAATGTTTTAAGATCATAATCTATGTTTCAGGACAGCAATTACATCCTTTCTAGGTGAGTTACTTCACTTGCCTCAATTTTATCTCATATTCATTTCTCAATCCTAATAGTCTTTTCTGTATATGCTTTACTTGGCCAATATTCTTCTAGATTTTTGTGTTATATCATGGAGATTCTTTAATAATTGACTCAGGAATTTGGACTTTGAAATGTCTTCAATAGGAAAACAATTAATATTTTTGAGCTGGAGAACAATGTGAATTAAAATTGTGTATTGACAATATTTTCTCCTAGAAGCTTTACAAATTAGGAGAGGGACAGGAGATTTGCTATCCAACTCAGGAGGAGGCTGCTATTATCATTCAGAAAGCACAGTAACAAAACTTTGAACTCCATTGGTGGAACTATGTATTACTGGAGATGGAGATGGATGAGAGAGAGAGAGAGAGAGAGAGAGAGAGAGAGAGAGAGAGAGAGAGAGAACAAAAAGCAAACAATAGTAATAATAATAATAACAAGAAGTGAATTTAAATGTACTTTTAAGAAGAAGGACTGCTGGGTCTCGTGATCAGTATTATAAAAGACTAGACATTTTCCCTGAACCCTAAAAATCCTCTAAATCACTTCATAAAGGGAATTATATACAGTTAAAAATAATCATTCCCTTCTCACATCATGGTATATGGACTCAAGAACTTTTAATCACGATAAAAACTCCTTGAGTTAATGTACATTTTGTCCCACTATAAATCCTATAATAAAACTATACAAGTCAACCTACTAGCTTAAAAGAGAAAGCAATATGGAACTCTAACTCATACCTTTTGTCACAAAGATCCAAATTTCACATTGCAGTGATTTGCTCAGAATGTGAAAACCAAATAGCCAGCATTCTGTGCTACAAGAGAACTATGCAGCAGAGGTGAAGAATGGAAAGAATTTAACAGAGACATATGTCTGTAATAGAGCTCAACTCTTAAACATCTTCCTCCACCTATAGCAGAAATTTACTTCATCTACATTTATATTAATATGCTATGGTTCTATATCTATATTCATATTATTTTTTTGTGATTGAATCAGAGAAGAAAATGCTATTTCTTTGGAGTGAAGAAGAGAGACAAAACAGTAAGAGGAACCTTGGTCCAGTAGGAAGATATGTCGTCTGGAGACCTTGTTTCAAAGTCCAGTTTTGCAATAGGTTCATACAATCATGATAAATGATTGATAAGTGATAAATAAATTTATAATTAGGCAAATAGCAAAGATAATGAATGAGAGATTCATATGAGAGAAGCAGAGAGACAAAAGAGAGATTGGCACTATTTTATTATAGTTGGTTCAAAAAAGAATAATATTTCTTTGAGGAAAGGCAAACAAACATTAGAAGAGATTCTGTTGAAGTTGAAATATTTGTACTCTGAAGTCTAAATATCACTCCTGTTATCTATGCAACTTTGGGCAAGTCATTTAATATTTTAAAAGATTAATTTTTATTAAATATTTAATATCTTCAAATTATTATGATTATAAATAAAGATAAAAAAGAGATTTTATCTGAAGGATATCTTCAAGGAATTCACTCTAATTAGGGAGATAACAAAAATACACACACACATCTATAAATACTATCATATATCATTTATCCATGCATCATTGTGCTACCTATATTTTATGGTGGTTACCTGTCTTTCTCTACTTCTTCCACAATTGCTATTAACTATCTATCTAAATGTATTTCAACATCTTCATCTATATGTTCTCCATTTACTATTATATATACTTACATATTATGACATATATCTATATACTCACATATACATGCATATAGACTTCTGTATGTGTATATGAATATGATGGAATTTAATCTTGAAGGGAAAGGCACTAGGAAGCAGACAGGAGCTTTGGAAATGCTTACTGCATAAGATGAATTTCAAGACAAGATTTAAAGATATCAGAAAAACTAATAAGTGAAGAAGAGGAAAAAGAGTATTCCATGTTCAGTCAGAGATCTAGAGTCAAGAAGAAAATAAAGTGATGTTTCTCATTAGTGTAGAACAGAAAGAGAGTGTAGCTGGATCATTGAGTGAATAAAGTTGAATAGAGTATGGGAAAAATTGGAAGGAAGGAAGGAGCCAAACTATGAAGACATTGAAATGCTAAACAAAAGACTTTTATTTTTGGTCCTCAGGCCTTTACAAGAAATTAAGAACAGATAAAGCAGCCATGTTCTTAAGTTTTTCCTAAAGTTAAACTCTCTCTGTCCACTTGATAGTACAGAATAGGTAGATAGTTATTACAGTGATAACTACACAGATACAAATATGTAAATAAATCTAATATATAATGAAGGATGGCATATTAACCAAACTTTACATTGGTAAGATAGGAAAGTATTTTATTTCCTAGACTGAATTACAACTGTATCTGAAATCAATATTAGGTATAGTTAATGTGAGTTCAAATTGAACAACATTTTGGAATAACTGCAAAGTGTAAAAAATAAACTTTGGAAAAAACTAAAAAGGTCCATTTAGAAACAGGTAAAGGTCTTATATATTTGTTTTTATGTATAAATCAGGAAGTAATAGTGTATCCTAAAATATGTGTATATTATTTGACAATATCAGTATAAAGATCAGTATAAATATCAGTATAAAGAGGTATCTAATTTATAGGTTTAGTTTTAATCACTTTATTTGAGAAGGAGCCAATTGAGCATAGAGATGAGTCAGCTATGGAGTATCACATTAAAAGGCAATTGTCTGAGAATGAACCAACACAATTTGAAGTAACAATTTAGTAATGAATTCTGAGTACATTTATTGAAATTTTAAAGAATGTAAATAAGATACAGTTCTGAGAAGCTAAGGTTGGTGAAAGATTTACTTTTCAATGAAAGTTATTTTTAAATCAAATCAATATATACAAATGCAATTTTTCCTTTTGACCTTAGATGATTTGGAGTTCAATCAATGTTAATGCAATCTATATCTATCTATTTATGTATATGTGGCTTGCTTCCTTGGGGCCCACAGCAGCAACCTCCCTCCTGGAGGGGAGCAGAGAATAAGGAGTCAAGCCACTACTGCCTTATGCCTCCAGCTCAATTTTATTACTGCTTAGCTATTACATATATACTGTCAGGTCTTCTGGGGTAGAACAAATAATAATGAGGGAATGGGGGTGCAAGCAGGATATGTTCAGTGTCTTGCATTACAGGAGAAGGGGATATGTTAAGGAGGAGGTGATAAAGCACAGCTGTGTCTAGTGCCCTGGGTTGGTGGTGTGGAATGTCCAGCTCCTAAGGACTCCAGCTCCGAAGGACACACCTTTATCTTTAAGGGCGGCTTGCCAGCTCCTGAGATTGTCCAGGTGGCGGTTTACTTGGAAATGATTTTTGTCATAGCTGTTAGAATAGCCTGTATATATAATATAGGGAAATTTTACCAATGAACAAAATCTACAGAATGAAATCACTTTTGAGGACAAACATCAAGTCTTACTTCTGTCTTCCTTGATGTACAAAATGTAATCTTTTACATTAAAATGTGCAAAGAATGGTTTTAGGGGAAGCTTGATGGCACAATGGATAGAACATTGATCCTGGAGTGGAGAGAACTTGAGTTCTAACTGTGCATCAGAAACTTACTAGTTATCTAGCTGTGTGACCTTGGGCAAGTCACTTAAACCCATTGTCTTGAAAAAAACAACAATCCAAAAAAATTGATGAATATCCACAACACTTCAAGTTACTATCTCAAAATCAAAATTTGAAACTTTAGAAGGCAACTGGGTGGTACAATGGATAGAGCACTGGCCCTGGAGTCAGGAGGATCTGAGTTCAAATCTAACCTCAGTTAAATAGTACTTACCGATGTTACCTTGTGAAAGTCATTTAATCCCATTCCCTTGCAAAAAAAAAAAGATTGATTTTGATTTTTCAAAGGAAAAGAGAAATAAAGCCCACACCTAACTGTGTGACCTTGGGCAAGTCTTTCTTTTTTTAAATGTTTAAAATAAATTTATTTATTTATTATTTTGAATTTTATTATTATTTTTATATTAAATTTATTATTTATTATTATTTTGAATTTTATTATTATATTAAATTCATTATTGAATTTTACAATTTTTCCCAAATCTTGCTTCCCTCCCCTCCATAGAAGGCAGTCTTTTAGACTTTACATTGTTTCCATGCTATACATTAATCTAAATTGAATGTATTGAGAGATAAATCATATCCTTAAGAAAAAAATACAATGTAAAAGACATCAAGATTCCATAAGATAACATTTTTAAAAATTAAACATAGTAGTCTTTGATCTTTGTTTAATCTCCACAATCTTTTTTTGAATACAGATGGTATTCTCCATTGCAGAAACTCCAGAATTATCCCTGATTGTTGCATTTATGAAATGAGCAAGTCCATTAAGGTTGATCATCATCCCCATGTTGCTGTTAGGGTGTATAATGTTCTTCCGGTTCTGCTCATCTCGCTCAGCATCAGTTCATGAAAATTTGGGCAAGTCTCTTGACCCTATTTCCTTGCAAAAACCAAAAACAAACAAACAAAAAAATCAAATGGAAATATCTCTTTTCTAATGTTATTACATTGTTGGGTTTTTTTTTAATTTTTGCAAGGCAATGATGTTAAGTGATTTGCCCAAGATCGCAGAGCTTGTTAAGTATTAAGTGTCTGAGGGAGAATTTAAACTTCGGTCCTCCTGATTGCAGAGCCAATGCTCTATTCACTGTACCACCTAGCTGCCTCTCTAATGTCATTTCATTTTGGGGGGGGGGGTTCAAGGCAATGAGGTTAAGTTCTAATGTCATTTATTTTTATTTTTAATTAAATATTTTATTGATTTTGAGTTTTACAATTTTTCCCCCAATTTCACTTCCCTCCCCCCACACCCCACAGAAAGCAATTTGTCAGTCTTTACATTGTTTCCATGTTGCACATTGATTCAAATTGAGTGTGATGAGAGAGAAATCATATCCTTAAAGAAGAAACAAAGTATAAGAGATAACAAGATTAGACAATAAGATAGAAGGTTTATTCCTAAATTAAAGGGAATGGTGATTGAACATTGTTCAAACTCCATGGTTCTTTATCTGGATACAGATGGTATTCTCCATTGCAGACAGCCCCAAACTGTTCATGATTATTGCACTGATGAAATATGCATTTCCATCAAGGTTAATCATCACCCCAATGTTGCTGTTAGGGTATACGGTGTTTTTCTGGTTTTGCTCATCTCACTCAGCATCAGTTCATGTAAATTCCTCCAGGCTTCCCTGAATTCCCATCCCTCCTGGTTTCTAATAGAACAATAATGTTCCATGACATACATATGCCAGTTTGCTAATCCAGTCTCCATTTGAAGAACATTTACTTGATTTCGAATTCTTTGCCACCACAAAGAGGGCTACTATGAATATTTTTGAACAAGTGATGTTTTAACCCTATTTCATCATATCTTCAGTGTACAGACCTTGTAGTGGTATTGCTGGATCAAAGGGTATACACATTCTTTTGTCTTTTTTAGGTAGCTCCAAATTTCTGTCCATGAAGGTTGGATGAGTTCACAGCTCCACCAACAAAGTAATAGTGTCCCAGATTTCCCACAACCCTTCCAACAGTGATTATTATCCCTAGTAGTCATATTGGCCAGTCTGAGAGGTGTGAGGTTGTACTTCAGAGAAGCTTTAATCTGCATTTCCCTAATAAATAATGATTTAAAGCAATTTTTCATATGACTATGGATTGCTTTGATCTCATCTGTAAATTGCTTTGGCATATTCTTTGACCATCTAATAATCTTTCTAATGTTAAAATTGGATCAACTTCTGAAATTGAATGATTTTATTGTGCCAAGCAAGACTTTGGAGGGAAAACCTTTCATTTCTGGTCAAGTATTCAAATATCAAAAATTCATTTTATCAAGAAATTTTTCAATATCTTTGCCTTCTCTTTTCTACCTAGAACATTAGTCCTGATAAGTTAAGAAATGAATAAAAGCTATAGCAATGAAGGGGAACCAGACCTCAAATTTTCACTAGGATATGTTCAATGATTACATCAGAATTAAAGAAAAAAATATTAGAATATAACAGGAAACTGTGTCTTCCTGAGTTCAGATCTAACCTCAGATACATAATGTCTATGTGATCCTGTAAAAGACACTTTGACTGTTTCAATTTTCTCATACATAAAATGAACTGGAGAGGGAATGGCAAACCACTCTAGTATCTTTGCCAAAAAAAACTCAAAATGGGGTCATAGAGTTAGACTTGACTGAAAATAGTTTAACAACAAACAGACCAGTCTTTGAGTCAGAAAGACATGGTTTCAAAACCTATCTCTGGTATATACTGCCTATGGAACAAGGAAGTCATTTAACATCTCGATGCCCCAAAACTTTTATAAGATTATAAATTATGGAGGAGATGCACTGTGAAGAGAGTTTCTTTACCTGGAATTCCCTACTCATATGAAATTTTAAGCCCAAGCTCTCCCCTTCAACTACCTCAGTTTCTACCCTTAAGTGAAAATGCAGGCATTTCTACAGTATACTGTGCCAGCAAAGAAAAAAATTTGAAATATCTTTATAAATTCCCAATCTTCTCTGGAGTTGGGAGTAGGGAATTTCTGCTATTTTTACAAAAAAGAAGCTATAAATTTATGTATATACCATGTGAAAAAATAAAAGCAACCATTTTCCTACATTTCTTTTAAAATAAATTCTATTGTGTGGTGTTAGCTAACATATTTTCTGATTGTGATAACTGCAAATTGTATATTTTTGATAACACATTTATAACGACAGGACACCAATAGGGGTTACTTAAATTAAATGGTCATAATGCCCATAGAATTATATTGGCATAAAGAGTTTGTAATTTTCCACTGGTAACTCTACATGAGGCAGATGACATCTTCAACTCCTTAACTGGATGAATATGACGTACTTCAGGGGCCTTGAGTCACTCTCCTTATTTAGTTCAGAAAAGTATTGCTCTATCTTCCTACCTCTATTGAGATCAGTTTGTGGCCCCCCGACCATCCATAAAAATCTGTCCCTGCAGGAGCTACACTTAATTTAAGGATCAGTAAAAGTTCCTGAGAAATTGTGTAAATAATGTTGGTATGATAAGGAATGCCCCCTCCTATATTAGTACTAATTAG